>NW_022196904.1:22705018-22767716 GCF_008632895.1 Mastomys coucha
AGAAATACACTCAGATTTTACACCACCCATGTGTAGTCTGCTTGTCAAAGCCGAATCCCGTGCCCACCTGGCCAGAATCCCTTGTCCCGCGGAACAAGGGGCCCCCGAGAGAAACCCCGGTCTGTGGTAGTACCACACACCTTTAATCCCAGTTCTGAAAAAGCAGAAGGTTCAAGGCCAGCCTGGTCTACCGAGCTAGTTCCAAGACATCCAGGGCTACACAGAGAAACTGTCTTGAAAAACCAAACAACAACGAAAGTTGAGTCAGTACTACTTCTGTACAGATTTTTTTCCCCAGTATCCACCCTTTCTTTTTTTTCATTTGTTCTGGTGGGATTTGAACTCATGGCCTCATATGCAGAACAAACACTCAACCAACAGAAGTGCAACCCTAGCTTTCATGTCATGGTTTTCTAACTGATACAGAAATCAGGATTTACATGGGCTTTATATTATATGAGAGGTAAGTAATATTGTGGAATGACATAAGGGGCTGAGTACAGAGCTCAGTAGGACAGCTCTTGCTTGGCTCACATGGAACCCTACGTTTATTCTTCAGAACCTGAAAATGAAAAAAGTGTTATATATAGACATATATACATACATGTCACATATATGTATATATAATGATTTAAAGTCTGTGGAAGGATTACATATGTTACATACAAATACAAGCCCAATTTGGTCCTGACCTCTTTGTTGTTCTTTTGTTTTCTTTTGGTTTTTCAAGATAGGGTTTCTCTGTGTAGCCCTGGCTGTCCTGGAAATCATTCTGTAGACTGGGCTGGTCTAAACTCAGAGATCTGCCTGCCTCTGCCTCCCAAGTGCTGGGAGTAAAGGCGTGCGCCAGCACTGCTGCACCTCCACCACCCTGTTTTTTTCCCTAAATTGATGTTTATTTTTATTTCATGTGCATTGGTATTTTGCCTGCATGCATGTCTGTTGGAGCCTCTGGAACTGGAGTCATAGACAGTTGTGAGCTGCTGTGTGGTTACTGGGAATTGAACTCAGGAGCTCTGGAAGAGCAGGCAGTGCTCTTAACTGCTGAGCCATCTCTCCAGCCCCCAACCCCCAGCCTTTTTTTTTTTTTTTTTTTTTTTAAGACAAGGTTTCTATGTGTAGCCCTGGATGTCCTGGAACTTACTCTGTAAATCAAACTCAGAGGTCTACCTGCTTCTGTTTCACAACTGTTGGGTTTAAAGGTGTGTGCCACCATTAGAGACTCTAAGCTCTTGATCCTTTTGTCTTCAGTATCAGGAGTGGCACACACCTTTTTTTTTTTCCTTGAGACGATTTTAAGTAGTCCACTTGAACTCAGTATATAGCCAAGGGTGGTCTTGAACTTCTGAACCTCCTGCTACCACATTCCAAGTGCTGGGCTCACAGGTATGTGCCAACACATCTAGCTGCACTATTTATATAAAAGACATGAGCATTTGAGGATTCTGCAATAGCAGGGATTCAGCAGACACCTATATATAGACAGATGACTATATATATTCATACAAGAGGCCCACAGCAAGCCCAAAATGTCGGCCTTATTAATTTTTTAAAGGTCGCAGATAGATAGATTTAGACAAGATGAAGGCTGAGGATGAGAAATGGAGGTAGTACCTAGGAGTCAGACACTAACAAAATGATATATCTCAACAAAGGACTGCATCTCCTCTCTGAGAAGCAAAATTCAGAACAGGAAAGGGAAGCCACAGGATAGTGTGGCTTGCCAACCATCTCCTTCTGGAGTGCTGTCACTTCCCAGAGGCATTTCCAACTTTTTTTTTTTTTTTTTTTTTGCCTTCGATAAGCAGAAAAAAAAAGGCCAGCCATGGGTCGTGGTGGCACACAACTGTAATCCCTGGATTTGGAAGGAAAATCAGGGTTTAAGGACTTCTTTACCTTAATGAGTTGGAAGTCAACATAGACTATGTGAGACCCTTTCTAAAATTAAAGAAGTGGGGGCATCTATTAGTCAGGGTTCTCTAGAGTCACAGAACTTATGATAGTCTCTATAGAGTAAAGGAATTTGTTGATGACTTACAGTCTGTAGTCCAACTCCCAACAATGGTCAGCAGCAGCTGTGAACGGAAGTCCAAGGATCTAGCAGTTGCTCAGTCCCACAAGGCAAGCGGGTGAAGCAGAGCGAGCCTTCTTTCTTCCAATGTCTTTTATATAGGTCTCTAGCAAAAGGTGTGGCCCAGATTAAAGGTGTGTACCACCACACCTTTAATCCCAGATGACCTTGAATTCAGAGATCTTCCTGGCTTAATCTTCCGGAATTCATAGCCACTATGCCTCAAGATCTCCATGCCAAGATTCAGGTCGGAAACTTGTATCTCTCAGCCTCCAGATTAGGGCCAGGTGAGCCTTCTAATTCTGGATGGTAGTTCATTCCAGATATAGTCAAGTTGACAACCAGGAATAGCAACTACAGGGCATATTAAGGAAGAGAAAAAAGAGACACTGAGGGACACACAGGAGAAAATTAGTTTTCAGGGTTCTGTGCTCAAAGTTGTGCTTGTGTGCATTCAACTGTGGGGGCTGTATGCAGTACCTTTGGTAGACAGAAAGTTTGAAGGAAAAGAGCCATGTGAGAACATTTTTATGAACTTCTGGGAAATTGCCTAAAGTTACCTTTGCAGAAAGTTACCAGTTCTTCTGACCTAGTATCCTGAGGGCCTCTTTTTCAATTTTTTTTTTCAAAAAAAAAATTTTTTTTTTTGAGACTAGAGCACACAAAGCATAGACTGGCTTTGAACTCGTGGCTTTCCTTTTCAGCTTCCTCAGTATTGGGAATACAGAAGTGATCCACTAAGCTAACCTTTGTTTCTCAGCCTAAATGGGAGCTGGTGCCTCCTTCCTTTAATCCTGAGCCAGGCAGATCTCTATAAGTTCGAGACCAGCCTGGTCTACAGAATGAGTTCCAGGTCAGCTAAGGCTACGCAGAGAAACCCTGTCTCAAAAAGCCAAATAAATAAATAAATAAATAAATAAACAAAAATGAGTGCTGCTTTTGTGTAGACGATAGATGAGCCGGCACAACTGCGACAATCCATCATTCTCCCCACCTTTCATCCTTCTTCAGCCTCCCTGGGCTCTCAGCTAACTAAGTCTAGTACCTGCCTGTAAAAAAACTACATTTCCCGTCGACTTCCGCGCTCAACAATAGGAACGTTTCCTTCCTGCCTGAAGCCTTCTCCTCCTATAGCGTACCAGGCTCCACCCTGCTGCCGCTATGGTCCGTCCTCTCCCCTAACGTCATTGGCCCCAGTTCCCGCCTCTTACGTGAGCCACTGCCCACTCAACCAGGCTGCACACCCTTAGGGGGCGTGGTCACCTTGTTCCAGCTTGAGACCTATTGGGTCTCTCAGTACCATTGGGGCGTGGCTACGGGAACCGGGCGGGCCCATTCCGAACTGCGGCTGTGGCGTTCGCGGCGGTGGCATCTAAGCATGCACGCGACAGGTTTGGCGGCGCCGGCGGGGACGCCCCGGCTGCGTAAGTGGCGTACGTGGCCGACTGAGGAGATCGGGCGGGCGAGGGTGTGGCGGGGCCGTCGCGGCGGTTGGCGAGGTCACTCCAGGTCGGACGGAGGTCACGAAATCCGGGACCTGGAGTTTCTAGGTGTGCGCAGCGAGGGATGCCACGTCCGGGTAGGGGGCGCATCGCGGGTAGGTTCTTTAGAAAATTCTTTTAAAAGAAAACAAGTTGGAGGAAGATTTAGTGCGATGTTCAGAGAAACGCTACTTCCATTCATTTGCAGTCCGCGATTTGCCCTCCTGTGCTCCCCACCTTTCCGAGGGTCTCCAGTGCCCACGAGCTGTCATCCACGCTCCAAAGTACGGCCCCTGGGCACTCCTTGTGTGGACAGGGCCATATTTACATCCCATTTACGATCACAACCAGTACTTATTGTCCTGTTAACCTCTTTTCCCAGATGTAAATTTGAATTCCTCTTGGTCTCTCAATATATATCTACGTCCTGTTTGTTTCGTTTATTCACCTAACAGACCTCGCTCCAGTGAACCTTGTGCCAGGCCCTGGGTTGGAATTTAGGTATACACTAGTAACACATGGAGCCCTGGTCCTTGCTTTCTTACAGCTAGAGTTCAGGAGGAACATAGACACTTTCCAAGGAAGGAAACGTGTCGCTCAACTAGAGAAGTTGGGGAGTAGTAAGAACCAGAGAATGTTTGTAGTCTGGATTGTGACTAGGGTTTGAGGAGGCTCCATATACCCCTTCACTCCTTAGTGTCTGGCCATCCTGTGAAGCATTTATTTCTATCATAGAGCTGCCAGTACAGAGCAATGGGACTGCTGTGATGGAAGCATGGTGGAGGGGGAGGGGTACACACCTATAACCCCAGCATGTGGGAGTTGGAGAGATGAGGGTTATAGGTTCAAGGCCTGCTGGGGCCACATGTGTTTAAAGAAAACGGTGGGAGATGGATTCCCAGCGATGACTCCAGTAAGGGTGCCTGCCACCAAACCTGACTATGGATGGATCTATGATGGACATACACACAAAGACGAATTAGTTCTTTTTAATAGAGTGCTGGACAGATGAGGATGTGGAGTGCACAGGCAGATGGGTTGGGGCTGGGATGGAGGTGTGGAACTCAGTTGTTCGGACTGGATGTGTCCTTGCGTCCTTGAAGAAGGCATACCTAATGATGAAAGAGCTAGGGGATTCATGGAGAGAAAGGCAGTGGAGGGGCTTGGGCCAACAAGATACACAATTGAGTTGATGCTGAGGATGGAAATCAGGAGCCTGGCCATTATGAGAAGGAACGGTGAGGGAGAACATTTGAGCAGAGTTCCTATTGTGGGTGCAGCAGGCTCCTGGGGGAGGGTAGGTCCAGGTTGATAGTACTGTATGTTAAGGCAAAGAGTTTGTCAAAGTTGGGACCTGAGAGGCCTTGGGGCTGGGGCCTGAGCCACTGACAGGGCTGAGGAGGTGTTAGAATTTGAAGGCATCATACAGGTAAGTAAGGCACTTGTAATTCAAGCACTTGTAAGGCAGAGACAGGAGGATTACCCATGAGTTCAAAGCCAGCCCGGGCTACAGAGTGAGTCCCAGAACAGCAAGAGCTACATAGTGAGGACTTGTCTTTAAAGGGGAAAAGGTAAATGTATCAGAGGATCACAGAGCAAAGACTGGTGGTACAACCCTGCAATCCCAGCCACTTGGGAGGAAGAGGCAAGATCTCAAGTTCTAAGTGGCTTCTGTAGTTCCTTCCAAGTTAGCCTTGCCTGGGAAGCTTAGTAAAGCCCTGTGAGGGGTTTTTAGTTTGTTTTGTTTTGTTTTAAAGATTTATTTATTTTATGTATATGAGTACACACTGTAGCTGTACAGATAGTTGTGAGCCTTCATCTGGTTGTTGGGGAATTTACTTTATTATTATAAATAAGTACACTGTAGCTATCTTTAGATGCACTAGAAGAGGGCGTCAGATCCCATTACAGATGGTTGTGAGCCAACATGTGGTTGCTGGGATTTGAACTCAGGACCTTCAGAAGAGCAGTCAGTGCTCTAACCCACTGAGCCATCTCACCAGCCCCCTGTTTCTCTTTCTTCCTTCCTTTCTTTCTTTCTTTCTTTCTTTCTTTCTTTCTTTCTTTCTTTCTTTCTTTTTTGTTTTGTTTGTTTGTTTGTTTGTTTGTTTGTTTGTTTGTTTTTTTTGAGACAGGGTTTCTCTGTGTAGCCCTGGCTGTCCTGGAACTCACTCTGTAGACCAGGCTGGCCTCGGAACTCAGAAATCCACCTGCCTCTGCCTCCTAAATGCTGGGATTAAAGGCATGCGCCACCACTGCCCCGCCTGTTTTTCTTTTGAGACAGGTTCCTACTGTGTAATCCTGGCTGTCCTGGAGCTCACTATGTTGATCAGGTTGCTCTCAAACCTATAGAGTTCCACCTGCCTCTGCCTCCTTAATGTTGGGATCAAAGATGTGCACTGCCACACCCCAGCAAGACCCTGTCTGGAAAGTGAAAGGGCTGGAGATGCAGCTAAGTGTTAGAATTCCTGCTTAAGGAAGGCCCTGGTTTTCAGTGCTCATTTCTTAAAAAAATATCTCTGGCTTCCCACCGGAGACTTCCTTCAGTGGGCCTAAGAATAGATAAGGAACTTGGTGTGGTGATGGCACATACCTAAAATGCCTGCTCTGCAGAAAATCATGAGTTTGAGGGCAGCCCAAGCTACATAGCAAAACCCCTGACTCAAAACCCAGAAGGAAGCCAGGCAGTGGTGGCTCACGCCTTTAATCCCAGCACTTGGGAGGCAGAGGCAGGTGGATTTCTGAGTTCAAGGCCACTCTACAGAGTGAGTTCCAGGACAGCCAGGGCTACACAGAGAAAACCCTGTCTCGAAAAACCAAAAAGAAAAAAAAAAACAGAAGGAAAAAGAAAAACAGGTGGGAACAGGCAAGATGCTTAAGTCCAATAGGCAGTGACAGGGACGGAAGGGAAGGTGAGGCACTGTGAGGCTAAGGGATGGTTGGCTGGATGTCAGAGGAGAGCAGGTGGGCAGAAAGGTGAGGCCTAGAGGCGGCCATGGCTATGAGATTGCACTCTGTGGGAGGAGGGCAAGAGCGGAGAATTAGGTCACCCATTTCTGAGAGCTGGAAAGGATCCAAGCCAGAGAATGTCTGGGAAGGTGGGAGCACTGGCTATCTTATCTTCTGCTAGGTCTTCAGCAGGGCTTTACAGACAGAAGCACCAGCCAGACATTTCTGGGTGAGATGGGTGAGGTCAATTGCTAGTTTTGTGGCGTCTCAGGAGTGGGATTGGAGGTTGGCACCGCCTGGGTTGAGGACCAAATAAATGCTCATAGGAGGAACAAGCTGGGCCAGAGGGAGAGGCCTGTTGTCCTAGATACATGGAAGGCAGAGGCAGAAGGGTCTTGAGTTCAAGACCAACCCAGGCCAGCTACATAATGAGAGCCTGTTTCAAAAAAGGTGAGGGATGGGCTGGGGAAATGACTCAGTCAAGCCAAGTGCACCTTGCTCGAGTGGGAGGACTTGAGTTTGCACCCACGTAAATAGCCAAGCATGACAGTCCATGCTGTGACCCCAGCCCTTCGAAGGCCAAGACAGAATTCCAAGGGCTTGTCATCTGGCCTGCATAGCCAGATCAGCAAGCTGCAGGTTCGATGAGAAAGACAGCTGTTGTTGGCCTCCACATACACATGCGCACACCCAAACAGGTACATGTGACTCGGGAGATATGGCTCATTAGTTAAGAACACTTGTTGCTCATGCAGAGGACCGGGTTCAGCCCCTAGCACCCATGTGGTGGTTCACAGCAACAGGCAAAACTCAATACACATATAAATAAAATAAGAGTTTAAAAAGAAAGTGGCACAAGTTCACTCCTGAGTGCTGGGGCTGCAGATGAGAACCACTATGCCCAGCTGTCCTGGCAGTCAGCTCACTAGACTGCAGGTTCATCATGGTCTGTTCCTCCTGGTGTTGTGCAGGCTGACATACACAGTTTCCAGCGCTCGCTCAACAGCCCGTATCCGTATCTGGGACTCTGGGGCTATCCCGTCTCTGCGGATACCACCTCCCACCCCTGCTTAGACCAGTCTGTAAAAGTAGGGGATACCTCTCACTTCCTCTCCTCAGCCCAGTTCCGCACAGCTTCCATGTCCAGTCCTCTGGTTCAGTACTTAAATGGGCTCTCTCCATATCCCCAACCCAGCTCTGTCCCCCATGCTCTCTACCCTGGCCCACTCAGCAGCCTCCAATTCCAGGGTTCCCCCCACCAAATCAGATGGAACTTTTACAGATAACTTTGGGGTTTTGTTTTTGTTTTATGCCATGCAAGGGAATTGAACCCTGGACCTTGTGTTTACTTATATGTGGATGCTCAAGGTCAACCTTGGATTTCATTCCACAGGCACTAGCTACCTTGAGTTTGGGGTTGTTTTTGTTATCTTTAATTTTTTACTTGTGTGTCTGTGTGTGCAGGTAGAGGCCAAAGGGGTATCGAACTCCCTGGAGCCAACCAGTTCCCTGGTGATTGTGGGTGCTGGGGATTAAACTTGGGTTCTCCGGAAGGGCAGCAAGCACTCTTCACGACTGAGCCACTTTCCCAGCCTTTCCACCTCATTGTTGGTTTTGCTTTGTTTTTTGGGGGGGGGGTTGTTTGGTTTTCGAGGTGTTCTTGACAAACTGTATGTATTCCTCCTGGCTCTCCTGGAACTTGCTATGTAGAGCAGGTTGGCCTGGGACAGAGATCCTCCTGCCTCCTGCCTCCCACATCCTGGGATAAGAGACTTGCAGCACTGTGCCTGGCCAGGTGAGCTTTGGGGGTGGGAGTGGTCTCGCAGTACCAGTTTGACTTTGAACCTCGGCTTCTTTGGTCTTGGTTTTCTCTGTGAAATGTGAGCAATAGCAAGCTGCCTTGAGAAGCCCGTAGCCTCACCTGGTACATCTTAGCTCCTGTGACTCAGAGAAGCTCACCCCCATGCTCTCAGAGGCTTTTTTCTTTCTTTCCGAGAGCCTGTCCCTTAGCCCTTGTGCTTAAGTCTGAATTGGAGCATCTTTACTGATAACTTAAAAATGGTGATAGTCTCAGTTGTATTGGGCTGGCTGTGAGCTTAACTGTTGTGTTGTACACACGGAGCGGGATTGATGCTCCATGCTAACCATCAAGCTGGCTGGTTTGCTTCCCATAGCTGCTAAGCTTGTTCTGGGAACTGCGGGATTCACCTGCACCCCAGGGACCCTATAGTGAACAAGAGAAAAGAAACAGCTCATCTGCCCGTGGATGCTCAGTGCTGTAGACATCAGTGGAGGAGGGGTTGGTGGGGGCTGCCAAGAGAGATACATTGCAGAGGTACATGAAGCAAGGCCTTGGGGCAGAGAGCAGGGAGCTATGAGAGTTAGGGGAGAGCAATGCAGGCCGAGGCTAGTACAGAGCCCTGAGCTGAGCACGCACCAGGACACTGAGCAGAGGAGTGGGAGTCGAGTCAGGAAGGAGTAGGAGCAGAAGCTCTGTTTGTTGTGGTTGTATAGGATTTGTGCAGAGTAGACCCCAAGATGAAGGAGCTCTCACTATTATCGTGGATGGGAAATGAGGGGTAAATGGTGGGTAGGGGATGATAAAGGATGGATGATGGATGGATGAATGGGTGATGGGTAAGTAGATGAATGAATGGATGGATGGATGAATGGATGATAGATAAAATGAATAGATGAGCCTATGGATGGATAGATGGACAGATGAATGGATGGATGTAGGGATAGTTGGCTGATGGATGGGTGGTAGGATGGCAGCCCATCTGATGTCACAACAGAGCCTTGTCACCAGAGACCTTTGTGGCCACAGAGAGTGTTGGAACCACGGGCAGAATTAATAAACTCCTTCCCTTTCTCTCCGCAGCCTCAAAGCGGAGGGTGCCAGTGTCCCAACCAGGCATGGCTGATCCCCACCAGTTTTTCGACGACACGAGTTCAGCCCCGAGCCGGGGCTATGGAGGCCAGCCGTCACCTGGTGGTCTGGGTTACCCCACTTCTTCATCCGAGGCAGCCTTCCTGGCTGCCCCTATGTCCAACATGGCGATGGTGTACGGGAGCAGCCTGGCCGCTCAGGGCAAGGAGCTGGTAGATAAGAATGTGAGTGGGCTGTGGCTGGGAGCAAAGGGCTGACAGGCGGGGCCACAGGGCCTTAGGCTTGAGCTTCGCCCCTCCAGATCGACCGCTTCATCCCGGTCAGCAAGCTCAAGTATTACTTCGCCGTGGACACAGTGTATGTGGGCAAGAAGCTCGGACTGCTCGTCTTTCCCTACCTTCACCAGGTGAGTAGCTTGTGCTCCACACGTGCCAGGAAGCAGGGTAGAAGGACCCCCACCCTGAGGGGCTGCCACTGCCTCAACTCTCTCCACAGGACTGGGAGGTACAATACCAACAGGACACCCCAGTGGCCCCCCGCTTCGACATCAATGCTCCAGACCTCTACATTCCAGGTTGTCCCCTTCCACCACTGCCTGGGCATGTCTGGGACAGGTATGTGGGTGCCTGGTGCCCAAGAAGGGCTTCCCTCCTCTGACGGTGTCTCTCTTCCACAGCCATGGCTTTCATCACCTACATCTTGGTGGCCGGCCTTGCACTGGGGACCCAGGACAGGTAAGGATCCTGGAGCAGGAGAAGACGTGGGGATATGAGGCCAAGAGCCATCAGAGAAGTCTCAGTTCTCTTGTCCTGGGACAGCTCCACCTTGTGGCCAGTCACCGCAGTGACACCTTTCACTCGTTCACTTGGACCCAAACCCATTTGTGCTGGGCCATCTTCTAAATGCAGCCTTCATTCCTCTTGGCCTCCACCCACAAGTCTATCCTCATGTTCACAGTTCCTAGATAAGTTGATCCCCACCTTCACCCCTTACAATCTCGCCCTAGCAGCAACTAGAAGCTCTAAGAGGTGGGCCTGGCCTCCTCCCTATCTGTAAGCTGTTAATGGCTGGGAAGGCCAAGCAGCTGACCCAGCCCTGCTGCCGCCACCGCCTCAGGGCCCTTGCACATCCAATTAGTTCACTGACCCAGGAATGTGTTCTTCCCCTGTGTCCCGAACCTGTTCCTTCACTGCTGTTTCCATCCTGTGTCATTTCCTAACCCCCAGGCTGATTAGGCCCCACCTCTCCCTCACAGTCACCTGTTCCTTCCCTTTTGTGGCATTGAGAACCAGTGTCATAGAACTAGTGGATTCCTTGCTGAGCCTCCAAGATGGAGCAAGGCCCCTTCCCCATCAGTTCCTGACTTCAGGCTTCAGCCCAGCCACCCTTTCTTGAGGGAGGAACCTTCCTGGTACCCCTCACAGGGCTCTGAGGTCCCCTCTAAGTCCTGACCTGGGTGTCCCTGTCTAGGGACAGACCCAGGTCCTTGTAGTCTCTGTTTTTGGTGCTCAGGGGATGTCTCTTCTGGCAGGTTCTCCCCAGACCTCCTGGGACTGCAGGCGAGCTCAGCACTGGCTTGGCTGACTCTGGAAGTTGTAGCCATCCTGCTAAGTCTCTACCTGGTCACTGCCAACACTGACCTTACCACCATTGACTTGGTGGCCTTCTTGGGCTACAAATATGTGGGGTGAGTGCTCCTCCCCTGCCTGGCAGTCCCAGACCTTGGCCTCTTCTTCACACTGATTCCCCTCCCCCCACATCCCTTTCAGGATGATTAGTGGGGTCCTCACGGGCCTGCTCTTTGGAAAGATTGGCTACTACCTGGTGCTTGCCTGGTGCTGTGTGTCCATCTTTGTGTTCATGGTGAGTGGGGCTTGGGTGGGCAAGGCTGAGGCTTCAGGCCCCCTAAGAAGTCTTGGGAGGTCTTTGGAGCATCCAAGTACCAAAACCAAGGGCTAGGAGAGCCTCCTGGAAGAGGGAGACTCTTACATAGGCCCTTCTGAGAGCAAGAGCTAGTTGGGATGCTAGGCTGGAGGGCAGGGTTGTCCAGTACACAGGCTGCACTCAGGCTCGGGCTCTCGCTCTTAACTTCTGACCTTATATGCTGGGCTTTCTGCCAACATGCTCCTGAGTCCCTCCAGCTGCAGTAGAGTCCTGACCAGGGGCCATGGGGACTGCCTTGTTTGGGTGTTCCTAACTTGTACTCAGAGTGAATCGCCTTCTCTACTTAGCACTCAGTTTCTTTTGTGAAATGGGATGCCTGGTGATTGCACCTGTTGCACCTGCAGTCTTGGGAGGATTTAGATGGAGCATGAGGGGGAAGCAGAGGGTAACACTGGCACTGTCCCACAAGCATAAGCCTTGTCGTCGTGTAACGTTAAGGGAGCTGGGGAGATGGCTCCATCAGTAAGGAAGACCTGACTTCAATCCTTGGATCCCACATTAAAAAAAAAAAAAAAAAGCCAGAGTGGATATACTCTTATAATCTCAGAGCTAGGAATGTGGAGCTCATTGCTACCAGCCTAGCCTACTTGGTAAATGCTTGGTTGATAAGAGACCCTGTCTGGAAAAAAAGAAAAAAAGGGTCCTCTAGCTCCCACAAATATATGTACACACACACACATCCAAAAAATGTGGGGGACTGTGAGGTGTCTAAGCAGGTAAAGGGCACTTGCTACCAAGCCCGACAACTTCGAGTTCTATCTCTGGTGGAAGGAGAGAACTGACTCCTGCGGGTTGACGTTCATACAGAGCTCAGGTAGATCGCCAGAAGCGTGGCCTACATATCAAGATCCTGCCATCTATTCCCAGAGAGGGAGGGAGGGAGAGAGGGGGAGAAGGAAAAGGAAGGTGTCTGAGCAGAGCCAAAAAGAAAAGAACTCTTCTAGTTTGTATTCTGGAGCTGCCATGTTTTGTGAGTGTTATTCTGTGGTAGGGCACTGGGCTAGTGTCTTAAACGATATTGCATGAAGGAAGGCTCTCTCCGTAGGTGGAGGCAGCTAGGCCACGCTCAGCAGCTAGCCCAGGAGCTACAATTCTTAAGAGAGCCTCATCTGGCCTTTGCCTCTGCAACTCGCTATGGTTTGCTCACAGGGCCTGGGGGAGGTAGCTATTCAACAGACCCTTCTAGGAACACAAAGTGGAGGCCGCAGAGGGGCAGGGACTCATCTGGGGCTGCCCCCACGTTGACCCACTTTCCCCTTGCTACCCAGATCCGGACCCTGCGGCTCAAGATCCTGGCCCAGGCAGCGGCCGAAGGAGTGCCAGTGCGCGGGACGCGGAACCAGCTGCGCATGTACCTGACTATGGCGGTGGCTGCTGCGCAGCCGATACTCATGTACTGGCTCACCTTCCACCTGGTACGGTGAGCTGCCGGCCTGGTCTCCAGCTCCCACACTCATCTCGCTTGGCCAGGGCCCCCGCCCTCCAGGCCCGCGCCCTCCCTCCCAGCCAAGGTGCTCATGTCCCCTGCTGCACACCCGCAACAATAAACCTGATGGGCTCGGCTCAGCCTCCGCTCCTAACCGGCAGAGGGCGCTGGGGAGCGGAAAGGGATGCAAGTTTAATGTGTCAGTGGGGGGCCTTCTCCTTTTTCTTCTCCTTCTTCTTCTTTTCCTTCTTTACTTTGGGTTTCTTGGCCTTGTCTGAGGAGCGTTCATGCTTCTTGCAGCCAGCAGCGTGCTCCTGGAGAGGGGGTGACCCGGTTGGAAGCAGTACTGGACCCGCCCCACCCACCTTGGCAACGAACCTAACCTGACCCTGGCCGTGGCGGGGCCTGGGTCCTAGAGTGCACGTGGGAGAGGGACGGCCTCTTACCTTCCCCTCTGCCTCGGAGTCGCTGGAGCTGCTACTGCTGCTGGAGTCGGAGGAGCTGCCAGAACCATGCTAGATAGGGGATGGGGAGGACGGGGTTGGGGGCGTGACAGTGAGGACAGGGACCGGCTCGAGCAACTTCCAACCCGAACTGGAAGGCTGGTGTGTGGCGAGGACCCACCCAGGACGGAAGCCAGTCCTCATCTCGGGCCCTCGAGACTCGAGGCCGGTAGTGAAGTGACTTACCTTCGGCTTGTGAGCAGCGCCTGTCCCTGGCCGGCCCGGCGCTTTAAGAGGACAGTGTTTAGGGTCTCCCACTTGACTTGCCCCCTCTGGCTTCTTAGAACCAGGGCCCAGGGCTGCGGAGGAGAGGGGAGTTTAATGGGTTGTGTAGGCGATGGAACGTCCCAGGCCTCATAAACCACGAATCCACCGCCCCCAGGGAGCTTACCTGCGGCCAAGTCGAACTCCATGGCGGTGACCAGTCTGGATGGCCCGAAGCTTTTAGGCAGAGAGCCTAGGGCAGGGGGTGGGACTGCACGACCTGCCCACCTCAGGAATTCTGCGAAACTCCACCCTCCGGACCTTCGTCCCTCAGCTCTTAGGCCCTGACTCACTGCACTGGCGCTCCCAGCTCCACCCAGACTTTCCTAAGTGAGAAATGGGGGGTAGAAGTGGCTGTAGGTTTGTGGGAGAAAGGGGGATGAGACTAAACATCAATTGCCCCGTTTGTGGAGGTACTTGCTTCGGGAGAGCCCTTCCGCGTACACTGAACAAAGTTAAAGTGCATCCTGGGAGCGAAGAGGTCTGGTTCCCAGCTCCTCTGACCTCAGATAAGTAGTGAGGAATTTGGTGGCCAGACTAGTGCGCCACGGCGGCAGCTGAAAGGCATCGGCAAAGTTGCACCCTGGGGTGATGGTGGAAGACAGGGCAGACGGGTTAAATTCCTAGGCTGGTGCTTGGCAGAGTGCGTGGTGGTGAAATGGGCTGAGTTGTTTGGGTAAAGGCAGGTGTCTTAATTTGGGCTGTTAAACATAACAGATTAGTGCTTATGCAGTAATTTGCCTCATAGTTGTAAAGGCTGGGAGCTGGAAGCTAGGCATAGTCAGGGAGAGATCGCTAGTACAGAGATGGCCTGCTACCTGGGAAGTTGTCTTGACTCTCCATGTCTGAATGTAGGATCTCAAATTTGGGACGTGTTGAAGGCCTTGTGACTTTTGGGAGTACAAACAGCTCCAAGATAAGTACTGTAAGCCTTCTGCTTAGGAGACTGGGGCAGGAGGATTGAAGGTTCTATCATAGCTTGGACTACACAGTATGACGGAGTGCCAGGCTTGGTGGAACACACCCTTAATCCTACTCAGGAGGCAGAGGCAGGCAGATATCTGAGTTCAAGGCCAACTTGGCCTTAACAAAGTGACTTCTGTGCCAGCCAGCAATATACCTGACTCGAGATGGAGACTGGTGAGGTGGCCCATTGTGTAGAATTGCCAGGTTAATGAGCTCAGTTTAATCACCCAGAACCACCTGGGAGAAGAGAACTAACGCCTGCACATTGTCTTTGGCCCTCCACAGGTGCACATCCAGGTACATGCACACAAAACTATAATAGAGAAAATATTCAAAATGAAACATCTACCTATATGTTCCAAAAGTGGGTGCCTCTCAGCAGGAACAGGTGAACATGGGCCACCTTGGATGCCTGCTTAATGTCCATTTGCAGAAATGCCTGTGCTGGTCATGCGGGCTCCACACCTGTCATTCCAGCACACACACAAGGTGCTTACCATTATCTGAAAAACTTTATTTCTAAATGTATGTGTGAGTGCTTTCATGTATGTATATGCTGGTGTCTGTGGAGGCCAGCCTTGGGGTTGCAGTTGCAGGTGGGTTTGAGCCACCAGAACAACAAATGCCCCTGACCACCTTCTAGCACCTTACTGCTTTACAATTTAAATTCTTCCATATAGTGATGTTTGCCTATGTATGAATGTGCACCTATGTATGTATGCATGCCTGCTGCCTGCAGAGGCCAGAAGGCAGTGTAGGGTCCCCTGGAGCTGGAGTTACCATTGGCCACCACCATGTAGGTTTTGGGAGTTGAACCCAGGTCCTCTGGAAGAGCAGCCAATACTCTTCATCATTGAGCCATCTCTCAAGTGGACACCCGCCCTCTTTGAGACAAGGTCTCATGTAGACCTATCTGGCCTATGAGTCAATATAGAGCCAGAGCTGGTCTTAAACAGCAATGGACTCTTTCCAAAACCCAGCACCCACTCCACCAACCAAAGGAGTAAAGGCAAAGAGAAAGACAGTGGGGCAGAGGAACCACTAACTGGTATGTTGGGGAGGGCTTAAATTTGTTGTTTCTCTGTGTAGCTCTGCCTGTCCTGGAACTGTAGACTAGGCTGGCCTCAAACTCAGACAGCCAGGTGCTGGGACTGAAGGTGTGCACCACCACTGCCTTGCTAATTTTTTTTTTTTTTTGGATGGGGTTGGAGTTTTAAAGTGAAAACCTCATTGGAAATGTTTGGTTGTGGTTTTTGTTTTGTTTTGTTCTTGTTTTTTTTCAAGACAGGGTTTCTCTGTGTAGCCCTGGCTGTCCTGGAACTCTCTCTATAGACCAGGCTGGCCTAGAACTCAGAAATCCGCCTGCCTCTGCCTCCCAAGTGCTGGGATTAAAGGCGTGCGCCATCACTGCCCGGCTCTTGGTTGTGGTTTTGAGACTGGGTCTCTGATAGTCCAGGCTGGCTTCAGGCTTGCTATGTAAGTGGAGGCCACACAGGTATGCCACCATGCCAGCATGCTGCATTGTTTTGCAAGTTCAAGAGTCTACAAACAAGGCCAGTCTGTACACCTTAGCAAGACCCTGTCTCAAAGGAACAAAAGGGGAGGCAGTGGTGGAAGGGTTTCTCAGGGACAGAGCACTTGCCTAGCATATATGTGGCCTTTAAATCCTCGGGAAAATACAAATTTTACAAAGTTAGAAGTGAGCGGGGCATGATGACACAGGCTCCGGGGGCAAAGGCAGGCAGAGTTCAAGGTCAGTCTGGTGTACAGAGAGAGTTCTAGGCCAGCCAGGACTACCTAGAGAAACACTGTCTATTTAAAAAATAAAAATAAAAACAGTAAATTAAGATAGTGTGGTAGATACAAGGGTTCACAGGTACAAAGGCAGGGATGCCACCCAGGGATCTCTAAGGAAGGGGCAAGGCAGAGATAAGGAGGCAGTGGGGGACCTTTGGTCTACATCTCGATGAGTCACAGGGAGGGGCTGGGTGAACAGTGCTGGCCATTGTGCCCACAGCTCCTTACAGAGTAGGGGGGAAGCCTGTCCAGGCAGAATATAAATTCCAAGAGGGTGGGACCCTGTCTGCTCTGCTCCTCACCCAGACAAGTGACTCAGAGTGGTGTGTCCTGTGAATCGGTTTACCTCTGTCCAGGGAGGGTTCTGCCAGCAGATCCTAGGGATCAAGGACAGGTACACCTCAATTACCCCTCAATAAGCAGTCAGGGCCTGCTCTCCCCTGTGTGAAGATTAACACTTGCCTGCCTGGCATACTGGCACAGGCTGATAAGCCAAGCACTGGAAAAAGAAAGGAAGGAACGGTGGGAGGGTTACTAGTTAGAGGACGGCTTGAGTCCCATAGCAAGACCCTGTCTCAAAACACCAAGATGAGGGGCTGGAGAAATGCCTCAATGGTTAGCAGCATTTGTTCCAACAGAAGACCCAGGCTCATCTCTCAGCATTCACGGCGCATCCTTTCCTGACTCGAATAGGCTCTAGGCATACACATGGTGCACATACATACATGTAAGCAAAAAGCTCCGCTCTCATACACACAATCCTAAAAGAAAAAATGAATTGAAGGGCTGTAGAGATCAGTGGTTAGGAGCATGTGCTCTGTGGAAGACCAGAGTTGAATTTCCCTGAGCCCGTACCAGGTGGCTCACAACTGCATGGAACTGGAAGTCTGACATCCTCTCCTGACCTCCACAGGCCCCAGCACATCCATGGCATACACTCACACATCAACACAAATCTATTTTTAAGGAAAATCTATGTTTAAGAAAACAAGCTCGTGTGGTAGTGCTTGCCTTTGATACCAGCACTCAGGACACAGGAGGAGGCAAGTGCTTATCTGTGAGTTTGATTGAGGCCAGCCAGAGATGTATAAGACTTTGTCTCAAACAAAACAAAAAACCCAAAGCAAGTCATACAACTGACTGCTGGCTGATGTAGCACATGTCTGTAATCTCAGTGTCCTGATGGGAGGCAGAGATAGAATACCAGATTCTCATGAACCAGCCAGTCCAGCACACACACACACAGCAAACAAGACCTTGTCTGGAGTGGAGAGATGGCCCAGCAGTTAAGAGCACTAACACTTCCAGAGGGCCAGATTCAATTCTCAGTGCCCACATGATCACTCACAACCATCTCTACAACTCCTGTTCCCAGAAATGAGATGCCTTATTACCTTTGCTGGCACTTGGATTTACACAGATACACACAACTAACAAATCTTTAAAAAGAGAAAGAGCACTCTTGTCTCACTGTAGAAAGTAAGGACCAATGTCTGAAGTAGTCTTCTGACCTCCATGTGCTCCAGTGTGCACATAACATGCACACATGCATGCATGCATGTACAAAGCACTCTGACCTCCATGTGCTCCAGTGTGCACATATATGCATGCATACATACATGCACAAAGCACATATACATACTAAGTGATGGGGTCTTAAGGCTCACTCTCCCAGAATCCAGTGAGGGACTGGGGGTATGGCTCAGTGATTAAGTGCTTGCCTAGCAAATACAAGATCCTGGGTTCCATCTCAGTGCCACAAAATAATAAAGTATTAAAAAAACAAAAATTCTTGCCTCATAAAGTAAATGGCTTTGCAGAATCTACTTTCCCTGAACAGGAAGAGTTCAGTATCTTTAACACTCCCCTCCACAGTGGGGGGCTAGCATTGAACCTCTGCCTTGGCCTCCCTAGGGTGTAGCTAGTAGGCTCTGGAGCAGGAGGGGCTTCTGTATCCTGGAGATGGAGTGAATGTCCTGCTGTGCGGTTTCAGAGTGGGAGAATGGGAGGGGAGGACATGGCCTTGTCTCTCCTAACTCCACCTCACATTGTACACTGGATGCTACACTCTTACCCTTCCCCTCACCTGGCAGGCATGGCACCTGCCCTTCAGGTGTGTCCTTGTCTTATGTGTAAGCCCCAGCTAGTGGGAAGCCATCCCCACCTGCTCTTTTCACCTCAGGCTCCTTCCCCTCACTGTCCTGGCCACCCCATTGGTCTCTGGTTCTTTACCTTCTGCCCCAGATGCCTTGTTGCCAGGGTGTTAAATAGTGCCACTCTGCCCTCAAGAAAAGGGCTTGCCTTTCAGCTCACCCACAGAATTGCTGGTATCCTCACTCTGGGTCCTTCCCTCCCTCTTCGCACCTCAAGGCATCCTCAGGGGCTTACTCCAACCCTGCATTTTAATTTAGTTTTGTTGTGAGACAGGGCCTATGTAGCCTTGGTTGTTCTGGAACTCTCTCTGTAGACCAGGCTGGTATCCAACTCAGAGATTCTCCTGCCTTTGCCTCCCAATACTGGATTTAAAGGCATACGCCACCACTACCCAGCGAAGCATGGGATTTTTGTTACTTCAATTCACACAAAAAAATTTCTGGTCAGCAGTTGTAGTGATTAGGGAAACCAAGATGCCGAGAGGTCCAGTTGGGATAGCTATATGCCTTTCCTAGAGTGCTGTATGTCAAAGGTCCCTCCTACATGCTTGAGGTCACGTTTGTCTGGAAATGGGATTATGGTGAGGCTTCGTTTAGTCTTTCCTGGAGTTCCCACAAACAGAGGCCCAGCTCCTATAAACAACATTATCTCCATTCAACCACATCCTAGCAGCTGGCTGAGCTCTCAGCAGTAGGGACTGTTCTCTTATCAGACTGAAGTACTGTGCTGGCCTGTGACTACAGGGCTGAGTTCAGCCTCCACCCAGTCATCAGTTCAGAGTTTACTTCCTTCTGTTCTAAGCTAACACCCTGGCTGTTAACCTCTAGACTCCTGGGTCAGAAACTGGCTTCCTAGCTTCTCGTGTATAGCAAGACATTAGCATCTGTACAGTTTTCTTTGCTCACAGGACTCCAGATACTTACAGGGCGGTAGGCTGTGACAAAGGAAGAACACAAATAGGTGAGGGTGTGGCTCAGTGGCCTGCCAATTGCCTGGCATCAACAAAGGGGTTATTATGAAGCTAGGAGAACCCTCAGCTTTATACCAGCAATCAACTGCCCCTCCCCCTGCACACGTGAGCAGCAAATGCAGTCCCGAGGAATGACCTTCACAGAGCTCAGGATCACCGGTTCTTTTTTTATAGGAGAGAATAAGGTGGAAGTTGAAGGGAGATGACTTCTCTCTCTCTAAGATTTATTTATTTCATGTATGTGGGCACACTGTAGTTGTCTTCAGACACACCAGATGAGGGCATCAGATCTCATTACAGATGGTTGTGTGCCACCATGTGGTTGCTGGGATTTGAACTCAGGACCTCTGGAAGAGAATCCAGTGCTCTTAACCACTGAGCCATCTCTCCAGGCCTGGATCACCTGCTCTTAAATCCTGAAACCCTGGGGCCTGGGGTTCCTGTTCCCAGGAAGTGCCAAGGACAAATGGGTGTGTTCCCATTGACAGCTTCACAGCTTCTTCCTCCAGAGCTAGTTGCTCACCACAGTTCCACCTGTGGAGAGTTCAATGCAAGTACAATCATTTTGCAAACTTCCCAAGAGCAAGATCTGCAGGACCAGAGGCCTATGTGGATAGACTGACTCTCCCATCAGTCCAGTGTCCAGCCCTCAACCATGTGGGTGTCCTCTGAGTAACTTCACCCAACACTTTGATCAATCTGAGCAATAGAAGCCACAGTCAAATCCCTTCATGTTGGTTCATCCCCAGGCAAAACTCTATGACTCAGGAACCTCAGGCTGGGGAAGGCTCAGCACATCTTACAGACTGGGTGAATCTAAGGGTCTGTCACCCATTGGACCCACACTGATGGGCCAGGCTGACTTGTGACCTCTAGTGTACCCTCAATCACTGCAAGGGCAAAGACCAATGGCAACTGTCCCCATACTGTAAATGCAGATATTCTGTGGTACTGGACAAAAAGCAGTGTTCAATGTTGACAGTGATCTTTTTAGAAATTGTATGTGTATTATTGTTTTGACTGCATGTATGTCACCACTTGTGTGCCTGGTGTCCCAGAGACCCAAAGAGGGTATTGAACACCTTAGAACTGGAGTAACAAACAAATGGTTGTGAGCCACCATGTTGGGCATTGAAATTGGGACCTTTGCAAGAGCCACCTTCCTGGACAAGTGTTCTTGTTCTTGAGATAGGGTCTTGTAGCCCAGGTTGGCCTTGAACTGAGATCTTCCTCCTGCTTCTGAGTGCTGGGATTACAGGCATGTGCTACCATGCTCCCTTGCTGAGGGCCCCTGCCTAAGGCAGACACCTGGCTTTCATGTGCCTCCCAACAACTCGATCACAAATGGACTTCAGAGGTCAGGGGGCAGGTGGCAGTGATAGATGGAGTCATTTCCCCACATCCAGAATCTAAGAGTGTCTGTATTCCAGGGAAGCAAGAACTGTACTTATGTCCAGGAGAGTGGTCAGTGAGTATTCAGAAGTGTGGCCAGGAATTTTGAGAAAGTGGAGCTGGAAGACAGGGCAATGATAAAGGACACTGGCCGTGGGCTGGAGAGGACCTGGGCTTGGTTTCCAGAACCTACATGGTGGCTCACAACTATCCGTAACTCTAGATCCCAGGCATCCCATACCTTCTTTGGCCTCCTTAAGTACCAGGCATGCAGCACATGGTATACAAAGATACACGCAAACAAACCAGTTATATGCATAAAGTAAAAAATAAACCTTAAAAAATTTGGGGGTTTGGCTGGGGTGGTGGTGGTGGTACACATCTTTAATCCCAGCACTTGGGAGGCAGAGGCAGGTGGATCGCTGTGAATTTGAGGCCAGCCTGGTCTACAGAGGGAGTTCCAGGACAGACAGGGCACAGAGAAACTTTATCTCAAAGAAGATTTAGGCTGCTTGAGATACAGCTCTGCTGGTGAAGTGCTTGCCCAGCAGAGCCGCAGCCCTGGGTTCCAGCGTTAGTCTGGAATAGTCCAGGTATAGGGACACACACCTGTAATGTCAGCACTTAGGTAGCAAGCTCAAGTCATCTCAGCTACATAAGAGCTCATGGTCAGGCTGGGACTCCTGTAGGGTACGGAAAAACAACAACAAACAAACAAACCATACTTTGTGTCTAAAACAAAACAGGAAAGCAACGACCTGACTCCAGAATGACTGAGCAAGTCCTGAGATAAACCTTGGCACCTGTAATTAGTAGTCACAAGGAAAAAAAAAAAAAACTACATAGTAAATTTTATTTATTTTAAAAGGCCCACTTTATTAAACATTCTTTCAGAATCCTGATTTTTTAAAAACCTTTATCTACTTAAAAAAAAAACATATAAATCAAACAAACAATGAAGACTACAAGAATGGGGCTCCTAGTGATGCTAAAGGAAGCAATGGGGAAGGGCAGAGGGAGCTGTGGGAGGACAGGGTCGAGAGGAGGCCCTAAGCAGCCCAACAGGACTGGGAAACAAAGACCAAACTCCCTAATGATCTCAGACACAAGCAGTTGCTCTCTTTTTAAACAGCACATGTTGTCCCCCTGGTTCTCTGAGCACTGGGGCCTCTATAAGACATTGGTGTTCTTCACCAGCTGCTCCTTGTCATCCGCAGTGCTCCAAACGGTGCGCAGGGCACGCTCCTGCTTTCTTCGAACCACACGGATCAAGCATACCATAGAGGTTCCCAGGAGGAGGATCAGGACCATGATGAATAGCCCCACCAGGATCACGGCTAAAGATAAGAAGGGACAGGTAAGATAAAGAAGAGCAGGGACACAGAGGGCCAGTAAGTAGGGTAACCCAGAATGCACAATAGCCCAAGTAGACTCAGAACAAGGACTAGATGCCTTCTTCAACCTGGGAATCTGGAGAGACTACCTGCCAGGGTAGCCAGTGCAATGCCACATTCATAGAGTGGCTTTTGAACTTTATTTTTAAAATTCTATGTGCATCTATGTTTTGCCTGCCTGCGTGTCTGTGCACCACATAGTGCCTGAAGTGGCCGAAAGAGGGTATTGGATTCCCTTAACTAGGGTTGTAAATGGTTGTGAGCCACCATGTAGGTGCCAGGGATGGAACCTGGCCAATAAGTGCCCCTGCCTGCTGAGCCATCTCACCAGCCCTATTTTGTTTTTTTGAGACTTGATCTCTAGTGGCCCAGGCAGCTGACTCTAGCCTTGAAGTCCTAAATGACAAAAGAAAGAGTCCTGTAAGTGTCAGCCTGAGCAGTGTTAGTGCTATCTGCTAGGTGAGGGTGTACCCTGCAGAGCCCGGGGGTGGGGTGGGGTGGGGGGGGAGCACGACCCTAGGGTTTCTAATTGTGTTAAGCAACAGGGGCTGCCCCACTAGTCTGTTAAGATGCCTTCCTTCCAGGTGGGGCTCCATTTCAGGCATATGACTCCCTGTGACATTCACCTGGCTCCCTCCCCATGGGCTATAGGACCTATCTAGCCTTCTGGGGCAATCCCTTGCCCAACTCCACCCACAGCCAGCCCTCCAGACCTGGGCACCTTTCCAGCCCAGCCTTGAGAACCAGCTTCTACTTCTAGAACAAGGCAGACTTGTAGGCCAGGCTAGGCTTCTTAAAGGGAGAAAAGATCAAGAGGCCAACCAAACCAGTGTGGCAGGTCCACAGGGTAGCACTCATCTTCTGGGGAGGACACAGGGCCTTCACCAAGCCAGGCTGCCTACTGTCTTCCTCTTGACACCCCTGACCATCTCTCCACACTCTATAGCAGTTAACCTCCCTCCAGGCCTGGAGTTACTGTCAGGCTTGTGTGTGCACTCCTCAGGACAGGCCTGTCTGCTAGACACCTCCTGTAACTCAAGCATAGTTAGCCTAGGAAATTCCTGATTCAGGCTCAGCCTCCACTTGTGTACTGTGGGGTTTTTTTTGTAGTTGTTGTTGTTTTGTTTTGTTTTTCTGAGACAGAGTTTCTCTGCATAGCTCTGGCTGTCCTGGAACTCACTCTGTAGACCAGGCTGGCCCTGAACGCAGAAATCCACCTGCCTCAGCCTCCCAAGTGCTGGGATTAAAGGCGTGCACCACCACCCCCGGCTTGAGTATTGTGTTTAATGTAGGGGAAATGTCCACACATTCCAAGCTGCCTAACCATTTTCATATAGACACACCCCTCTGCCACGAGAACATTCCAGTGGGGAATAATATTGTAATCAAGGCAGAAAATACACTGGGCAGAACCCAGTTAGTCCAGGAAGGCCAGTGGGAGGGAGGTGGAAGACAGGTGGAGAAGGCAGAGGCCACTTACCTTTCTTCCCTGGGGTCAGGAAAGGATACATCTGCTTACCTACAGAGAATGCAAAATGCTAAAGTCAGTCCCCCATGCTCTCCATCCTCAGAGCTGGGACCAAGGTTGGTCTCTTCTGCCTCTTGAACACTAGGGCTCTCCTCTCCCCAGCAGCTCTGGAGGCTCTGAGACCTTGTCATTCAATGGTCTAATGGACATTTCCAAAGGCTTCATTTTAGGGAGAGAGACAGGAAAAGAGCCTCAAGGACTCCCATGGAACAGGGATGGGGTCAGCTGACTTGCCAGAGCAGCGCTGCATGCATGCTTCCTGGGAGAGGTAACTGTTCTTGTTGCCTCTGCACCCGCCATAGATGAAGCTGTTACAGGAATTCTTTTCAGCGTCATAGTACCAGCGAGGGAAGGCTGCACGGCAAGGCCCAGTGACGGCCTTCGGAACACAGTATTCTGAAAGTGAGAACAAGGGAGCCTCAGGAGGACAAATCAGTAGGGTCAAGAAGCACATGCGTGTGTGTGTTTGTGTGTGTGTGTGTGTGTGTGTGTGTATGTGTGCATGCACGCGCCGTGTGCGTGTGCGTGACTTGGTATGTGTGTTTCAGAGTACTCTTGAACTCATGGCGATCTTCCCATCTCAACATCTCCTCTGCCCAAAGGTTGGGATTTCAGTTGCATACCACTTGTAGTGGGGGAGGGGCCGCCTTCTTTGCAGGCCTTTGTTGACAAGCATAACCATATTACTGTAGTTCATGCAATCCTAGGCACTTTTCCCCCTGATCTGTCCTGGGACCCTCACCTTACATACACATGGGAATTATGTACAGGGCATAGCTCCTACCCATAGCCAGAGCTGGTGACAATCAGGGTGGCAGGCAAATTCTGGAAGCACATACCCCTCTGACTTTACTCTGCTGGCACATTTGGATTCCCGACAGCCTGAGATACCCACTGAGGCTCTAAAGTGTAGCTACCTGGCAAGGTCTGAAGGGACTTTGTATCAAGCTCCTCCTAGCTGAGAACTCACTTCTCAACTAAATAAGGACACAACTGATTAAGTTTATACCTTCATAGTTGAAGATCTCACCAGAGAGGTCCTCAGAATTCTGCTTTCTGGGAACTGCAACATAAAGATCTGGTTAGGAGGAATACAGGATAACTGTCCTAGGACCCATGGAGAAAGCTCTGGCAGTGCCACCTTTAAGGGGGCGGACATATTCTTGGTCCTGATGTCCTCTGGAACACAGGACACACAACACTGGAGGTGGGTGGGGCTCTTGCTACTTCAGAGGTTACTATAGAAACTAATCACAGCCACGTTTCTTGAGGTGATCCAGAAGATAGCTGTGTTTACCTTCTGAAGCATCCAGAAACTTTTATCCTACTGGGGCATTTTCATTCAGAAATATGCTGGAAATTACCATGCAAGGTCCTGAACAGTTAGCAAGGGCCAGAAACAACCGGGAAGTGCCTAGCCTCACCCCTCACCTATAAGGCAGGTGAGCCCCAGAAGCCACAGAACTCCCACATGGGCTCTGGTGTCAGAGATGCAGGGCAGGGCCAGGGCCAGGGCCCAGACTGTGATGCATGGGACTACCTACTGGGGGAAATTTCGTCCTCATCAGGGGTATAGTCTCCTCCCCCTAACCCTGTGGCTCTGCTGGGCCCCAAGGGTACAATCACTACTGGCTGGTTCAAGGGACCACTCACCCAGGCTCCTGCAGCAGAGTCCCTTAAGCATAAAAGAGGAACAGGGCAGCTACTGACAGCTCTACAAAGCAAACTAACACAAAGCTACAGATGAAGAACAGCGGCGGGTGGCAGAAGACAAAGGAGTTCTAGAGAGGGAAGGGGCACAGAACCCTAGTGGGGAGCAGAGGGTACAGGAAGGCAGACGCAGCCTAGAGGGAAGGCAGGACCTGAGCCAATGGCTGGTTGGCCCTGCTGTTGATGTGCACTGGAGGCATAGGGGGGTACCTGACAATTCCCTTTACAGCTACCACCTGGATCCTTAGGAACCTACCACTCAGGACAGAAGAGTCTGCTCCATTCCTGCTCTTGGCCAGGCCATCAATGGTGTTCTCTGTGAGGGACAAAAAGCAGAAAACTACCATCAAGTGGCCACACATGTCACAACCAACCCCGGTGGATAAAAAGTTTAGCCCTGGGGTACATGAGGTGATGATAAGCTTTTTACTTAGAAATGAGAAACTGGGACTGCCTGAGGACTCAACGCAAGAAGCAGCAAAATGACTTTGTACAGTCACAGCTCCCAGGGCCATGTCATCTGTTTAAAGTAGGGGTGGAGTTATGACTTTTGTTTTGGAAGAAAGGGTTTCTCTGTGTAGTCCTGGCTGTCATGAAACTCACTGTGTAGACCAGGCTGGCCTCGAACACACAGAGATCTATCTGCTTCTGCATCCCAAGAGCTGGGCTTAAAATCATCCGCCACCACATACAACATGTTATGACATTTTTAACAGTATCTGAAAATGCTGCAGGGCGGTGGTGGCACATGCCTTTAATCCCAGCACTTGGGAGGCAGAGTCAGGTGGATTTCTGAGTTCGAGACCAGCCTAGTCTACAGAGTGAGTTCCAGTATAACCAGGGCTACACAGAGAAACCCTGTCTCAAAAAAACAACAACAACAAAACAACAACAACAACAAAAAAAAAAACCCGAAAAAACAAAAAAAAAATGAAAATGATTTTGTGCATACGTGCATGTGTATGTCACGGAGTATATGTGGAGGTGAGGGGACAAGTTTCAAGAGTCTATCCCCTCCTTCCGCCACGTTGGTCCCTGCACTTATTAATCCAGGTGTTGTTACTTGGCTTTTACCCTGAGCTATCTTACTATCCCCATTTGAACACAGCTCTTAAACAAAGAGAGGTGAATGGAGATGCTTAGACATACCCATGGGTGGTTGTGTCTTTCTCAAGGAGACCATCTCTTCGTTTTAGGGAAGAGGGAGCTTTTCTTTTAAATATTTATTTTAAAAACTTTTGTGTGTGCCTGTATGAGCATGAGTTTATGTATACCATCTGTCTACAGAGACCTGAAGAAGCCAAAAAAGGGATTTAGGAACTGGGCAGTTGTAAGCTGCCTGATATGGATGCTGGGAGTTGAACCCTGATCCTCTGTAAGAGCAGTAACTGCTCTTAACTGCTAGGTGGTCTCTGATACTTATTTTGACTTTTTGAGGCAGGGTTCTTTCCACCCTATTACTCAGGCTGGCCTGGAACTGTACAGCCCAAATAATCTCAGACTTGTAGAAATCCTTCTGTAGGAGGGTTATAGTCCATGAAACATCCCAGCCAGTCTGTATTTATTTACCTACAATTTTCAAAGGCACAAAACAGTGCAAATATATCTAACATTGCACAACTGCAGTTAAAATGGCTGAGATGACTCGGTAGGCATGAGGTCACACCTACAATCAACTACTTCCAAGGCTGAGGCAAGATGGTCAAAGCAGCCAGCCTGGGTCACACAGACCTAATCTCACAACAGGGATGGAGTGGAGCAACAAATAAAGAGACTTCAAAATGGTCAGGTTTTTTTTTTTTGTTGTTGTTTGCTGGTTAGTTTTTGTTTTGTTTTGTTTTTGTTTTAAGAGACAGGACATCTCTGTGTTGTCCTGGCTGTCCTGGAACTCACTCTGTAGACCATTAGGCTGGCCTCTAACCCACAGAGATCTATCTGCCTCTCCCTTCTGAGTGCTGGGATTTAAGGCATGCACCACCACTATCTAACAAAATGGTTAGTTTTTTGTTGTTGTTTTGTTTTAATTTGGGTTGTGGGTGTTTCTTTTTCTGACACATCTTTCTACATTGCCTAGGTTGGTCTCTTAATTCCTGGAATCAGCGTACCTCTACTTCTCAGTTTTGCAGCTGGACCTATAGTTGGGTAAGACTGTGCCTGATGTCTGATATAATTTTGTCTCCAGCACAAATTAAGATAGTGGGTGTAGAGGCCTGGAGCTGGCCTAATGTCACTCAGCAGTCACCTCGTCCAGGTCTCTGAAGCCTTCCTCTGCCCTAATCAAGCCACTTTCTGGCAACTCGTTAGAAGGCTTGCGTAGACAGTCTGATCCCCGGGAGGTTCCAGTTTCCATTACAAATTAATAAACTGGCACAACAGACACCTTCATTCTTATTTGGCCTCCCTCAGAACTTGCTTGCCTAGAAAATAGGCTGGCAAGACTCCAGGGCCAGAGGCATCGGCAGTTTTCAGTTTGTGTTACATGAGAGTGACAAGAGACAGACAAGCAAATGCCCACAAAAACCTTCCAGGCTCTTGCAGCTGGGGTCCCGTTCTAAACCATGTCCAGGGAGGTACTGAGTGCCTTATGCCCACTGACTCCTGCTCACCTCCTTATCACTTTAGGGAAACAAACAACATTTCCAACCCCTCCCCTCCACAAAGGAGAGGAAAACACACAGAAATGACACTTTCTTCACTCAGATTCCTGATGTACCAGGTGCCACCCAGAAGGTGAAGGACTGGCCTGCAGCCCCTGAAATCATACCCTAGCTAGGTATCACATGGCGGTGGATACCTTTAAACTTAGCACTTGAGAGTTCGGGACCAGTGTCCCAAAAGAGGTAAAGGCAGGAAGACCAAGAGGTTAAGACTAAAACTATACAGTTAAAAAAGAAAAAAAGAAACGGGTTAAAACATTAAATTACAATCAATTCTTGTCTATCTGCCCCCGCCCCACTCCCAATCTCTCCAAATTCCTCAGACAAGCAAACTGAGGTGCTTCCCCCATTGCAGTAGAGCAGAGGTCACTGCCTGAGGCCACTGCTGACCGCCTTCACACAACCTAATGATGCCTATCTCATCTCTGAATGCATAGCTCAAAGTCAAGAAAGTCTTAACCAGAAAGTGAGGAGACAGAAAAGCATAAACACCACTACCTATGGGGGAACTGGGGCTCAACACAGAATCAGTCACAGCTTTAAGTCACCAGGCAAATCTGCAAGCCAGGAAGGGTGGCACAAAAAACCTTTGTGGGCAGCTCAGCCTTGGTTTTGGGATCAGCAGAGAGGGACCAGGACTCAAGGCTCTACTGGGCTTCAGGTTTATTTGCTCTGTAAGGGCCAATGCTACCTTCAAGAGTGGAGATGGATAGATTTTAGGGCACAAACCCCAGTGTTCACTCCTAACACAACTCTGAGAGCCTTTCAGGTCACTTGTATAGGAGGATGCCCGAGGACCCAGGCCTGTGGAATTTGCAAAGGTCAGTCCTCTTGGGGTGGGCTGGCCTAGAACTTGCTCTCAGGAGGAGGAAGAGGACAGAGGAGGCCAGGTAAGAGGCTTGACTCTTTCTGCTAAGAGTAGGGAGCCTGTAGTGAAACCAGTGTGGCCACAGGAAGCAGCACACTGGGTCTGCTTCTGCTTTTGATTCTCACCCCATCCCAGGTTCTGAGTGAAGACACAGCAGATAGAGGAAGTGCACTCTCAACAATGAACTATCTAATTCTCCCAACTCCAGTCTTACCGGTGACACCAGCACATTTGTCAAGACACTCCTCCTTGCTCTGGTAGTTATTGCCATTTCCTTCACAGCCTCCATAAACAAATGGCTGGCAGGACCCATCAGTGACATTGTACCACCACCTGGGGATGGAAGCCCGGCATTTCCCCACTACCTTCGAAACTCCACAAGACTCTGAAACAAAACAGAACCCATGTGGGTTGATGGGGACAATCCTAGAGTCAAAGGACACACACATATTCTGCAGGAAGAAGTTCAAGTTGTTCAAGATATTCCAAAAGGGAAGCAAAACGTTCTGGGCCTGCCAGTTCCCAAAGACAGTGCTGACGCTGTCTTCCTTGAATGGAAAGAAAACATCACCTGGTAACAACATCTAAAGCACCTGACACAGCTGCAGGTGGCTTCTGCCCTTGACTCTTACCAGAAATGCACAGGTGAGGGTGTGGCTCAGCAGAGCACTTGCCACTCATGTGCCAGGCCCTAGATTCCAGGCCCTACACATCCTCCCACAAAGACGATCTGTATACATACCAACACTCAAATCAAGAACTTCAGAGACCAGCTTCCTATCTCTAAAGGGCAACCCAGCTCATGGGCCTGGGTTCCAGGGAGTACTAAGACTTGCCCCACTCCAATTAAAGGAAAACATACTAGCCACAGTATTCTAGTTGGACACATTTGCAGTCACATCGACAGGGCAAGGGAATCACCTGAACCAGAGGAGTCATTTGGGAGGGCCCATGTCTTCCTCTGCAGTGGCACACTGTCCTCCCACCCCAGACTGAGGGCCAATCTGAATGTGCACCCAAATGTCAGCTCTCAAGCTCAACTGTCCCAGAGCAGTGCACTTGGTCACAGGTAGTCCTTGTTGCCCTCCAGCTTGCTCATGCCTAGTTCATTCTGCTACTGGAGATAATCTTGAGAAATGCAGAGGGCAGGATTTGTGCTTCTGTTGTTATGATGGGCCTGGAACCACATATTCTCAAAACACCCATCTATACTCACAACACATTGCTACTGTGTAAGACAAAAACTTCCCCTATTGCAACTCCTATATATGCCAGTAACTCTCAAGTAAATAGCAGAAAAGGAAAATTCCAGAACCAACGAGATGGCTCAGTGAGTAAAAGTGCTTGCTGCACGAGCCTGATGACCCCAGTTCAATACCTGGACCCCCTCAAAAAGGCTGGATGTAGTGGCATTCTTGATCACTCTCAGCCCTCCTCCAGCACTGGCTTATACATGCTTGCTGCCACACCTGGCTTTCATGTGTGTGCCAGGGATGCAACTGTAAGTCCTCATGCTTGTGGCTTGAACCACCTCCCCAACCAGGCTCATGCAAGACCTGTAATCCTGCTACTTGGAGGATGGACCAGAAGGATGGAAAGTTCAAGGCCAACCTAAGTACAGTGAGTTCAAGGCCAGCCTAAGGAATAGGATCCCATCCTAAAACAACAAAACAAGCCGGGCGGTGGTGGCGCACGCCTTTAATCCCAGCACTTGGGAGGCAGAGGCAGGTGGACTTCTGAGTTCGAGGCCAGCCTGGTCTACAGAGTGAGTTCCAGGACAGCCAAGGCTACACAGAGAAACCCTGTCTTGAAAAGCCAAAACAAAACAAAACAAAAACCAAAAAGAGCTAGTGACACCTAACTCATCAGGAATGAAACTGCCTATTAAGTATAAGGCCCAAGGCATCTCAGTAAAAAAGAAAAAAGAATGAGCTAGTATACACCTGCAACAGATACTCTGACGAAGTGCCAAAGATCACAAACCATGGATGGAACAACGTCCAGAGCAAACACACAGAACAGAATCCTTTGGTTTCTATTGGGCCCTACCTACACACAGCCAGATGGAAGAGGCAATGCTGCTCCCACAAAACAAGATGAAGAGATCCCACAGGACCTGTTTTAACATCTCTACTGAAAACACGAGGTGACCCAGTGCTACAGGAGCCTTGCTGAGCTGAGTCCTGTAGTCACCAACAGTGACTGTGCCATTGCTTTCTGTGCAGTGTTAGGACAATGTAGTAGTGCATAGCCATAATCCCACTCCTGGGAGGTAGAAGCAGGAAGAACACTGGGCAGCACACTGAATTCAAGGCTAGTCTAGCTGGAGTTGTCTTCTAAACAAACAAAACAATACAAACAAACAAACAAACCAGAACATTGAGAGGATGGTTCAGCTGTAAGCCAAACAACTTGAGTGTGGTCTCTGGTACCTACATGGTGGTAGAAGAATCCATTCCCTTCCTTCCTGTGACCTCAAGTGCTAAGACAAGCTTTTGAGAGCACGAATGCACACAAATACATGTTAAATATAATCACCACCATCACCACCACCTTCCCAATGAAACATCTGCTCAGAGCCCAGGTTCTGAGACAGGGGCTCTTCTGAGCAACCAAGGGGGAATGCTGAACGGACACCCACAAGCCGTGGGAAAACACAAAACAGAGCAGCTTGAAAGCCTTCATAACGTAGCTCTTTATCACGACCTGAGGGGTCAGAAAGGCAAACTGCCCTCATCACAAGCCTCTGCTTTCAGTTCCAGGGTCACCGCAGTAACTGCCGCTGGTGGGCTGTGGCTCGACATAATTTCACCAAGTTATTTCTTGTAAGGGCCTTAGTACTGTTAAATAAACAAGACTAAAAAATGATCTAGTTGGGTGGTATGTTTAGTTGGGTGTAAAATAGTCTAGTCGAGAAGAAACAGGTTGCTCTGGTTCTCGGGTCACTAGTTTTAACCCCAAGACAATCTGCCTGGGGTTCAGTGACTTCACCCTGCTCTGCCAAACAGAAAGACTTGCTGTTGTTGCTTCCCTCTCCCCCCAGGTGCTGAAGACAGCATACCATGACAGGGACTGCCTGCAGCAGGCCAGGACAGAGCCATCTCAGAAGCCTAAGGCAGCTCCTTATCAAAAAGGGCAGCATCTGGGACCCTGAGAAGCAGCAGCACACATGTCCCTCCAGGGGACCCACCATTAGAAATAAGGGACTGCCCGCAGTAGGCTGGGATGGGGACATCTCACTAGCCCACAGCAGCTCTTTGTAAAAAAACGTTGCTCCCATTTCTCATAACCTTAGCCCTGATCAACGGCTGTATAGATTTTATTTGTATGTGACTGCTTTTCAGTTGGCCTTTGTGTGCATAATTTCTCTATTATAATCTGACTTTTCTACTCCCTTCTCCTTCTGTTCTAGTGTATTCTGTGAAACTAGATGTTCCTTGATATAATGATTCTTTTTTTTGGTTTTTCGAGACAGGGTTTCTCTGTGTAGCCCTGGCCGTCCTGGAACTCACTCTGTAGACCAGGCTGGCCTCAAACTCAGAAATCCACCTGCCTCTGCCTCCCAAGTGCTGGGATTAAATGCGTGCGCCACCACCACCCGGCGATGTAATGATTCTTAAACAATTAAAAATTGAGGCATAGGGGGCTAGAAAGATGGTTCAGTGGTTAAGAGCACCAACTGCTCTTCCAGAGGTCCTGAGTTCAAATCCCAGCAACCACATGGTAGCTCATAGCTACTCAGAACAAATCTGACTCCCTCTTCTGGAGTGTCTGAAGACAGCTACAATGTACTTACATATAATAAATAAATAAATCTTTAAAAAAAAAAAGAATGTGAGGAGAGAAGATGGAGTAGTGAGAGTGTATGATGAGTGTGTGTGGAAGAAGAAAAAGAACACAGAGTGAGTGTGTGAGCGTGAGAAAGGGAGCCAATAAGAGAGTACAACACCCAGCCCGAAGAGAGCAAAAGTACATACAGCTTCAAGCTACAAGACAGAGAGATAAGCCTAAAAAAACTTGCCTCTCAGTTTGTACCCAAAAAGTCTGCGGATGTTTATTGTGTGCCTTCCAGATGTCCCTGCTTCCAGCTGAGAACTCTGACCCTGTGTCAAGGCTGGACCCTGACAGACAGGGTCTCTCTGTGCAGTTTTGCTGGCTTCCTGGACTCTGTGGACTAGGCTAGCACTGATCTCACAGCCTCCTAAGAGCTGTCACCTTTTAACAAGGTCATCACAGAAAGTTTAGGCTCCTAAGCATTACCAATCTGTAATGGTAAGACAGACCAGATCATTTCCCACAGCTGTGAGTACTTATTGCAAAGGCAGTTTACTTTAGGATTATTCCAAGATGCTGAAAGCACAGGAAATACATTTATCACTTCTTAGCCTTAAAACATGGTCCTGAAGGATGAGCCTGGGGCCTCCTATGTGCCAGGCAAGAGTTCTACCTCAGACAGATCTCCCTAACCCTTGCTCATCTTCCCATCTGCTCTCTCCCACCATATTAACAACCATCTGGATCTTGATGTTTCCTTTTTTGATAAAACAGGGCTTCATGCTGCCAAAGTTGGTCTTGAACTTGTTATGCAGCTGTGGATATCTCTGAAGGAGGGATCCTCCTGCCTCCCAGCCTTTTCTTTTCTGAGGCAGGACCTCATCTGCAGCCCAGGCTGGCTTTGACCTTAGGCACCAGCCTCCCAAGTGCTGAGATTACAAGTGTGCTCCATACTCCCAGCCTCTTTCATGTATGTTTTTATATCCATTTGGTTTACTCTTGCAAGATGTGTAATTCAGGTAAGGAAACCCAGGGCATGTGTGGCAAAAGCTCTACTACTGAACTACATCACCAGCTCCCAAATTTACTTTTTTTTTTAAAAGATTTATTTATTTATTATATGTAAGTACACTGTAGCTGTCTTCAGACACTCCAGAAGAGGGCACCAGATTTCATTACAGATGATTGTGAGCCACTATGTAGTTGTTGGGATTTGAACTCAGGACCTTCAGAAGAGCAGTCAGTGTGCTCTTAGCCACTGGGCCATCTCTCCAGCCCCTAAATTTACTTTTAAAACACAATTTGTTAGGGTTGTATTGGAGCCCTATTTGACATTTGCTACACAGTCAAACTTTGGCTCAAAACAAAACAAATTGGGTTGGGCTGGAGAGATGGTTCGGCAGTTAAGAGCACTGACTGCTCTTCTGGAGGTCCCAAGTTCAATTCTCAGCAATCATATAGTGGCTCACAACCATCTGTAATGGGATCTCATGTACTTTTCTGGTGTGTGTCTGATGACAGCTACAGTGTACTTGTAAAAATAAATATAATATTTAAAAAAACAAAACAAACTTTCAAAACAAACTTTCAAAACAAACTTGCAATCTTGTCTCAGTCAATGGATTGCTAGATTCTAAGTGTGCATGATCATATCCCACTCCATACTGAAACTTGAAAGGTACTTTAAACTGAAGTTCACCATCTGCTAGCTATATACAGAAAGATAAAAGGTCCAGTGGAAAACCAAGGGAACACCTGCTTTGCAGGATAGTGTGAGGTCATGAAAAACAATCTTTTTTGTAAAAATATTTGTTTGTTTGCTTGTTTAATGTATATGAGTACACTGTAGCTGTACTGATGGTTGTGAGCCATCATGTGGTTGCTGGGAATTTGAATTCAAGATCTCTGCTGGCTCCAGTAGACCCGCTCGCTCCAGCCTAAAGATTTATTATTATATCATCTAAGCACACTGTACCTGTCTTCAGATGCACCAGAAGAGGGCATCAGATTTCATTACAAATGGTTGTGAGCCACCATGTGGTTGCTGAAATTTGAACTCAGGACCTTTGGAAGATTAGTCGGTGCTCTTAACGGCTGAGCCATCTCTCCAGCCCTCTTATGGGAAAAGCAAGTTTATACATAAAGTCTTTAATGTTTAAGTTGCCACAATTGTAATTGTAGCACTTAGGAGACAGCAGGACAACATGGCCTACACACTGAGAACCTGTCTCAAAACATATGATCAGAACAACCAAATATTTTGATTACAAAGGTAACAACAGGTATTTACATAGCATGCTCCAGTTTGTTTGTGTGGGATTGAGTCTTACGGAGTAGCCCACGCTGACTCTGGCCTTGAGCTCAGAGCTGTGCCTGCTTCTGCCTCGCTGGTGCTGGAATTAAAGGTGTGCACCACCATGTCCAGCCATAGCTAGTTTAATATTGAAAACTGAAAGTGTTTCATTTCTTCCTTCAAATAACAGAGCTTCTTGTATTGTCACCACACTTCAATTCACATGGCACAGGCCCCCTCAGTTGACCTTTACTAGATCTAGAACCACATTTAAGATTTAACCTTCTAGTGTCCAGCACTTGATGTGAGGTGGCCATAGTGGCACATACTTTCTTCAATCCTAGCACCTAGCACTCAGGAGTCAGATGCAGGTGGATCTTGAGTTCCAGCCAAGGCTTATAGTGAGACTGTATCTAAATAAAAAACCAACCCCTTACTCCTATAGGTTATCACACAGAGGTAGCTCCACCTTACTGGTTTCCATGAAACCTTTGCAAGTTCTGATGTGTAGCCACAGCCTCTGACGGCAGCACTAACATGGCCAGTTCTTCCAGCAGTGTTGAACACCCCTTCCAGGGTCACTACTTTCCCACACAGGCTATTGCAGGGAGGGTGCAACACCATCACTCACTCAGCTGTATTAGCCAAGTGGCCAGAGCAGCATGGGCAACTCAGCAGGCACCAGGTAGCTCCATAGCCATCTGTCTTGCAGCTGGGGACCACTGTTCCACCCACAGCTCTCAGGGAGTCAGTCCTGGAGGCTCTCGTGTGAACCCTACTGCAGACCCTCAGATTACTGAGTAAAACTGGTAAACAAAATCTGGCATGTGGAAAACTGCCTTTGCCAAGGCTTTGCAGATTAATTACATGGTCTCTGGTAGTTGCCATCATGACAACAAAAAGGTGTCACAGACAGTGTGAGAATGGACGGCTGCACGACAACAATTGCTTATGTGCAGTAAAACCGAATTTCATAGAACTCCCAAGTCACGTAAGTGTTCCCTGGACTCTGTTCAACTAGTCAAAAACAAACTGCTGGGCACGGTGGCACACACCTGTAAACCCCTTGTCACAAAGTGCAACTGAAGGCTGGGAAGGTGGTTCCGTTGGTAAAGGCACTTGCCTTGAAAGCCTGAAGACCTGGGTTTGATCCCTACATCCCACAGTGAAACGAGAGAACTGACTGTTCCAAGTGCATGGTGGTATGATGGTGCCTGCCTCCACTCACGGACATCATGTCAAAACCACAATAATACATTTAAAAACTTCCGGGGCTGGAGAGATGGCTCAGTGGTTAAGAGCACTGACTGCTCTTCTGAAGGTCCTGAGTTCAAATCCCAGCAACCACATGGTGGCTCACAACCATCTGTAATGAGATCTGACGCCCTCCTCTGGAGTGTCTGAAGGCAGATAAAATGTACTTACATATAATAATAAATAAATCTTTAAAAAAAATTTTTTAAAACATCCACTCTCTTTTTTGAAGTGTTTAGAAAATATCATTCACCACCATGACATACCACAACCTGTGAAATGAGAACCCATAACCCGACTTTGAAGGTTTGTATAACACACATATCCCTCATCAGTTTATCCTTTGCCAAAAAGTCTAGGCAGTGTAAAAAGCAACTGTGCTCTTCTCATTAAAACTGCTGAGAACTCTTAAGGGTAAGGCCAAAGGCAATCAAGTTATAGCTACAAAGATCTTCAGATAGTGTGAGGTCCATAAGCTGTCACATTAGCAAAAGCAAAAACAGATCCAAACTGAGCATGGTGGTGCACAGCTTTAACCCAGCATGCAGAAGCAGGTGGCTCTCTCTGAGTTCCAGCCCAACCACAGCAGCATGTGGAGAAGGAAGAGGATGGGGAAGGAAAGCAGAGGGGAAATGACACAAAAAAAAGCAATTGCTCAGAGCAGGGCAACTGTTGCGACATCCACACAGGGCTCAAGGCTCAGATTTCTAGGAGCCGAAGTCTCAGCATCACATCTGTTTGTGCTGGCAGGCAAAACAACCAGAGAAATCCAGATAAGGGAATACCCAAGCTGTTCAAAATAGACACGTGTGCACCAGGGGAGGATCAAAAATGTCCAAGACAGGATGGCAGAGAGTAGTTTTGTTTTGTTTTGTTAAGGTTTTACAAATGCAGTCCTGGAACTCACTGTGTAGATCTGACTGAAAACAACCTCAGAGATTGCCTACCTCTTGCCTTCTGAGTGCTGGGATCACACATGTGAGCTACCGCCCCCATCAAGAATGCTTTTAAAGACTGTCCTGAGATGGAGGGGAGTGTGGATTACCCCCATCCAGGATAAGCTGGGCCCACCAAGTGGGGATGTGTGTTTGCCCTCCACACATCTGCAATTAGGCAGATGCCCTTAGACTTATATGGATGGGAAAAAAGGAAAAAAGAAAAATTGTTGTAATCATACCCCAAATTCTAAGAGCTTATCATAAGCCCTATAAAGTATTATAAGGTACAAAGAAAACAACCAAAGGGAATGCACAGTGGGAGTCACTTAGCATAAGTACCTAAAAGACTGCAGAGCACCCAGAGCTGGGGAATGAAGCTGTGCATCCTCTGACTAGCCAGTTTCCCTCAATAACTGGCCTCCTTCTGTTTATTTCCTCATTCATAGGAACAGTGACATGACACATGCAGCGGGGATGGGGAATGAGAAGGGGATGCTGAGATGGCAAAGTGGGTAAAGGCTCTAACTAACCCCCAAGCCTGACACCTGGAATCTAATCCCAAGACCCAGTTATTAGAAGGAGGGGATCGACTCCTAAGACTGTTCTCCGGCATAAATTTGCATTTGAGCACATATATACCCACACCCACAAATAAAACTGTAATAAAAAAGTTGAACGGGGGCCAGAGAGATAGCTCTGTGGTTTAGAGCACTGGCCACTCTTTCATAGGGCCCATGTTTGATTCTTAGTACCCACGTGGTGGCTTACCACCATCTGTAACTCCAGTTCCAGGGGATTTAACACCAACTGCCTGCCTCAAGGGCAACAGGCACACACGTGGTGCAGACGTGCATGCAGGCAAAGCATCCACACCATAAACTATATACAAATTCTAAAAGTTCAAGTGCAATGGAATAACCTTTTAAACTATTTCTGAGGTTGAGCAGAGGCTTCTTTCACTGCAAGACAACGACTTCACTCTGGGGCACACCCTGGCCCTCAAGTTCCTCCAGAGCCAAGCCCTTCATGCTTTGACCCTCCTGCCTCTGCATCCTGGTAGCTGGACTTACAGCCCTGGACCACTAGGCCTGGACAAAAAGTCTCATATTCTTTGGTACAACAAGTCCACATTCTCTGATTTAAGCCTGGGTAAGACAAACAAATATCAGCCAGACAAAAAAAGAGGCTGAGGCAAGACAATCACTGCACCTTACTCGCTCAAAGCCAGCAAGGGCAACACAGCTGAATGTGAACACAAAGCCACAGTTTTCAGGAGCTCTGAGAATAAAGCAAAGACCTGACTAGGAAACCGCTGTGTCCCTTAGGACATTATAGATATAACTAGGCCCAATTGGAGACAAAGACCTGTCTGTGATTTATACCTGTTTAGATCTAGTAAATATGGAAGTGTTTCCTGGCAAGTTTATTTATGAGCACTGGCCTAGGACCTTCCTTAGCTTCCAGCTCTAGAACACACCGTTAATATTTTATTCCTTGCTTGAAACCACGTCTCATGTAATGCAGGCTAGCCTCAAACTCCACTGCTATGTAGCAGAGGATAACCTTCAAATCTTTCTTATTTCCTCACCCCCCAACCTCCCACTGCCCAGAGTGCTAGAATCACAGGCCAGAGCAACCACAGCTGGTTTGCAAGAGTCAAGCCAGGGCTTCAAGCATTCAGGGCAAGCATTGTCCACAACTGAGCCACATCCACTCACAGCCCCACATCATCAACCTAGAGGCTATCCTGGCAAAGTAGAAAGTCAGCTTTCCCTGCAGAGATCCCAGAGACACATTCTGCTCCCTTGGCCATATACTGCCGCACAGCACAGCACAGCACAGCACAGCACAGCACAGCACAGCACAGCACAGCACAGCACAGCACAGCACAGCACAAGTGGAGATTCTCCTGATACGGTTAGTACTAAGACTTAGGTGCTATAAAGATAAGTTATAAATGCTTAAAATAGCTAGGGGTGGGGTGGTGCAACTTGGTGAGGAAAAAAAAAAAAAAGGTTTCACTGAAACTCAAGGTGAAAGCAGGTGATGGACAGGGAAAGAGAAAGCAAGCAGCCTCAAGGCAAACAGGACAGAACTGTAAGAACCGCCACTCTCCCTGGGACTCCTCTCAGGACAACAGCAATGTCTCTAGGGACTTGAGCCCTGCCAAGCCCCATGACACTTTGGTACAGGGATATAGAGGAGACACTGGGAGGCAGACAGTGAGGGGAACTAGGGAAGGAAGAGACCTGGACTCCAGCTAGTGCTTGGGTATCTGGTTGATTTGCCTAAAAACAAAAACAAGAAAACCAAAAGAGCATTTTCTGTTGTAGTTGTTTGAGACAGGGTCTCATGTAGCTGAGGAGGGCCTCAAACTTCTGACCCTTCTACCTCAGCTTCCAGAAAGGGGATTACACGCCTATATCACCACAGATACTGGACAAGAAGATAGTCAGCGTTATGTTTTAAAAACATTCTTGTTATCTGGGTAGTGGTGGTGTATGCCTTTGATTTCCAACACCCAGGAGGCAGAGACAGGTAGATCTCTGAGGTGGAGGTCAGACTGGTCTATAGAGTGAGTTCCAGGACAGTTAGGGCTACCCAGGGAAACACTGACTCCGAACAAAGAGACGACATACTTGTCTCCCTCTTGAGACTCATGTATATCAAGCTAACCTGGTACTGCATGTAGTAGAGGATAACGTCCCTGAACTCTTAATCTTCTGCCTCCACCATGCCTGGCCTTGTGCTGTTTTGGGTTTTTAAAAGGGTCTCATCATGCTGTCCAGGGCTTGTCTCAAACCTTTGGGCCCAGGTGATCCTCTTGTCTCCCAAAATAGTATTTTAACTCTGAAGTCCAAAAGATGCCATATACTTTATAACGTATCCTCTTCTGTGTGGTCTTGGCCGGCCTGGAACTCACTCTGCAAAGCAAGCAGGCTGCCAGCTCTGAGATTCACTTGCCCCTGCCTCCTAAGTGCTAGGAGTAAAGGCATACCCCGCTCTTTGCCTTACAGTGGTTGACAAAGCCACTTAGTTTGTGGTTAGCTAGACAGCTGACATATCTCAATGCTTACTTCCAATATAAAACCTACTAACTACCCATATTCCCTAGGCCTACTAACTACCCATCTTCCCTAGGCACTGGTGTCGGGAATGTGTCGTTATTACGAGTAACTCAATATTTATGGGTATTTATGAGGAAAGAACATTTATAATGACAAATCCAACCTAAATTACAAGGGTCATAAAATTTTGGTGTTGTGGATATAAAATTTTGACCTTTTGGATATAAAATATTTACATGTAAATGTTACATTTCATAAGCTATCAGCTGAATGCAAACAACCGCTTGTACCCACTGTTACTACACACTCATCACTAAAACAGGACAATGAACCTGCTCTACTGTGACAGCTTGCAAGGGAAGAAGCCATTTCTAAGACCTCCTTTCTTCCCTGTGGCACATGCTTGAGTTCACTGAGTGCATTGTGCTTGCATGTAGCAGTCAGGTGTGTTCAATTTTTCTTTCTTTGCAGACCACCTATCCCTGGCAGGCTGGTCTGGAGCTCAAGAAATCCATGTACCTCGGCCTCCTAGTGTTGAAATTAAAAGCACAGACCACCATGCAAGCCCCTCCACCTCATATTTTGAGACAGGGGCTCTCACTGGATCCACAGTTTTCTGACTCGCCTAGTCTGGCTGCCTTGCCCTGCTGTGACCACAGGCCTACCCTGTAATATATGGCTGCAGACATGTGTGCTGCGAGGGTCTTCATGCTTGTGCAGCAAGGTCTTTACTGACTCGGCTGTCTAACTATCCTATTTTGTTCAATGTTCTATTTGGAAACCTAAACTGATACCTAGCACTTAGTAGGTACTTGTAAGTATATGTTAGCTAAATTAATAAGCATATCAAACAGCATTGCCCCAAAGCAGGACAACTCCCTCGTCAACGTGCCTAGCTGATAACACGTCCAGATGCACCTCAGCTCCTAGCTGCTACGTTGACCACCAGGGTCATACTAACCATGTAAGGAAACAAAAGAGCTGGGAACTAATGGCATGCTCAGTGGAGATTGGTCGAAAAGTATGCCCTGCAGTTTAGCTCTTGGGGAAGCTGTAATTAACCCAAGATGCTTGAAAGTCAGTGGAGACTCAGGAATGAATACAGCTGGGCTCAGCTCCAGTGGAAAGTCCCAAGAACCACTACGGAAGCCAGATCAAGTAACCATTAACAGCTCTGAGGCCCTAGGCACCGCTAACAGTTTCTGCAGCAGCAACTTAACAACTCATGACTCAAAGGGATTTCCAACTTGGGAAAATTGCTACTTGACCTTGTAATAATGATCAAAATTACATTATTTCAGCTAAGGTAGTTGGCACAAGCCTATATATAATCGAAGCTATTTAGGAGGCTAAAGTAGAAGATCCCAAGGGCAAAGCCTATCTGGGCTACCGAAGGAGTTCAAGGCCAACCCAGGCAACTGTGAACCCACCTCTAGGCCTCACATACACGACACTGCTTCAAGATAAACAAATTTTCAAAGTACAGGAAGTGCTTGCCTAGCACATGTGAGACCCTAAGCTGTAAGAAAACAAAAAAACAACAAACAAACAAACAAAACAAAACAAAAAACCCAAGAAAATTCAGGGCCCTTTAAATATCAGGGAGGAGAGCATTTGGTAAAGCAGCTTTTCCATTTAAGGAAATAATATGCCTGAGATCCGGCCATAACCCATGACATAAAGGGCAGGCAGGTGTATGATGGAAATATGTAATCAGAGACTTGGGAAGTGTGTGTCCTGTTTCACAAAGGTTCTTGGCTTTCACCCATGGGTGCTATGTGTGAAAGCAGGCCTGTATTCTGCTCATGCTCTAGCAGACCTTCACACTGTCGGTTAATGTCCCCAAATTAAACACCTTAACATTACAAATTCCCAACTTTGGAAATCATACAATTATTGTAGGTTGTGACAGTCTCCTGAGGTGAGCCTCCATGGATCAGCATTCCCCTGCTTGCCTGCCTCTAAGTAACCTGTTGACCTGCCTTCCCACATATAACCAGTGGGACACCAACCCCAGCAATGTCAGATCACAGAACCTCAATCACACCCATGCACATGCACGGCCCTCAACAACCTGCTGTCTCTACCGCCAATCAACTTGGACACCCTCTCATTTTTTCAGTCTCTTTTCTTAACCTTAATAAAAACATTAAGCCACAATGGAGGTGCACTTAATCCTACCACTTGGGAGGCAGAGGCAGGTGGATCTGGGTCTAATGCCAGCCTGGTCTACAGAATTCCAAGACAACCAGGGCTACAGAGAAACCCTGATTCCAAAAAACAAAAACAATCAGAAAGAATAAGTTTAATTAAAAAATTTTAAGATTTTCTATGTCTCAGTACTTTGCCTGTGTGCATATATCAAAACCATGTGCATAACTGATACCTGAGAAAATCAAGAGGGCATGAAACTGAGGCTATGAATGGTTGTGAGCCATCATGTGTGTAGTGGGAACTGAACCTGGATCCTCTGCAAGAACCTTGAGCCATCTCTCCAGTCCCCTATGAGCCTTCACAATACCTTTCTCTAACAAGAATCTAGACCCATGTTGGAGATTGGTTCTAATGATTTGTCTTATTTTGGCTACCAAAAAAACCACCTCACTTCCTGACCTGAGGTTCCCTGCCCTAGCTGGCTTCCACTGATAATAAAGAATTGTCATACAGTCAACAACCGGGCAGAAAGATGTAGGCCGAAGGATTGTGCGGCCAAGGGATTGGGAAAGAAAGAAGAGGCAGAGAATCTTGGTAACAAGAAAGGAAAAAGATGAAACTTAAAGGCCTGCTGGCATGTAAGAATCCAGGAAAGTGGCCCTAGAGGTTGGATCTTGGGTAGCAGAGATGAAATATAGATTTGAAGATACTAACTCAAAAATAATCAGAGGACAGGAGGAGGGGTCGGGGGAGGGGTGTTTGTTAACCTTGGGGAGGATTAGAAATGCCCAGCCATCGAGCGAGTCAAGACATATCAAAATTAGTGTGCATGCCCGTGTATGTCTTTTTGGAATCCAGAGGGCTCTGGGGTAGCTGGAAGAGTGACCCACAGGGAGCTAAAGTGGTTTAACTAACTCACCATTACACCCCTGCTTCTAGACCCCTCTTCCTTCAACTTCACCAAACTTCTCAAGGCAAAAAGATGTCATCAAGAGTAGAAGGTTCACTGCCTACCGTCTGTCATCTGCTGACCCACATCTTTCCAAAGTCCTTACTTAGGGTTCACCACCTAGGATGTGTTTACTTGTGGGGATTTCCATTCAGACAAAGGAGCCCTGTTCTCTGTCTATCCTCCAATGACCTTGTCTTCCACAGCACTCCAGTTTAACATGAACATTTAGATTTCTCCAGGACCTCAGTGTCCTCTCCTAGGTTCAGGGTCCACTCTATCTAGTTTTCTACGACTTTTCTTCCAGAACCTCAACAATCTGCTGCCCATACCTGCCCCTTTCCCACTGCCCCTCAGCCACTGGGGAAGAGAAGATTCTACGAGCGGCCTTTCATAATCACTCCTGTTCCTCCACTTCCTTTGGTGGCACCATACAGCTGGAATGAGCCAGAGACATGCCTCACCCGAGTACATGACTCTGTTTGCTGAGAAAAGCCAAACAGACAGACACCCCCTCCCCTCCAAAAAACCCCAAACCTATTAAAACTGGTGTCTCTGACAAAGCTGTTGAAACTTTCAAACAAACAGCACTTGAGATAAGTAAGGGCAGCAGTTCACCGGCCTGACGGCTAGCGTACTTCAAAAAGGTCAGTAGGTCTAACCTGTTCTGAAGGACACAGCCTCACCAATCGCTATGTGTGACCTTCCAAAGGCCTGTGATGTCACCACCACATCAGGCTGGCTCCAGGCTCAGACAACTATAACAATGGTCAACCTCTGCTTTTGACTGGATCTCCCAGAGCTGAGCCTCTCCCCACTGGCCCTTGGCATTCCCAATACTTCTTGTTGTTGTCCTAGTCTTAGACAAAGGAGTAAACCATTCCTTAGAAGCTACCAAGAGGGATGGTCTGGCTGCCACACTTCCTGCTTTCTCTTTCACCAGACAGCTTGTCCACTAAAGCCTTGGGCCTCATGATTGTGTCCACTTCTCCCCTTCCTGACCTGTTCCAGCCTCGGGGGCGGTCTTTTCCCTGATCACAACCAATTTTACTCTAGACCCTCAGTACTCCCTCCCACTACTTGGGACACTGGTCCCAAGATCTTGTTATGGCAGCCACCTCCTCATTCTTCCGGTCAGGACAGGTGCCGCCCTCCTTAGAATACTTCCTGAGCTAGCACACTTCACCATCTACCACTGTTCTTATCCCACTGTCTGTTGTCACCACTCGGTCATCTAATCTTTGGCGAGTACTCTGCACGTTTAATGTTCGCTCCCACTGGAATCCATCCTCTGCGAATGCAGGAACCTGTCTAGTCTGGAGTCAGCCACCATCACCATTCTTACTGACACTCAGTGGGGACTCAAAGCGTTTGCTCAATCAATGAATTCTTTCAACAGAGATCTTTTCAAAGCTGGCTAGTACTTGTCTGAAGCAGTTAAAGGTTCTAACAACACTTGAAGAAGCAAACCCTAAGCTGCTGGATGCCAAGAGCACACACTGAGACCAGATGCTCCTGCACTGGTAGGTACCTTGGCAAAGCTCCTCCCTTCTACCATCGCTGCTTTTCTTCTTCCTTGGGACATCACGGAGGGCTGCAGCCATACATGGTACCAACAGGTGTCTGTAGAGCGTTTTCCCTGTACCCAAAGCTGCCAAAAGGTCTCCCGAACAAATTTCCACCTCTGACGCCTGAATGCAGGCCCCCTACGCGCCCCTCCTCCGCCCCCCAACCTCGGGCTTTCTTTAGCCAAGCAATTTCCGCTTCGCTGAGCGCCTCACCCACTTCCAGCGCCACGCCTTCCTGGGTCAATACACCTCATCTCCTTCCCTTCCTCCTTCCTTCTCTAAGGGACACTTTGCTAACCCTTACGCCTCCGCGCTCGCTAGGCTCCGACGTGTCCCTAACCTTTCTCCCCTCCACCTGCAGGTCTGGCTCCACTGCCCACCACATCACCCGCAAGTTGCCTGCGATCCCTTTGCGCACTTAGTAGCCCTCGGTCTCCTGGGGCCCCTGCTCCCGGATTCCCGTCTGGCTCTCACCGTGGACGTCTAGGTCTCTGCTGGCCGCCTGGGCCCCGGAGAGAAGCAGCGAAGCTAGCAGGGCGAGGAGCACCCGGCCCCGCCGCGGTTCACACAGCTGCGCCATGACCTGCGGGGCCTCGAGCCGCCGGCCGTTGGGGGGTCTCGCGAACCGGTGCCGGAGGGGGGGAAAAAAAAAAAAAAGAAAGCCCACGGCCGCGCACGCGCACTGTAGGCCCGCGAGCTCAGGTGCAGCTCCGCCGGGGTCCCCGGAAGCCCCTTTTTCTGACTTTCGGCGCGTGCGACGCCTTAGTTGCCTCCCAACACCGTCCCTGGACGCCCGGCAACACTCTGCGACTCTTCCTTCAGAGTGGGAAGGCCTCCACCCTTTCGAGGGGCACTTCGGCGAATGGCGGACGCTGGGACACAACAGAAGGTGGCACGCAGGCTGGGGGTGGGGCGCACCTGGCGGGGCGGGGCGGGGCGGGCACGGCGCAGGCGCGGAGCGCCGGCACCTGGCTCTGCGGCCTGCACCTGGTACCGCCCCCGGCTCCTGGGAGGAGGCGTGGTTAGCGTTGACCCTGCCCCAACCGGACCTTGCGGGAGGGGTGGGTCTCGATTTGGCTAGGACGTCCTTGCGCCTTCGTGATTGCGCTCCGACTGTGGCAAGAGACGCAAACTTTTTGGAAACCTGTGGCTTTCTGCCCAATTTGTTTTCGCGTTCCTTTAGGTGTGAGGGATTTATCCTGCCTAAATTCCTCATTCTCTAAGCCATAACCAAATGTCCCAGATTCAGCAGTGGCCTGGCCAGCTTGGCCTGTGTGTGGTCAAACAGGATCAGCCCGTAGTAGTGATGCGGAAGCAGAGGGAAGAGTGATCAGGAATGCGATGGGGAAATCCTAGACTTGAGTGAGCAGGGGTTGGGACAGTGAAAAGCAGGGCATGATAAGAGCCCACACAGGTTTCCTATTCAGTGCGACTGCCAGCTAGGCAGGGCACTGTCTGGGAAGAGATGACAAGTCCCTAAAACGGCAGGTTTCTCTGGACCCTGTACAGAAGACAATACAGCTATAAAGAGGTGTTGGGGTGAAGATCAGAAGCTTACATAGTATGAACAGACCTGAGAGAGGGAGGGACACCGGGGCTGGACTAGGTACAACACCCAAAGGACCAGGGTGGGCCTCTGGGAAGAGGCTCCATTTAAACTGGATGAATGGAGAATGAAGATGATCACATTATCATTGAACATACTGCTCTTGGGCCGGCAAAGTGGCTTAGTAAATACACCTGCCAACAAACCTGATGTCCAGAGTTCAATTCCCTGTTCGAACATGGTAGAAGAAGAGAACCAGCTTCCTGGACTTCTCTGACCTCCACACTCTAGCCATGACACCTGGCAGACCACGTTCACAGACACACAGACACACACACACACACACACACACACACACACACACACAAATGCGTTTAAGAAAAAAAAATAGCGGGCAGTGGTGGCACACACCTTTAATCCCAGCACTTGGGAGGCAGAGGCAGGCAGATTTCTGAGTTCGAGGCCAGCCTGGTCTACAGAGTGAGTTCCAGGACAGCCAGGGCTACACAAAGAAATCCTGTCTTGAAAAACCAAAAACAAACAAACAAACAAACAAACAAAAAAGCATTCTTGTTACTGTAAACAAAGTAGGCCTGGCTGCACAAGCCTTTATTCCCAGCACTCTGGATGTGGAAAAAGAACTGGGATAGTTCACAACCAACCCCAACAAGCACCAACCCTTACCCTCAAAAACAAAACACATGGGGTGTGGGGCGCAGCTCACTTGCTAGAGTGCTCACTCACCTAGCATACAGGAAGCCCTGAGCTTGATTCTCACCTTCACACAAAACAGCCTTGGCATCACAAAACCTGCACTCTTGTGCCGTCTGGGCGCGTGCCTGAAATCCCAGCACTTGGGAGCTAGCTGCAAGCCAGAGGACCGGAAGCAAGAGTTCAGATTCATAGCATAGCAAACTCAGACCAGCCTGTGGCTCATGAGACCCTGATAAACAACAGAGAAAAGAAATGAAAAAAAAAACACAAAACAAACAAACAAAAACACCAAACCTAAACACTGGGGGGTGGATTTGGGGCTGGAATGGAATAAGTCAAAAGCCTTGGAACTGGCTGTGGAGAAAGGGCTATGAGAAGCAAGCCTCAATAACTGAAGGCTAAGAGTTGGGGAAGAAAGACTGCGTCAGGAGCAGCACAGAGATCTCTCTCTTTTTTAAGATTATTTTCTGTGTGTGAGTGTTTTGCTTAAATGTGCCTATGACTACCTCATATGTGTGTGCCTGGTGCCCACAGAGACCAGAAGAGGCATTCAATTCCCTGTAACTAGAGTCGTAACTCCAGTTGTGAGCCATCTTGTCCATGCTAGGAACCAAACCCCAGTCCTTTGCAAGAGGTGCACCTTGTTTTGTGATGGGTCTCTCAGTGTAACCCCGGCTGTCCTAGAACTCTCTATGTTCCACCTGCTTCTGCCGCCAGTAGGGCTTAAAGGCATGTGCCACTACAGCCAGCCTATAGATAATCTTATGATTAGATACCTGGGTATTGTGGAAGCCGGGGACACTGTCACCAGTGTGTTGCAGAAAAAAACATGAGTTATCAATACAGTGTTTGCCTTAAGCAACTAAGACAGTGCTGGCCTTGAACTCAGAAATCTGCCTGCCTCTGCCTCCCAAGTGCTGGGATTAAAGGCGTGCAACACCACTTCCCAGATGACTAAGATAGTTTTATGCCTGCTATTTTCTTTTATCTTGCCCAGAACTCTGATCCCCACCCTTCCAGCTTCCCTCCAGCTCTTACTCGGTGCATGTAAACAACCCCAAGTGGCTGGAGATCCTGATTGGGGAGAAAGCACAGTTTATTCATTCACCCACTGAAGCATGTACTCACTCAGCACACATTTTGAGTCAGGTCCTGCTAGAGATGTTGAGAAGGTACAAGCATGAACAGATCCGGGCTCTATTAGAGATCACCATGAAGTGACAGCCAATAGACGTTTGATGCTTGCCATGACACTTGCTTTGGAAATACTCCTCAGGTGGCTCAGTGACACAGGCCTCTAATCCCTTCCAAGAAGGCTGAGAAAGATCATGATGAGTGTCAGATCAGTCTGGGCTACATAATGAGGTCTCAAAAAGAGACAAGACTGAGCATGTAGTGTCCTCTTCTAACCCCAGCATGTAGGACACAGATGCAGGGAGATCTCTGTGAGTTTGAGACCAACTGTTTTACATAGCAAAGTGCCAGGTCAGCCCTGGCTACAGAGTAAGACCCTGGCAGTTGGACAGCTGGCTCAGTTGGTAAAGTGCTTGTTGTTCCAGCTCAGGGACATGAGTTCGATCCCCAGCACCTATGAAAGCATTGGGCAGCATAGCAGATTGACTGTAATCCCAGTGCTGGGGAAGCAGAGGCTGAGGATGCCTAGGGTTTGCTGGCAAGTAAGCCTGGCCAAATGACAGTCTCCAGGTTCAGTGGCCAACCCTGTGTCAAAAATAAAATGGAGAGACTGGGGAGATGGCTCAGTGGTTATGAGCACTGACTGCTCTTCCAGAGATTCAGAGTTCAAATCCCAGCAACCACATGGTGGCTCACAACCATCTGTAGTGGGATCTGATGCCCTCTTCTGGAGTGTCTGAAGAGAGTGACAGTGTACTCACAAATGTAAATAAATAGATAAGTAAGATGGAGAGCCACCTGATGCAGAGCTCTGGTCTTGGGAGTGTAAACCGCACGTTTACACTCACCGAAATGAAGCAAACTGTGTTAGAATGATAGAGAACTCGCCTAACAGCTGTCTATTCTGGTTACTTTTGTTTAAAGACCAGCTCATCATCATCATCTCAATGAAAACTGGCCTATTTGGAAAGGTTAGCTGTCATCTTTGGAAAAACTCCGGTTTGTGGAGACATAATGTGAATAACGAGGGCTGTGTGTGCTAGGGCTGAACCCAGGCCTCCCAGGGCTGTGTAGCGTGCTAGGTAAGCACTCTCTTAGATATATATATTTTTTTTAACTTTAATTTTGTCAGGCATACTGGCACACACTTTTAGTTCCAGAAGATCTCTGAGAGCCCTGCTTTATCACTTTCCACCTTATTCTTCCTAGATTGGATCTCTCAGTGAACCTAGATCTAGGTTGGCAGTTTCCTGTGTCTCCTGCCCGGAACCACACTGGTCTATATGGCCAGTGTCGGGCTCGATAACATTTCCACACCCTGTCTTAAGATAATAATAATAATAATAATAATAATAATAATAATAATAATGATAATAATAATAATAATAATGATACATAGCAGGAGGAGTCAGGGAGAGGGTGGAGATGTGACTCTGAGGTGGAGCTGAATAAAGCATATTATCTCCTTGGATGGAAGGATCCTTTAACACTGATTTGTTTGGAATTGTGCAATGTGTCCTAAGAATGACTTTTTAGAGAGGAGGTAGGTTCAGATAGGATCTTTCTATGAAGCCAACAATGGCTTCTTGTGTTTATGTATTTGTGTGCCCAGACATGTGCTTGTAGGTAGAGGCCAGAAATCAATATCTACTGTTTTCTTCAATCCACTTGCACCTTACATTTTGAGACAGGGTCTCTCACTGAACCTACAGTTTGCTGATTCTGCTAGACCAGTTGGCTGGAGAACCCCAGGGGTCTCCTTGTCGTTAATTCTCTAGAATTATTACTACAGGCAGGTACCTCCATATCCAGCTCTTTTTTTATGTATATAGGTATTTGCCTGACTATATATATGCATAACATGTGGGTGCCTAGTGCCCTTGTATGTCAGAAGAGGACATTAGATCCCTTGGAACGGGCATTACAGGTGGTTGTGAGCCACTGTGTGGGCTCTGGAAGCAGAACCTGGGTTCTCCGCAAGAGCAGCCAGTGTTCTTAACCTCTGAACCATCTCTCCTGCCTGTGCCGGGCTAACACATGGGTTAGGGATCCTAACTCAGGCCCTCATGCCACCAGGCCAGGCACTGTACTCACTGCACCAGCTGTGTGTCCCCCTTGTGCCTGTGCCGGTTGAGAAGCAGACAAAAAAGCAAATGAGTAAATCGTATGCATATATATATATATATATATATATATATATATATATATACACATATATATATGTATATATACACACACACACACACACACACACACACACACCTTGATAAAGTGCTGTTGTGTGGAGCTGAGCTCAGGGACAGACAGACTGCCTGCTCTCCACCAGGGAGGCTTGAGCTCACCCAGACCCTCAACAATAAAGGAAATATGGTACTTGCTGCTTCTGGCCTGAGTAAGATGACTTGCAAAGCCAGGAACTTCCCTTGACACCCTTGGTAACATTACCACCCACTTCTCCTTGTCATGTAATAAACTGGAGACACTATACTTACTGCCACTGCCACAGCGTTAGCCCTGGGGAGACTTTGTTCCGTGCTGTGTGCCATTTGTTTCTAGTACAGTGCCTGACATATATAGCACATGCTCCTGCATGTCTGAGTGCTGGGTGTGTTTTTCAGGAGCCCTTGGAGGCCAAAAGAGGGCATCAGATTCCCTGGAACAGAAATTACAGGTGGTTGTGAGCCATCATGTATGTGTATGTGTGTGTGTGTGTGTGTGTGTGTGTGTGTGTGTGTGTGTGTGCTGGGAACTGAATCTAGGTCCTCTACAAGCGCAGCCAATGCTCTTAACGGCTAAACTATCTCTCCAGATACCCCTGCCTCCCATTTTTTAGGTCATTCTCAGCATGTAGCCCAAATTTACCTTGAATTTTCACCTATCCTTCTACCTCATCGTCTCTTGTACTGTCTTTACCACCCTTCCTCAGTAGCTGAGATTCATTGTGCTAGGTCCTTAGGCTTAGCACCAAGCCTCCTTACCAAGGGAGCCGTCTCACTCACCCAGGCTGACTGGCTATCTATCTTTCTGTCTGTCTGTCTGTCTATCCATCCATCCATCCATCCATCCATCCATCCATCTATCTATCTATCTATCTATCTATCTATCTATCTATCTACCTGGGCAGGGTCTGCAGCTCAGCTTGTCCTGAACTCTGTAACTCACTCTGTAGCCCACCCTCACCTTGAATTCCTGAATCTTCTGCCTCCACCTCCTAAGCGCCTTAGTTACATGCTGTTGACAACAGTAAACACTGTGTACTGGCACTGTTGGCATTCTGTCTGGACTCCACCCCCACAGTTACCTGGCAACAGCCAGGTAGGCCTGGCTCACTATGAAAGGGGCTGCTTGGCCCCTTCTCTCTCTCTTGCTCTCTTACCCTCTTACTCCCTTGCCTCTCTTGCCCCCTTGTTTCCGCTCTCTCCCCATCGCCTTCCCCCACCTCTCCATGTGGCCATGGCAGGCCTCTGCTTCTCTACTCTCTCCTTCTCTCTGCCTTTCTCTGCCTCTAGTGCCCTCTTAACTCCCCTCCCCATACCCTGAATAAACTCTATTCCATGCTGCATCATCGCGTGGCTGGTCTCTCAGGGGGAAGGAATGCCTTGGCATAGGCCCGCGGCGACATCCCCTTCCCCCACACCTCGCCAGAACATATTCTTATACAGCTTTATCTTTTTTTATGATCACAACAGAAACAAGTGAATAAATGGATAGATAGATGGATAAGTGTGTGAATGAGTCAGGTAAACGAATCGATGACTTGCTTAGCATTCCTGGGGTCCATTTCTGATCACCTTCTGAGGGCCGGGGTGAGAAAGAAAAAGTTGAATGTGGTGGCTCAGGTCTAGAATTGCATCACTTAGGAGGTAGGGGCAGGAGGTTTAGGAGTTCAAGGCCAGACATGGCTAGTAGCACCCACCCCCTTGTTTTATGTTGGTTTGTTTTTTGTTTTGTTTTTTGCTGTTGTTTGTTTTGCTTTTTTGTTTTTTTCGAGACAGGGGTTCTCTGTGTAGCCCTGGCTGTCCTGGAACTCACTCTGTAAACCAGGCTGGCCTCTAACTCAGAAATCTGCCTGCCTCTGCCTCCCAAGAGCTGGGATCAAAGGCATGCGCCACCACCGCCCTTTTTGTTTTGTTTTTTTGTTTTGTTTTGTTTTCGAGGCAGGGTTTCTCTGTGTAGCCCTGGCTGACCAGGAACTCACTCTGTAGTCCAGGCTGGCCTCGAACTCAGAAATCCGCCGGCCTCTGCCTCCCAAGTGCTGGGAGTAAAGGTGTGGGCCCCCACTGTAATAGGCCCCTCTTAAAAAGAGAAACTTCAGGGGGACCCCCTCCCATACAGCTAAGCCGGACGCCCTTGCAATTCCCTTCGCTGCGGCCAGAGGGCGCACAGGGCGGACCCTAGAGCTTGTCCCGGGGCCGCGCCCGGAGATGCCTGCCCGGGAGCTCTGTGAGATGAGCGCCCCGCCCCCACTCCATGTGCAACCCCGCTGGACCCGGGGCTGGAAAGCTGCACATTAGCCTGCTCGCCTCTGCAGGAAGGGAAACTGAGGCTCGGCGACCGTGGAGGGGCGGGTCCCAGAGCACGAGTCCCCGCCCCCTATGGCCCCGCCCCGGCCAGTAAGAGCCCCGAGCGCGAGGCTGGGCGCTAAGTGGGGACAGCGGACGACGGCGCGATGGCAGCGCAGCGGCTGGGCAAGCGCGTGCTGAGCAAGCTGCAGTCCCCGTCGCGGGCCCGCGGCCCGGGGGGCAGCCCCAGCGGGCTGCAGAAGCGGCATGCGCGAGTCACGGTCAAGTACGACCGGCGGGAGCTGCAGCGGCGGCTGGACGTGGAGAAGTGGATCGACGGACGCTTGGAGGAGCTGTACCGCGGCAGGGTGAGACTCAGAGGGGCCAGGGCTGAGGGATGGAGATAGCCTGAGAGCCTGCAACCCTGCGACCTCGGTGACCCTAGTACATGCTCGGTGGTGCAAGGACTGCGACCTTTGCTAGGAGGATTCATGGCCCGAGGCTCTCATCTCTGTGCTCAAAGGCATCCAGCTTATGGACACTCAGACATGCACCCAGGATCCCCAGACATGTGTTCGTTCGATCAACCCAGACAACTGGGAAGGTCTGGGGGAGAGAAAGAAGGTGGGGGGCAGGAGGCAGAGCCAACATATTGAGAGAACGGATAGGGACAGGGGATGTCCTTAAGCCAAACATAGACATGGGTGACAAAGGAGATAGGACAGCAGAGACTCTCAGCAGAGGAAGCAACAGTATACATAGATGACGGAAGTCACAGCCACTCATAGACACAGCACGAAAGTGAGCCACACACAAACTCACAGGAACACAAGTGGATTAACTTAAGGGACACGATGGGCACACTAACATGCACGTACAACACACACACACACACACACACACACCCGGCGCCAAGTGAAGAGATACAGCTGCGCAGAGATACACATCAGTTCCAGCTGGGGTGCTCCAAGCTCCAACAGCTATCTGGGGACACAGAGTGACTCAAGTTACATAGGCCATTATCTGCTGCCAAAAAAGAAAAAAAAGTATGGCTGCCTACAAACCGAAGGGCAGATGTCACAGCTCTGCACACACACACACACACACACACACACACACACACACACACACGTCTGTGGTAATTACATATGGAACTGGTAAAAGTGTCCCAGGAATACAGAGTGTTAGAAACCAAGCTAGGGCCGGGCAGTGGTGGTGCACACCCTTAATTCCAGCGCTTGGGAGGCAGAGGCAGGCAGGTTTCTGAGTTCAAGGCCAGCCTGGTCTACAGAGTGAGTTCCAGGACAGCCAGGGCTACACAGAGAAACCCTGTCTTGAAAAAACAAAAAACAAAACAAAAAAAGAAACCAAGCTAAGCATGGCCGCTAATGCTTGTGATCTCAGCACTTGGGAGGTGAAGGCTGGAGGATTAGGGGTTCAAGGATGACCTTGGATAAGGAAACCCTGTCTGAAAAATTCAAAACAAACCTGGCATGGTGTTGCATCTCATACCTTTTAGACTCAGCACTGGAGAGGCACAGGCAGACAGATTTCTGTGAGTTTGAAGCCAGCCAGGTCTACAGAGTGAGTTCCAGGGATATCTTTGTTTGTTTGTTTGTTTGTTTGTTTGTTTGTTTCGAGACAGGGTTTCTCTGTGTAACTTGGGATGTCTTGGAACTCACTCGGTAGACCAGGCTGGCCTGGAACTCAGAAATCCATCTGCCTCTGCCTCCCAAGCTCTGGGATTAAAGGTGTGCGTCACCAGTGCCTGGCTAGAAAAACCCTGTTTAAAAAAAAGAAAAAAAGAAAAGAAAAAGATAAGTAAAGATAGTCCCTACAGCTTGCCATGTCTGACATGAGATAGCCACACTAGAGAGGCAACCACACTGGCTACACTCACCCAGGGCACGTGTAGGCTCCTCCGTCTCAAGCCCAGCACTTAGATGCCAGAGGTCCCATCTCCCACCCAGGACAGTACCCTCACTCCCCAGTTGGGCAGCCGGACTGGGAAAGTGGCAGCTTAGGCCCAGGAGCCTCTGGCCCAGGATGGCTGGATCTTGTCCACAACATGACCAGGTATCTTTTGTACCACCACCATGATGCCTTAGCCTCCCCTTAGGGGCGATTCCTGTTAGCCAGCCATGGTGGGCCTAGGTGGTCAGTTCTCTGACCCAGCAGCCTGCGATGTGGCCCAGGGAGGCCTGGCTGGCCCTAAGCCCAGAAGCCCTTCTTGTCCCCAGGGGAAGGGGCCCGCCCCAGCTGGCTTCCCTCCCCCACGCCACTGCTAAGACTTTCCCTTGAAAGGGCAGAAGCCAATCCCTCCCCGAATCCCAGAATCTGACATTCCGAGACTCGACTGGGCCTGCTTTGCTGAGTAGGGACTGCAGCCAAGGAAAGAGCCCCGTGCCAGCCCCCAAGGTCCCTGGGGGCTGAGCCAAGGGTGCAGGCATTGGGCTGGTACCAGGGCCTGGGCCTCCTTCCACCCATCTGTCCCTCCCCTCACCCCCACTCCCCCAACCCAGTCCCAGATGTCTGACTCAGTGGTGCTGTCCCTGCCTGCCACATTACTGCTGCAGGCCCAGCCAGCTGGGCCTGGGGTTGGTGAAGTGCCTCCAGAGCCCTGGACAAAAGGCTGTGGAGTGGGCACAGGGGAGACATGGACTCTGAGCAGCCCTCTCTCCCTGGCCGTAGGAGTCAGACATGCCGGATGAGGTCAACATCGATGAGCTGTTGGAACTGGACAGTGAAGAGGAAAGATGCCGGAAAATCCGGGTAGGTGGAAAGGAGAGAGCCGCCCCTCCCCCAGCCCAACAACTCACAGGGCCCTAAACAGGACGACCCACGTTGACATGTTTATTAAACACTTCCTAAGCCAGACACTAAATCCTCCATAAAATGCTATGAAGTAGGCACATTTACCACCGAAAGGAAAATAAGACTTAGAGAGGCCGAAGTATTTGCTCAGGGTCACACAGCGTGTCCAAAGCCAGGAGCCCAGCTGCCCCATCCTTCCATGCTGACCTGACTGCAGAGGTCTGGCTTTCTAGCCTTCTGGAGCTGGGTACTCTGTGCTCCAGCTTGAAGCCCCTTGGGCAGTTCACCCTGGGACTGACGGTCTTTTGTTCCCTTGGGAAAGGGGGGGGCTCTGAGGGAATAGGTATCATTTATTTACTGTTTTTGTTTGTTTGTTTGTCTTGGTTTTGTTTGTTTGCTTGTTTTGCTCTTCTCCCGCCCACTAGGGACTCTTGGAAGCTTGTGCAAATCCCACAGAGGTGAGTTTCTGTCTTTCCAGGAATGGACCCCCTCACCCTTATGTGGGAGGGGGAGGGGAGGCTGGCCATAGCCAGGATGGATGGGGACAGCCCTGCTCTTTGTCATCCTTGTCTCCTCCTCCCCCCCTCCTCTTCCTCTTCCTCCTCCTCCTTCTCCTCTTCTTCCTCCTCCTCCTCCTCCTCCCCCTCCTCCTCCTCTTCCTCCCCTCCCTCCCTCCTTCCCATCTGTCACCAGGATCCACAGGCTGCTGCCTCAGAGCCCATCCCCCATGGGGCTCCTGTTTCTGCCCATATGGTGCCTGTCCCTTGCTGGTTGTCTGGGGGGCTCACCCTCTCTCTCCACCTCTGCCCTATGACTGTCTATACCATCCTGGGGTTCCCTGTACACCTCTTGAAGACCCCCCATCCTACAGGTTCTGGAGCTGGGCAATGCAGCCACTCCTACTTCCTTCCCAGCTTTAAAAGGGAAAATATTCATGGTTCTCCCCTTAGCTCCTAGATGCCTGAGGGACAAACGTCACCGCCTGTCAGTCGGCCTGGAGCTGGCTCAGACCTGGTCTCTGGGGACTGCTTCTCAGCCTGAGAAACATCTCCCTCTTCCCTCTGAGCCCATGTCTCTTCTCAGATCAGGCTCTTTGTCTCTCTTCATCTCCATTTCTTATTCTACTTCATTTTAAGTGGATGTGTGTTTTGTCTGCATGCATGCCTGTGCACCACACACATGCCTGGTGCCCATGAAGGTCAGAAGAGGGCCCAGATCTACTGGAGCTGGAGTTACAGACAGTTGTGAGCTGCCATGTGGGTGCTGGGAACTGAACTCGGATCCTCTGAAAGAGCAGCCACTACTATTAACCACGGAGCCACTTTTTCACACCACTCCCCCCTTTTTCTTGAGATAGGTTCTCAGTGTGTAAATTCATAGCAATCCTCCTGCCTCAGTAGTACTACTGACCCAGGGAGTAATTTCAGCTTCCTTCGATCTTTCTACCTGCCCCTCCTCCTTTCCTCTTGCCAATCTTAGGCTCCACCCCCTCCCTGTTTGGCCCCAGATCCCACTTTGAATAATCTGTTGCCCAAAGAGACACAGGCCTGGGGTAGGAGGCCTCTCTCCTGCTCTGTTCTCAGAATCCCACTCTGTCCGTAGGACTTCGTCCAGGAGCTGCTGGCCAAGCTTCGGGGCCTGCACAAACAGCCGGGCTTCCCGCAGCCCAGCCCCTCAGACGACCCCAGCCTGAGCCCCCGCCAAGACCGGGCCCACACTGCCCCGCCCTGACTGCCCGCCTCTGCGCTCCACCCCCAAAGCCCAGATTGTTTCTAAGTTGTATTTAATGGTTCCGTAAATGCCTCTGGTGTCTGGATTTTCCTCTTCTCATTGCCCTGACCTTCTGCAGCCCCTGTCCTTGGTCCCTCAAGCCACAGCTGGTCCTGACAGACTGAGAAACATTCTTCCTGGCCACAGAGCCTGAGAACATACCCTACTGACCCTGAGGCGTCTTGGAGACTTGCATCCTGTCCCCACCTCCCTCATATGGACCCAGTCCCAGCTCCTGGGGAAGGCCAGGGCCAGATCCCCGGTTCACGGGGTATGTGTGCGGCCCACTGTGACCCCGTGTCATCTTTCCATAGGGCATCACAGAGCGACGAGGCCATTGGTCCACTCTCTGTAGGAGCCGAGGCCACAGAATAGCAGTATATGGCATTAAAGTGGGAGAGAAGAGCCCAGTTCTGTTGGGGACAATGAGTCCAGAAGCGCACCATGGGCTTGGGTACCAGGGAGGGGAGGAGCCATTGCCCCTTTGCCGGGGGGTGGGGAAGCAGAACAATAGGGCGATAGATCGCTTGCTAGAAACCACCAATGAGAGGCTAGGGGTGTGGCTCAGCTAGAGCACCTACTTAGCATAATCAAGACACTGGTAACTCCTCAGCAGGGCAAAAATACCTGAGAGGGCTTCCAGGAAGAAGCAGGGTCAAGGCCAGAACTCACACAGGTTGCTTCAACCGTTCTGCAGCGTGAACTTGGAAGCAGAGAGCTTGATAGTTAGGGTTCTGCTGGGGATAATACCAACTATCGATCAGGATGGACAGTGTCCCCAGAGGCAGGCAGGGAAATCGACCCATCAAGGATTACTGACGTCTTGCCTTCGGTACCTCTCAGAAGTGGAGAGTGGCTACTTAACAACAGTCTCCGTGGGACTGAGCCTCTGACGCCCACAAGGTTTGGGCGTCTAGGAAAACAACTCACCCATCTTAGTGAGACTGCCCAGCCCCACGCACTACCCAGCTGCCCCTCCTGGACCAGGGCTCCATCCTGGGGATCTGAGCCCCAGACCAGTAAAGAAAGATGATGGTTAGCATCCGGCTCATCCTGGCTGTCCAGCCCTGCTGCCGGCCTAGCTGTCTCCACACATATGACCTCCTTCATAGCAAAGGATTATAGCACTGGGGGGGGGGGTGTCCCCATTACCTGGCCTCTTGTCCCAGAAAACTGCATGAGCCACAGAACCTCTACTTCCCTTTCACAGAACCTGTTTTTGGTTCCTCATGGTCGTGGAGGTGACAAACCCCAGTTCAAGCCCTGGACTTCACTGTGTCAGATCTGCAGTTGTCTGTAGAATACAAGAACATCACAGATGAAGAGTTAAAGGCCCAGATCACCAGTGCCATTTGTTAAAAAGCTGGGACACCATGGCCCCGGGGCTTCACTATGGTGCCCCCATCACTGGGTCATTTTTAGTTTTGGAAGGTTTATGTATGTGAGGATACTGTAGCTGTCTTCAGACACACCAGAAAAGGGCATCAGATCCCATTACAGATGGTTGTGAGCCACCATGTGGTTGCTGGGAATTGAACTCAGGACCTCTGGAAGAGCAGCCCATGCTCTTAGCCTGTGAGCCATTTCTCCAGCCCCTGTCTAACTCTTACTAAGGTGTTGGTGACTGCTAACAGTTCTGGGAGATGATCCCGTGAAAAGGAAGTGCAATTATATACCTGTGAGGTCACAGCAAAAGCACCAGGAAGCTATGTGGTTAAAAGCCTAGCCTGAGAGCCAGGCAGTGTCGGCACACCCCCTTGATCCTAGCACTCGAGAGGCAGAGACAAGCAGATCTTTGAGTTCAAGGCCAGCCTGGTCTACATAGCAAGCTCCAGAACACAGAGAAACGCTATGTACAAAAACCTAAGCAGAGGGTTCTGCAGTCTTGGCATTTGGGGCGGAGGCAGGAAGATTGAGTTCCAGGATGGGTTACACAGCCTGGTCCTTTCTCAAATAAGTAAAATAAAAACAAAGAGACAGCTGCTGAAGGCACTGGCTGCTAAGCCCAAGGACTTGAATTCAGTCTCTGGGACCCACAGGATGGAAGAAAACCAGCTCCCAAAGGCTGGTCCTCAGACCCCTTCACATGTGCACCTCATGCAGGAATTCAAGGCCATCCTGGTCTATGTAGGGAGGTTGAGGCTAGCTATGGCTATGTAGTGAGACAGTCTCTCAAAAAAGGCTGGGCAGTTAATCCCAGCATATGGGAGGCAGGTAGATCTCTGAGTTTGAGGCCTGGTCTGCAGAGTGAGTTCCAGGACAGCTACACAAAGAAACCCTGTCTCGAAAATGTCGCCCCTCCCCCTAAGGAGGAGAGGCTTCGGAGAGATGGCTCAGAAGCTTAGGGCAGAGTGCCCAAATTCAATTCCCAGCACCCGCATGGCAGCCCACACCTCTACCGTTCTCTGGCTTCTGAGTATCGGTGTGTCACGCACACACGCACGCATGCACGCACGCTCGCACGCAGGCGAAACCCTCGTGCACTACATCTTGAGAAGTCCTGTAGCCTCGATGAGCTTCCACACCCGAGTAGATGAACAGAGCTGCCTGCTTCCGAAGGCTGTGAGGTTTCTGGAAGAGACAAGGATGAACCCTGTCATGGTGGGAAGGAGCCAAGCGCCTCGCCCAGGAGAAGCTCAGCATCACATGCCGGTGGTGTGCCGACCCCGACGATGACTAGTGACCCAACTCACCACCCTCTCTCACTGTGGCACATGCCTCCCCTCTGGGGACCCTCCACCCCACACCATTTGCTTCCTACAGAGCAGACAAATGACAAGATTCCTCAGCGTCCTCTTCCAGTCTCTGCCCACCCTGTTCCCTGTTCCCCTTGCCTCTAAAATCCTCTCACCCCCACTTTGATAAAACTCCATTTCCCCAGCTGTTGAGTTGATTCAGTGACATCTGCCATTAAGTGTGACAAATGGTTCCATCCTCAGGAGCCACATGGTGGGGAGGAGGAAGCACCTCTGCAGGTTGTCCTCTTATCTTGTCCTCTCCCATGTGTCCTCTCCCAAATATTTTTTCCAAAAAGTCAGGTTGTGGTAATTTCCCCATTAGTCAGTCTTTCATTCTTTCTTTGTTTTGTTCTCAGTCTAGGGAATCTGTCTTTTGGGTTTTGAGACAGGGTTTCTCTGTGCAGCCCTGGCTATCCTGGAACTCACTGTGTAGATCAGGCTGGCCTCGAACTCAGAGATGTGCCTGCTCCTGAGTGATGGAATAAAGGCATGTACCACACTATCCAAGTGGATCTGCCTTTTTAAAAATTTTATTTATTTGCCCGCATGTACGTGGGCACTACGTGTGTGCCTGGTGACCAAGGAGCTCAGAAGAGGGTGGCAGGTATCTGGAACTGAAGTTAGAGACATGGTTATGAGTCCCACAGGGGTGCTGGGAATGCGACCTGGGTCTTCTGGAAGAGGAGTCAGGGTTCTTAATGTCTGAATCATCTCTATCACTAGCCCCCAAATAAATATTTAATTTTTTTTTCGAGACAGGGTTTCTCTGTGTAGCCCTGGCTGTCCGAAACTCACTCTGTAGACCAGGCTAGCCTCGAACTCAGAAATCTGCCTGCCTCTGCCTCCCAAGTGCTGGGATTAAAGGCGTGCGCCACCACTGCCCGGCCTACAAATTATTTTTAAAGTAATTTTTTCCCTCTCTCTCATTCTGCTCTGGTCACGTTTCCCTCTACTGGCGGCATCTTCTGAGTTCCAAATCCTCCTATCGGCACTGCCATGGAACACCTGTTGTTAAAGTTAACCTGATTCATTTCTTCCACAGAAATTGGGGTACCTCCAAAGAAGGTGTGTGAGTTTAATTGAGGCTCGTTGCCTCCCTGGCTCCAACAGCGCCGGTCCGTTAGAAGTTGCTTGCTACTAGTGCCCTCTAGTGGTGATATTTACTAACTGCAGCCTATGCTTATGTGAGGTCTCCCAGGTCTCCTAGCTATTTGAGCCTTTCCTACCCTCCCTCGGTCCCTCCCCATCCATCAGGCTATGTTTTTTTCTTGTCTTGGTTCCATGTTACCCAGGCTTACTTAAAAATTCCTATTTAGGCCGGGCAGTGGTGGTGCGTGCCTTTAATCCCAGCACTTGGGAGGCAGAGGCCGGCGGATTTCTGAATTCGAGGCCAGCCTGGTCTAAAGAGTGAGTGAGTTCCAGGACAGCCAGGGCTACACAGAGAAACCCTGTCTCGACGCCCCCCCCCCAAAAAAAAACATAAATAAATAAATAAAAAAAAAAAGAACCTTTCTGGATTTTTAAAAAAAAAAATCCTATTTAGCAGAGGATGGCCCTGAACTCCTGATTCTCCTGCATCCACCTCCTGAGATGCTGAGAGTGTTGAAATGTAGCACCTTGCCTATCTGCATGCGAAAGTTTTTTTTTTAAGATTTATTTATTATTTATTTATTACAAGTACAGTGTAGCTGGCTTCAGACACACCAGAAGAGGGCGTCAGATCTTATTATGAGTGGTTGTGAGCCACCATGTGATTGGTGGGATTTGAACTCATAACCTTTGGAAGAGCAATCGGTGCTCTTACCCGCTGAGCCCCGCAAAAGTTTTAAAACTATATTCCAAAGTAGATGTGGGCTGATCCCAGAACTCTGGAAGCTGAGACAAGAACTCAAGTTGAAAGCCACCCTGAGATATAGCAAGAGACAAAAAAACAAATTCTAGAGATGACCCAGCCCTGGGTTTGACCTTTGCACTGAAGAGAGAGAGAGAGAGAGAGAGAGAGAGAGAGAGAGAGAGAGAGAGAGAGAGAGAGAGTTTGACTCAGTTTCCAAAGTTTCATGTAAAGCCCAGCTGGTTCTGCTCTGTATTGCTTTGGGTCTGAGGTGAGACAGGGTACCTTGCAGGAGGCTCATGACCCAGAGGAGGCTACTCTCTTCCCCTTCTTAGTGTCCCTGAAGCAATGCAAGGTGGAATGAGACCAAGGCTAAGATGTCCTTTGAGGGCCTGTCTTCAGTGACCTAGTGACCTGCTTCCTTCATCCAGGCTGGCCCCGCTATTAAGTTCTCAGCAGATTAATCCTCTGAAGAATTTCATGTCCATGCTGAAACTGCAGGCTGTGTTAGAACTCTCTGTGCAGTCTAGGCTGTTCTGGAACTTGCTGAGTAGACCAGGTTGGCTTTGAACTTGAAGTGATCCTCCTGCTTTAACCTATTTTTAAAAACATATTTTTAAGCTGGGCAGTGGTGGTGCATACCTTTAATCCCAGCACTTGGGAGGCAGAGGCAGGTGGATTTCTGAG
>NW_022196904.1:22767792-22793503 GCF_008632895.1 Mastomys coucha
GAGTTCCAGGACAGCCAGGGCTACACAGAGAAACCCTGTCTCGAAAAACCAACCAACCAACCAACCAACCAAATAAACAAACATATTCTTATTATTTGGAAATTTACCATTATGCACCCCACCAAACTCACTTATTTCCAGTCTGCCTAAATTCACTCCCAACCCTGGTGACCTCCCCTAAAACAGAAGAAGATGAAGAGAAGGAGCAGGAGGAAGAAGAGGAGGAGGAAGAAGAGAAGGAAGAAGAGGAAGAAGAGAAGGAGGAGGAGGAAGAGAAGGAGGAGGAGGAAGAGAAGGAGGAGGAGGAAGAGAAGGAGGAGGAGAAGAAGAAGAAGAAGAAGAAGAAGAAGAAAAAGAAGAAGAAGAAGAAGAAGAAGAAGAAGAAGAAGAAGAAGAAGAAGAAGAAGAAGAATCTGTAGAAGAATCTGTCCAATTTCTGTTGCCCATATGTTCTCTGGAGCATGCTCAAACTCAGTGGCCAGCCAGCCCTTTAAAGATAACTGAGTCTTCCCCATGCACACGCCCACCAGAAGCCATCAGTTGTGAAGACATACACTTAGGCATCCTTAACACAGTTTTGTTTTTTGAGACAGGGTCTCTCTGTGTAGTCCTGTCTGTCATACAACTCACTCTGTACACCAGGCTGACCTGGAACTCACAGAGATCCGCCTGCCTCTGCCTCCTGAGTACTGGGACTAAAGGCGTGCCATGCACCATGCCTACCCAGACCCTGTCACAGTTTTTAGGCATTCTCTTTAAAAGCCTTCTGTCTAGACTGTTTCCATTTTGGAGGTTGTCACAGAGGCCTTCCATGTCTAGCAGTCTCGATTGTGTGTCTGCAGTCATCAATACCACTACAAAGACGCTTCCTTGCCCTTTTATTGTCAGTGGCAGCATGGATGATGACTTCTGCATGGTTTGTGGTGACAGCACGGATCACAGACATCAACACGGCCACCTGTAGCAGCACAGAACATGGCCTGCAGTAGCAGCACAGACATCCCATAGTCTTAGGACTTCAGCAAGTCCTCCAGCGGGAGCACAGACCACGGACATCCACACAAACCTCAGTTGCAGCACAGATCACAGATACCATCGTGGTCCTTAGTGGTAGCAGAGGCCACCGACGAGGTCAGTGGCAGCAACATGCCCCACAGACATCAATATGGCTTCAGGTAGCAGCATGTGGCTGGGCAGTGTGTTTGTGGGCAGAGCCTGTGTTAGCTCCAGGCTAGCACACCACCCTGCTGGCCCTGCTGGCCCTGCTGTGTGTCGATATGCTCCCCCATTCACTGTAACCTTCTCCCAGCCCTGCAACACAGTAGCTTCTCTAGTTCACCTCTCTCCACCGTGCACTGCAGTTTCTCCATCTTTCCCACCTTTCTTCAAATATTTGCAAATGGCAGTGTGTCCCACAGTATAACACACAGAGAGACACACATTTGTTTGTCCTCCTCAGACTACTTAAATACAAATATTCATTCAAAGTTTCTGGTTTCTGAAGCACCATGAACACTGGACCATCCCCGAGACTCTTATTGGATAATCCTGCTGTTGCCTAGACTCAGGGTGACCTTCCGGCTAGTCAGGGCTTCCTGGTGTGGGATTGGAACCACACCTTCCTGCTTTCCATGCTTTCGAGGCCGACAGGCTCCTCCAATGTCTCCAGTGTCTCCCTTCAGGAACTCCATGGCATGGGTGGTCTCAGGCTCTGAGAGCTGCTCTGAAGTCCCGAGGCAGGCGCTGAGCACTGCAGCCATCTTCAATCACTACCATGCTTCCAGTTTTTGTTTTTTAGATATATTTATTACGCATAAGTACACACCAGAAGAAGGCATCAGATCCCATTACAGACGGTTGTGAGCCACCATGTAGTTTCTGAGGTTTGAATTCAGGACCTCTGGAAGAGCAGTCAGGGCTCTTAACTGCTGAGCCAACTCTCCAGCTCTTGCTCAGGCCCCTCTCATTGTAGCTGTCTTCAGACACACCAGAAGAGGGCATCGGATCCTATTACGGATGGCTGTAAGCCACCATGTGGTTGCTGGGAATTGAACTCAAGACCTTTGGAAGAGCAGTTGGTGCTCTTAACCACTGAGCCATTTCTCCAGCCCCCATGCTTCTTTGATGGTAATCTGGTTCTGCAGGACTGGCTCCACCACGTGCTCCACAGCTCATAGATGGAGTAGATGTTAGTGCTGGACCTGAGCTGGGATGTCGCCAAATTGGTCAGCATGCCACAGCCAGAACAGGTCTGTTTTTGTTTTGTTTTGTTTTTGTTTTGTTTTTCGAGACAGGGTTTCTCTGTGTGGCCCTGGCTGTCCTGGAACTCACTCTGTAGACCAGGCTGGCCCCAAACTCAAGAGATCCACCTGCCTCTGCCTCTTGAGTGCTGGGTTGAAAGCTTGCTCCACCATGTCCCATCAGCCTTTGTGCTAGGGTGGCAGGTGTGTGCCAACAGGCCTGTCTCTTTTTGTTTGTTTGTTTGTCTTTGAGACAAGGTTTCTCTGCATAGCCCTGGCTGTCCTGGAACTCACTCTGTAGACCAGGCTGGCCTCAAACTCAGAAATCCCCCTACCTCTGTCTCCCTAGTGCTGGGGTTAAAGGCATGTATCACCACTACCCAGCTCAGGCCTGTCTCTTGTTTACCTTGAGACCTGGTCTCATTATATATCCCAGGCTGGCATCTAGTTTTAAATCCCCTGCCTCAGCATCCCTCCTCCACCTCCCTCCAAGCTGGGGTTATCCACAGTCAGCTCCTCAGCTCCATCTCTCTGCTGCAGGCACAGGTCTGGGTTCCCCAGGGTCACATGGGAAGAAGAGTCTCAGCAGGTAGGTAGTCTGCCACCTATCCTTTCCCTTTCCTCCACTCAGCCACACTCCGAAGTCCCTTTCCGTACTGCTGTTGGTTACTTCTGTCTCTCCACCGGTTGGTGACTGCCCGCCCCTGGTCGCCACTCTCCTTTCTAGATCTGTTTGTCTTGTCGGTTCTAACTTTCCTCTGCATACCAAGCAGTCCAATTCCCAGTTGTCTCTCTTACCTGCCCAAGGCCCCCAGACCATCCCCTGAAGCCATAGCTGGAACCCAACAAACTGGACAACATGGCCTCTCTCATGTGGACTCCCAGCCCAGGCTGCCCTAGCTCAGGGGACTCCACTTCAGTCCCTCCAACTGTCCAGCCACAGACCCAAGCCATCCTAGTCATTCCAAAGACTTGCTCTCTTACTATAAATGGTGTCCGTTTGGCAGGACAGTCAGCCCCTAGTCGCATGGAAGCAGGCAAATACTTTTTTGGGGGGTGAGTGGGTGGGGCAGGGGTTTTTTTTGTAGCTTAGTCTGATTTCCAAATTGATATGTTGCTATGTCCTGGTTTTGAGAGTTGACCTGACAGAAAAGGACAGACACTTGGACACATGTGCAGAAAAGCTGGGACCAAGTGGACTGTGGTGGAGTGGGGGCCTTTACTACTCAACAACTCAGAACCTCAGCGAAGGGGGGTGTGGTGCGCTAGGCCCGTCTCAGTGGGAGGTCTCTGTAGGTGAGCTGACTGGGACTCACCTTCAGGAAGAAGCTTGGAAGCTGTAGCTGCTAGTTTTTGCACACACTGTCAAAATTTTGCCCTTGGAGCAAAGGAAGGTTCTGCTGTCCTTCACCTTGGGGAAGCCACTGCCACGGGTATGAGGTATTGGGGACCTCTACTATGGCCGTGCCTATGTTGAAGAACACACATTCACTCAAGGCTTCCTCAGCTCCCTTCAACATTGTCGAGGATGATCGTGAACTCCTGCTCCTCAAATCTCCACCTCCTGAGACCTAGGTTTACTATGCACAAAAATGAAGCAGGCTAAGACCCCCTAAGCTTTCCATCCACTTACTTCAGCCAATCACAGGTAGGTATCATCGTACCTGGCTGGCTGTACACAGGAGCCTATGATGCTGGGGGTGGGTGGAGGTGGGGAGCAGACTTGGTGCCCAGGCCTTGAATAGGGTTGGAGGTTCAGAACTAAGTCTGTGTCTCCCTGGCAGGCCCCAATGTTTGGGATGTGGCTTCTCCATCCCAAAACACAAGAACCGGCTCTGCGGGACAAAGACCGAACCATACTGCCCTCTAGTGGCCAGTCTTTTCGGTTCCAATTGAAGAGAAAAATACCTTTAATCCCAGCACTTGGGTTGGGGGCAGAGACAGATGAAGTTTGAGGCCAGCATGGTCTACAAACCTAGTTTCAGGACAACCAGGACTACACAGAGAAACCCTGACTCAGAAAAACCAAAATATAGATGATAATGCTGACGATGACGACAATGACAATACTGGTCCCTAGCACTTGAGTGACAGAATGGTGGGGTGTCATGGATGAAGGAGGTGAGAATACAGGGACCTTGCTCAGTGATCAGGACACATAGGTCAGTCAGAAACACAGAAATATATCAACTTCACACAATGGGTCAGAAGCCCCTTAGGGAAGTCCCATAGTACTCTGGGATAAATACACTTTCTTATATCCCGCACCCTCCTACTTGCTATGCAACCAAAGCAGGCCTTGAATTCCTGATCCCTCTGCCTCAGCCTCTGGAGAGCTAAGATCACCATGCCCAGACCACTGCTAACCTTTCCCTTCTCTCTGCCCTGAGGCTACAGCCTGGGTGATGTCCCTAACACAGCAGCCAGAACCCGCCCCCAACTTAGGGTGCCCCAGGTGTGTGACAGCACAGCTGGCTGGCCACCTTACTACTTCTGTCTGCTGGGGATGTCCTCAGAAATGCACAGGGAACAGGGGAGTGGAGCATGGGAACTAATTTGGGATTTTTATCAATTTATTCAGGCAGTGAGCACAGAGTTATAAATGGAACCACGAACCCTTGGAGCTAGCATTCTTTCCTCTTTCTTTCTTCCTGTGTGTGTGTGCGTGTGTGTGTGTGTGTGTGTGTGTGTGTGTGTGTGTGTGTGTGTGTAGCCTTGGCTGTCCTGGAACTCGCTCTGTAGACCAGGCTGGCCTTGAACTCAGAGATCTACCCACCTCTGCTTCTGAGTGCTGGGATTAAAGGTGTGTGTCACCACCACCAAGCACCAGTGTTCTAATGAGTGGAGGCAATGGATTAAATGATTAAATGTGCATATAGTATGACAAGTATAAATATTCAGAAAAAATATTATTAGCTCAAGACCAACCTGGTCAACTTAGTGAGAACTTTTGTCAAATACAAAGTAAGAAGCCAGCTAGTGAGATGGTTTAATGGAGAAGAACATTTCCCAGCAATCCTGTCTCTGGGACTCACATGGTTGGAGATCGCCCCCTCCCGTGTGTGTTGCTCTCTCACTTCCACACAAGGGTAGTGGACACAACAGGAGTGCTGACTAGACACACACACATTCACAATGCACACAAAATAAATACATTAAATATAATTTTTTAAAAAAAGTACAACAAGTGAACTGGCAAGCCAATCCTGAGTTCTGAGCTTATCCCCAGGCCCCACACAGTGGTTGGGGAATCTTGTGTAATGGGATTTGGTGATGGGTGTGGTGTGCATTACAAGTGGTGTGCAGTGGCCTATAAAACCTTACACCATCCGCATCCTTGCTCACATCAAACTTGCCTCACTTCTCATTCACCTACGGTACCTTTTAATTTTAAGATTTGGTTTTAGCCTTATCTTATTTTCCCTGCATTAGTGTTTGTGCACATATGTGCACGTCTCTGTACCTGTGCGTGTCTGATGCTCACAGAGACCAGAAGAGGGTGTCAGACCCCTGAAGCTGGAGTTTAGGGTGAGTGTGGACAGCCCAGTGTGGGTGCTGGGAACCGAACCTGGGGTCCTTTGGAAGAACAGGAGGAGCTCTTAACTTATACACCATCTCTCCCCTCTCCAGCACTAGAATGTGAACTTCTAGAGAAGAGCAGCGACTTTGTCATTGCTATGTTCCCAGTACCAAGGAGAGTGCCGGCCCGTAGACGCTATGGCAATGGACAAAGACATTGATTAAACCCTTCTGTCCTAGGACAGCTTTGCAAGTTAGAGCCACTCAGACAAGGGACAGAAAAAAAAATACTCCTTACACCCTGTGGGTCATCCACATCCGTTGGGGGTGGTGGTGGTGGTATGGGACTAGATGGTAGAAGAAGCCCCAGCTGGGATCCAGGTATCCCCAGAGAGGGAAGGAAGGATGCTTTAGTGGGATGCCCAGCCCCGCCCTGTATCCCCAGCAACCAATGGGTACGCCATACTCCCAACGCCCCCTGGGACGTGTAGTCCCTGCAGGGGCGCCCTCGGGCGCCGCCGCGCGCCCCTAGACTCCAGGTCCCGTCGTGCGCCGGGAGGCGCGGGGATTGGCTGAGCCACGCCCCCGGCCCGCCCCGCTTCGCTCGCGCCGCAGCCCCAAGAATGAATGAAATCGTAGCGCGCTGGGCGGCAGAGCGGGCGGCGCAGGCCGGGCTGGGCCCGCGCGCAGCGGCAGCAGCAGCGGCGCCCCGGGCCGGAGGCGGCCCAGCCGAGCCGGCCATGGCCACCGCCATTCAGAACCCGCTCAAGTCGTGAGTGTCCCTTCCCCAAGTCCGGAACCCCTCCCAAAGCAGCCGGTCCTCCCCCCCCCCGCACTCCCACAGGCCGGGGTGGGGGACGCAGCGAGTGGATGCTATAAATGGTACTTGGGGACCCCCTTACGCCCCCACTCCCCTGCTGACCCTCCACCCCCTAGCGCCCCTGGGGTTAGGTACCCGAGCCCTCTGGATCGCGGGGGCACCTCTTCTTTGTCGCTGTCAGTGAAGGAATGTGCCGCGGGCTAGGGGGTGGTGGAGGCCGTGTCCCCACCCAGAGTGGGGGTAGGGGCTTCACTCGCCTACTCCATCTCTGCTCCTCGGAGTCTTTGGGGTACCCGGCTTCCCCGGGTGGGTGGGAGGTACCAACCTTTAAGTACGGACCAGGAGCCTCATGCATCTCACCCCATTACCCCTCATCAAGCAGTATCCTCTTGTCGGGTTTTTCTACGGGAACCCCGTGGCTGCAGAGTGGGAGCTAAGGCCATCCCCATTTGAGTCCTTACTGTCTCCTCTCTCTGCTCTCGGGTCTCCCAGACCTAGAAGTCCCGACGTCTAGGTCGTCTTGGACCGCGGCATTCCTTCTTCTCCCCGCCCATACCCATCTAACGGGAGCACCTCCCATCCCCTTGGGGACCCGTGCCTCGGGAGCCGGTGCTGGGAGCGCCCTCCCTCTCCGGGAATTCCCTCCCTTTGGGTCTGTGCGCTACTCTCTTCTTAGCGCTAGCTCCCTGCTGGGCCGGGTGACTGGACACCCGGCCACCTGGGTCCGAGGCTAGCCCCTCCCGGTCCCTCTTAGCTTTTTGCCACCCGATGCCAGCTTCACCTCTTTATATCTCCCTCTCTCCGTCCTTCCTCAGGATCCCGGACTCCCGGGTCCCAGCGCTCTCTACTCCCCACCCCTCCCTTTCCCAGGCGGTGACAGCGGGCTCCGAGTGACAGGAGCGTGGCCGCTCCCGCCCTCTCTCCCCGCAGGAGAGCGGCACTCCCCTCCCCCGCTCCAGGCCCGGCAGAGGAGGCGGAGGGCGAGCGCCCGCGGCGCCGCACAAAGGGGCCGGGGCTACCTCCCCCTTCCCCACCCTCTGCACTCACGGACTTGACCTTGAGCCTGGAGCTTTGGGATGACAAGGGGTGTGCGCCCCCCACCCCACCCACCCACAGAAGGGTTATTTGGACCAAAGCCCCTCCCCAGTTGCTTCTGGTTTCTGTTATGGGGAGGAGCGGATGAGAGTTAGGGGGCAAGGATTTACAGTGGAGCTAGGGGGACTGTCTGGTGCCTGGGTTAGTGTGAACGGGGGAGTAATGGTAATATGCTATGCTCGCCTCTCCTTCAAAGCCACACACACAGAGGTCTGCATTTTGGAGGGATACCCTGAAATCAGGTAAAGACTGGAGTTCCAGTCTGCGTTGGTGGGTCTGCAAACGCGTTGGAGGAAGTGTGTGTGGTGTGTGCCCTCTGCAGGAGTAGAGGGGGCAGCCAATCTCTTCAGGTTACCCTCCAAAGGATCTGCCTATTGGGCTGGAAGTGGGGACACCCTTGCTCCTCTGGAGTGCCAGTGCCACAGGTCGCTGTGGCCCATGCCTTTAATCTCAGATGCAGGAGAATTTCTGCGGGTCTGGTCTACACTCAAGTTCCAGGCCAGGGCTAGAGCTAAATCCTCTTGGGAAGAAGAGTCCATTGGCACTGGCTGTGTAGTCCGCTCTGCCTGAATTCACACTTGGCTTGAAGCCCGCTCTGGGCCTCAGTGTTACCGTGTGTGGGTTGGGCAGCAGAGCTGTTTGCATTTCCTCGTGGGGGCAGCAGCAGGAGGCTGTTGACTAGTTATGGACATGATCTTAGGTAGTTCAAGTTGGCCTCAAAGTCACTAAATCAATGGGGCTGGCCTGCAGTTCCTGACCTCCCATTGACACCTGTGAGGTACTGGGGTTACAAGTGTACTCCATCTTTTAGTCTTGTGGGGTTTTGCTTGTTTTGTTTTGTTTTCAAGACAGAGTCTTAAAAACTCTCTAGGCACAGGCTGCAGTCTAATGCTAGGGTGACATACCTGAGCCACAGGACCTCACTAAAGCGCCCATCTTTGTTGAGCACTTTGCATAGAGCCTGACTCAAAGTATTGATGGGAATAGTGACTAATTAGTATTATCACACAGGGCACTCAGCTGGGGGCAGGAGCTTTGCTTGGGCAACTGAGAGGACTGGGGGGGCGGGCAGCAAGTTCCGAGGAGAGTGTTTGCAGAAGGGTCTATGATGGCGATGGGCAAGGAAACGGAGCCAGGCCCTTTCCTGGTGATAGCTTGGGCTTCAGAGGTGACAGGACCTGAGTCCTGGGCCAGGCTGAGGTAGAGTTGTGGAGCAAGTTGGTGTGCTGGGGATCTGGAGGGTGGTAGAGGATTGTGACAAGGACCCTCTGAGCTCAACATTGGGCCTGGAGACTGGGTGTACTGTGGCATGGTCTGGAGATGATGCTATGTAAGGGGTACCAGCACCCCTTATTTATTCCTGGACAGGACATAAATCAGACACCCTAGCAGTGCCAGGGGACGGAGGACTCAAGACCTTGCAGGACTGAGATGGGTGGGTGGGTGGGGACATTTGTGGAAGGGAGCTAAGTCTAGAAGTGTATTGTGTGTGTGAAGTGTGGGAAATCTTGAGACTTAAGAGGTCGGGTGGACCGCCCCCTGCTGGGCAAGAATGTTTTTTTTTTGTATTAACACTTGATATGCTAATTTATGCAGCCACTCTAATCAGAATGCTAAGTTATTCCCCAGAGGGTGGGGCTGAGTGTAAGTGTGGAGTGTGTGTGTGTGTGTGTGTGTGTGTGTGATTCAATAGGTCAGCTCATTCTCTGGGGATCTCTTAAGGTAGAGTCTGTGGGTGACAGTGGGAGAGAAAAGGAGGGGTGGGTGACAGGCGGGCACATGAATTCTACATCCAGACAGCAGTCAGGGGCTGAGAACAGGTAGGGTTTCCTCCCAGGATTTCAAAGTGCTTTTCTAGAAAATGAGGATAGTATGGTTTAGCCTGGAGAGAGTTGTGTTAAGCACACAGTGGGTGTTAAAGTATTCACTCAACAAATATTTGTTGAACACCTACTAAGGCAGGCTACTTATTCTTCCTAATAACAGTGTTACCACTTTATGCCTTGATCCTCTTTGTAGATATCTTCTCTGTGGAATAAATGAATTTATAGGTACTTGCCAGGTACGAATTCCAGCACTAGCTGGTGTGGCGTCACACACTAATTCCAGCACTTGAAGAGACCGAGGCAGGAAAATTGGCCAGTCTGGGCTGAACAGAAAGATGCTGTCCCTAAAACAGCCACTTACCCTGTTGCTATTGTAATCTTCAGTCCGTTGAGACAGGCCCAGAACGCTTAAGTCATGTGCACAAAGTCCTATCAGCGAGGATTTGAGGCCAGGAAGAATGACGGCAGTTCTGTAGTCCTTCGTAGGAGTGGATTAAGGTGGCCGCGAGAGTCTTATCTAAGTAACGATGGGTTCTCTAGAGTTTGGAGTGCCAGGTGGCGTCCGGCGTGCTGGTGACACCGCTGGGTGGGCACCTGCGAGGTCCCGGCGCCTGTGGCAGGGTGTGCGTGAAGGTGGGGTGGATGGAAGTCTGCGAGTGTAGTGTGACTGTGTGTAAGCTGCCATGTGCGCGTGTGTGCGTGCATGCGTCTGTGCACGTGGGGCTGGGAGTGCGTGTGAGTGAGCGTGTGTGAACGACTGCGTGATACTCCATACCCCCCACCCCCCGGGTCGGGGGACCCGCTAGGGACTACCACTCCCGACATGGCCTGGGCGGCCCGCCCTGCCGTCCTGATTGGCTGAGATCCTCGTGCTCCCGCCCCCTGGGAATGAATGGATGGGCGGCCTCAGCGCCCGCCCGACCGCTGGGAGGACCGACCCGGCAGGGACCTGCTGGGGGCAGGACCCGGGGAGCAAGATGGCCACGGTCATCCCCAGCCCCCTGAGGTGGTGCGGGCGGGCGCGAGGCGGGGGAGTCGGCGCGGGCGGGTCTGTGCGGCCGCGCGCGCGTGGTGTATGTGTGTGGCCGCTGGGGGTGGGGCTGGTGGGGTGTCAGGGGGCTGTCACCGCGTGCGGGGGTGCGAGTGTATGTGACTGAGGGTGTCTAGCAAGAATGATGTCCGACGCGTTGCTCCTGGGCTGGTGGGGGAGGGGTCTCCAAGGGTTTTTAGGGGAAAGGGGTCATTTCCCCTCCCAGGGATGCCAGGGTTTGAGAGAGGGTAAATGGTTTAAGGAAGCTGGGGCCTGGGTACACTCGAGTCGAATCCACGCTACCTTTGTCTTGGGGTGTGGAGTGTGTTGAGCGACTTATACATCGCTTTTTGTTTTGTAGCTGAATGTGTGGGTATGTATAGGATTTCTTTTATTCTGCACTACCTATCTGAGTATTTGGGTCTCTAAGTGTGTGCACATGTCTGCGAATCTGCACCATTTATATGCTGTGTCTTTGGATATGGACGTGTGAAGATAGGTCTAAATTTTTGTGTGAACATGGGCAGACCGGACTGTCCCTCTGTTTCCAAGGCGTGTGTACCTGTGTATTTGGGAATGTATTTTAAATTTGGGTTTCTGTTTTTCCCGAGGTGTGAATGTGTGTATGTGTACCTTTGTAAATCTCTGTGATGTCTTTGTATTGTGTGTTTGGCTGGAGTGTCTTTGGATGGATATGTAAATGTTTTTAGGGTCCCTATTTTTTGACATTGTGTGACTGTTGGGATGAGTGTTGTGTGGTGTGTTTCCATGTTGTGGGTCTTTGTGGATAATCTGTTTCTGGGCACATCTGGGTCTCTGTATACATGACATTCATAGGTAGTTCTATGGCCTTTTCTTTTTTTTTTTTTTTTTTTGATTTGGAATATTTGTGTTCTGCAAGAGATGTGTATCTGTGTGACACACAGAGAATTTGTTTGCTACTCCTTTGTGAAGATTGGGATATGTCTCTCTTTGTGTGTGAATCCCGTGTGGCCATGTGCGATTTGTTTGTATTGGGTGTTTGGCTACGTTCATGTGTGGATGGGTCCCGGTATGTTTTGGTCTGTTTCTGTATTGTCCGTGAACACTTCTTAACCCGAAACAGAATCAAGTTTTAGGTAGCTGCTTCCCTGCCAGCACCCTGCCCCGCCCCCGGATCCAGAGGGGTGGGAGGAGATGGGGGGGTGAAAGTGGACCTGGCCGACTTGCCCTTTGGGGACCAGAGGGAACGGGCAGCCGGGGGAGGGTGCTGGGCCTCCCCGCACCAGCCCTTGCTGACAGCCGCCCGCCCGCTGCTCGCCCGCCCCCGCAGCCTTGGCGAGGACTTCTACCGGGAGGCCATCGAGCACTGCCGCAGCTACAACGCGCGCCTGTGTGCCGAACGCAGCCTGCGCCTGCCCTTCCTCGACTCGCAGACCGGCGTGGCCCAGAACAACTGCTACATCTGGATGGAGAAGACCCATCGCGGGCCTGGTACCCTCCGTGAGGCTGGGGCGGGGCGGGGCCTGCGTCCGGGGACCTCACTCTCACAGCCTCTCTCCTCTAGGTTTGGCCCCGGGACAGATCTACACTTACCCCGCCCGCTGTTGGAGGAAGAAACGGAGACTCAACATCCTAGAGGACCCCAGGCTCCGACCCTGCGAGTACAAGATCGGTGGGTGGAGCTGTGGCGCGCCTGCTGTGGCCCCAATCAAAACCCTCTGCCACCCCCACATCCCCACCCCCCAGCTGAACTTCATCTTTATTATCCTGAGTGTCCCCACAACATGCTATCTGCCCTCTAATGCCTTGAGTTACTTTCTTTGAGTTACTGAGCTACCAGCTGTACCTGCTATGTGGGTCATGGTGAGCAGGTGTATGGAGGATGTGGTGTTATCAATGTCTAGATGTATCAAGTCTGACTGTCTGTGCTTCCCAGGGAGCTGGGATACACCCGTGTCTGGCTGTGTTTCTTTCTGTGAGTGCTTGAGGGCTATCTCCCTGTGTATTTCTAAGAGTTAGCAACAGTTCTCCAGCTGTAGGTCAAGACCCTGCATAACATATTTACATTTATGATTTATAACAGTAGCACAGTTACAGTTATGAGATAGCAACGAGATAATTTTATGGCTGGGGGTCACCGCACCATGAGGGACCGTATTAAGTTAAGGGTTACACTTTTAGGAAGGTTGAGAGCCACTGAGTGTCTAGTTGGAATTCTTATTTGTTGCCAAGTGTTTTAGAATGCCTGCCTGTTCCTTTCCAGGTGTTTCCGAGAGAGAGAATGTATCAGACAGTGTTTGATTGTGTGTGTGTGGTAGGTCTGTGTCTAACTATCTCTTTTTGGGGTGTATCTGATTCCATCAGGGCATCCTGTTGGGGTGATGTCTGTGAGAGTCTTTCTGGGTTAGGTATTTCTTCTGGAGTTTTCCAATGTGTTCAGGAAATGCAGACATTGGTCTCTTCTCTTCCTCTGTCCAAATGTGTGTGTGTGAAGGTCTGCTTGTATCAAGAGTACTGGAGTGCTGGCTGGCTGTGTGTCAGACTGTGTTTCTCTGTGTAAGTGGGTGGGCACATTTGAGTGCTTCTCCTTGGGCTTGTCTGTGAGTGTCTGGGTGTATCATAGGGCCTACCTTTGTCTTCCTAATTAATGAAGAGCCAGATTTCTCTGTGGCTCTGGCTATCTCTTTCTGAGTATCTCTTGTGTGTGCCCAGCTGTGTTCCAAGGTTAGCTGTGTCCCTTCGTGTGGCTGGCCATCTATCTGCATGTCCTGCCACTGTGTCTATGTGTATCCTATTCAAATGTCTAGCTAACCTTCTTTGGGTGTATCTGAGGGCCTGGGTGCCTTTTCACTGTGCAGGTGTTTATGAGGGTCTGTATCGTTCCTGAGGGTTTCCAGTATATTGGGGTCTGGTCCTGTTTTCTTTATCTAGTAGAGCTGAGGGTGTGGCCGTGTCTCCACAAGGTATGGACAGTCTTTCCAGGGCCTGAGTTGAATCCTTATGTCCAGTTGTTGGCAGTGTGTGGGGGAGCCTGTCCCTGTGGAAAGGACCATGCCCCGACCTCCACCCCCTGCAACCTGGGCACTTTGACCACAGCCTCTTCAACTGATACCTGTTTTCCTGTGGACTGTCCCCAGATTGTGAGGCACCCCTGAAGAAGGAAGGTGGCCTCCCGGAAGGGCCAGTCCTTGAGGCTCTGCTGTGTGCTGAGACTGGAGAGAAGAAAGTGGAGCTGAAGGAGGAGGAGACCATTATGGACTGTCAGGTAGGAGCCCCCCCTGCCCCGGCTGCAGATGCTCTCACCACTCTGCCTTCCTGCTCTGAGATGCCCGGCTCCACAGGGCCTCTGGGTACCCTATGGCCCCATTCTCCCAGAACACCTCTGCTTGTAGAAGGCTCCCTGACCTGCTCTCCCACCCTACCTGCAGCACATCAGTTGCCCCCACCTTCTTGACCCCCCAATCTCCCTTCTACTGGGCCCAGAAACAGCAGTTGCTGGAGTTTCCGCATGATCTCGAGGTAGAAGACTTGGAGGAAGACATTCCCAGGAGGAAGAACAGGGCCAAAGGAAAGGTATCTTCCAGAAGCTTCCCCGCCCACCTCCTCCCCAGAGCTGTGTGAAGGAGTAGAGGGGTCACACCCATTTTTATGGGTGAGGAAGTGGAGACTCAGTGGATTATAAACATTCTCGGAAACGAAGCTTGTGGATCAGAACTGTCTTGCAGAGTTGGGTGTGGTAGCCCACACTTGTTTTCCCAGCTCGTGGGAGGCTGAGGCAGGAGAATTGCTACAAGCTTGAGACAAGTGAATTCCAGGCTACTCTGAACTACATAAAGAGGCCCTGTGCAAAAAGAAATTTAAAAAAATCCAAAAACAAACCAGCCGCCCAGACAACATCAGCAGCAGCACACACACCATGCACACACAAACACACACACTTACAAACACACATACAAACATGTACACATACATACAAGCACATATAAACAAACATATGCAAGTATACACACATACAAACACATGTTCAAATATATACTCCACATATACACATAAATACACATAGGTACACCACACACATATACAACATATACACACAGATATACAAACATATGTAGACACATACCATGAACCCACACATACAAATACACACATACCACACATACAGACACACACATACACAAACACACACTTACCACATACACACATGCAAGCACATATACACACACACACCACACACACAGACACACACAACCTCCAATAAGAGCAATTAAGAGCATGGAACACATGTAGTTCCAGCATTGGAGAGGCTGAGGCAAGAGGATCTCTAAGTTCAAGGCCAACCTGATCTGTATAGTGAGTTCTCAGACAGCAAGGACTGTGTGGAGAGACCGTGCCTCAAAACCACAACAAAAGCAATTATCCTCCTAGGTGTACTGAGAGAAATTCAAAGGCTCACCGCTAGAAATTGTGCCCAGTTTTAGTGGGGAGATCATTGTTGGTTCTGGCACCTAGAACCTCACACTCATAGGGCACCTGCTCTGTTGCTGAGCCACACCCCCAGTACTAAAAAGAAAAAATGTTTTCTTCAGTTTAACTTTCGAGTCTACCACTAAGACATGGTAGTGCATCCCCGTACTCCAGAGGTAGGAGGGTCACTGCATGTCTAAGGCCAGCCCGATTTACACAGTGAATTCCAGGTCAGGCAGGGCTGCATAATGAGACCCTGTCTCAAGCAACAACAACAACAAAGTCGACAAACTCAAAACCCCCAAGAATGATGAGCCTTTTCCTGCTTTTCTGGGCTCCTTACTCCTAACCCTCCTCCCTACAGGCATATGGCATTGGAGGTCTCCGCAAACGCCAGGACACCGCATCCCTGGAGGACCGAGACAAGCCGTACGTCTGTGATAGTGAGTTCTGCAGAGGGGAAAGAGAGATGGAGGGTGGGACCCAGTGACCTCTCCCTTATGGCCCTTGGCAGAGCAGGTGGTGTAACCCTGGAGGCCAGGGTGGAGGAGGCGGCCCTGGAATCTGACAACCACCCACTCACTTCTCCTCCAGTCTGTGGGAAGAGGTATAAGAACCGGCCTGGACTCAGCTACCACTACACCCACACCCACCTGGCTGAGGAGGAGGGGGAGGAGCACACTGAGCGCCACGCCCTGCCTTTTCACCGGAAAAACAACCATAAACGTGAGTGAGTTGGAGGGTTGAGGCTGGTGGGTGAGGTGCCAGGGGTAGGCTGGGGCAATGGAGACTGGTAATGTCTGGGGACGGGGAGGTGGGGGCACATTTAGACATTTCTGGAAAATCTTCAGCTTAACGGTTCCCTCCCCCACCAACGTAGGGATGCTGGCTCTGGGGTTGTCATGACAACCAACCCTCTCTCTCTCTCTCTCTCTCTCTCTCTCTCTCTCTCTCTCTCTCTCTCTCTCTCTCTCTCTCTCTCTCTCTCTCTCTCTCTCTCTCTCCCTCACTCCCTGCCCGGGCATAACATTTCTGGATCTGATTTATTGTTTCAATTAGAGCTTGGAGGGGGTGGTAGATGACTCCCCTCCCTCTCTAGATCTCCCTTGTCTCCTCTGCTATGTTAGGGTCCAGGGGCAAGGTCGGTGGCCCCAGGGTTCTTGACACCCACCCATGGCTGTTCCATGCCATGACAGCTGAGCCATGGGGGAAGGGGGCTCTCTCTCACCTGTCCCGAGAAGAGAGCTTTTCTGAATCCTCAGGCCCGGCCCAGAACCTTCTGTGCTGTAAAAATGCCCAGATTAGGCTTTGCAGAACTGCCTGCTAATCGTTGGCCTAGGCAAGCTTACTTAGGGGTGCAGACACACGATGCGGGCAGCCATGGGCACTTGCTAAGGTCATGCCTATCTCCCAGACTTTTCCCCAAGTGGAGAGAACATATAGTTATCCCAAGAGTTAGGGTGCTGGTGAGAACTACTTGCCCCTCCCCCAGCTCGCTTGCTACTTCCCAGTGCCTGGGCCAAGGATCCGGCCCTGGGGCTGAGGCTGGGGACAGATGGGACCTTGCCTATGGTAAGAGCCCCTTTCTGTCCCCCCACTCCCAGAGTTTTACAAAGAATTGGCCTGGGTCCCCGAGGCACAGAGGAAACACACAGGTAGGGGCACCTCCCTCCTCCCCGACTTCTGCAGCGGTCTTTGACTGGCACGCCTCACCTGTCCTGTGCCCACCGCTGCCTGCTGTCTTTCAGCCAAGAAAGCACCAGATGGCACTGTCATCCCCAATGGCTACTGTGACTTTTGCCTGGGGGGCTCCAAGAAGACTGGGTGTCCTGAGGACCTCATCTCCTGTGCGGACTGTGGGCGATCAGGTGACACTCACCGCATGTCTTCTGGAAGATGGCGGGGAGAGGGCATCTCAGAGTCTGGATGTAGGGAATGGGAGGGCTGAACTTAGCCTGCCCTTGGGGCTGCCTCTGCTGCCGGGGTCTGTGGGAAACTGAGTGGGCTTGCTGGCACAGTAGGAGCCAATAGTACGACGACGAGGTGCCGTGGCTTTGTGCTTCCTCTCCCCCCCCCCCCCCCCCCCCCCCCCGCCAATGTGGAGAGTAGAGAGAAGTTAGGGAGGCATTGTGGGTAGGGGACAGGGGTATGGGAGTAATGAATTACACCGCCTGGGTGCTGTGAATAGCAGGATTGTGTGCTGTAGAACTGTGGTTAATATAATGTGGTTTTCCATGGAGGCCTCCTGGGTAGTAAGACTGGTCTCTTCAGCAGCGTGGGTAATGGATTGTGGTCGTTATAGAATGGGTTGTCTTTGCGAGTTAATACAATAGAATGTGGTTGTTATGTCATGGTAGACTGTGGCTGTGAGGTGCTGTGGCTACTGGCCGCCGGGCATTGTGGGCAGTAGCTACCGGTGTCAGGCTGTGTGGGCTGTTGGTGTCTGGCTCTAGGGGATGTAACTGTTGGGTGTTGTGGGCAGTGGCTGTCGAATGCTATGGGTACTTGTTGTCAGGCTCTGTGGGAAGTGCTGTGGGCCATGGCTACAGGTGTCTTCGTGCTGTGGGAGAATGATTGAGCAGATTCCCATCGTGAGCATTGTCAGGGGAAGTCTGTTTGCTGGTGCCTCGTGTGGGCTGGCCTTCGGTTTCAGGGAAGCAAGGTGTGGGGACCCTGTTGTGGAACTTGGTTGCTATAGCATCCTGGCTGGCAGAAGTCGGCTGCCACGTTGCTGTGGTTAGCAGGAGGGCCGGGCGCTCTGCTGTGGGTATTGGAATGTGGCTGCCTAGTGCGATGCCTAACAGACAGACTGTGGTGGCCACAGTGTTGTGGGTGGTAGAACGTGGTTGCCACAGCACTGTGGGTAATGGAATGCGGTTGCCATGGTGTTCTGGGGAGCAGAGTGTGGTTGTCATGGTGGCTGAGTAGGAGACTGTGGTGGCCAACACACAGCTGCTTGCCCCACAGTCCAGCTTCTGGATGTCCGTCTCAGGCGTAGGGTCCCACCACAAAGCTCACCTTGACCTCGGAGTCAGAGCTGGGATAGAGAGAGCCACTACCGCCCCAGGGGTCGGTAGCTACCCGCTACAATGGCTTGCTGACTGCATCCCTGCCCCTCGACCCCCAGGACATCCCTCGTGTTTACAGTTCACGGTGAACATGACAGCGGCTGTTCGGACCTACCGCTGGCAGTGCATTGAATGCAAGTCCTGCAGCCTGTGTGGCACCTCGGAGAATGACGTGAGTGCCTGCCCCACCTCCCGGGCACATCCCCAGCTTCCCTTCCGGCTCTGCCACTCTACCCACGAAGCCTAAAGCCTTCCTTGCTCATAACCCCTGGTGACCAGCATTTGCATGTGGTACGGACATCACTGTCCCTAGCGTTCCTTTATATTCTTTCCCATGACACCTCCCAACTTCCCTTGAGGCTGGTGTTCCTGTTCCATCTACACATAGAAGATGCTGAGCTCAGAGAGGGACCCCTGAAGTCACCAAGCTCAGAAGGTTGTAGGGCCAGGATTTGAACCTATATATTGCTCCGGAGTTGGTATCTGGCCTGCTGAACATCATTCAGTATTCTATAATTGACAAAATCCCAGACCACACTCTCTAAGTCATCAAACCAGGCCAGTGGACTCCACAGTACAGATTGCAGAGCCAGTTTTCTCAGAAGGGCCCCTGGGACCTAACCCCTGCCCCAGCCCCCCACCCCGGTTTCTGGTGCCCGTGCCCCCAGGGTGCCAGCTGGGCAGGTCTCACCCCCCAGGACCAGCTGCTGTTCTGTGATGACTGCGATCGGGGTTACCACATGTACTGCCTGAGCCCTCCCATGGCGGAGCCCCCGGAAGGTGAGGGAGGAGGTGGGCGAGACATGGGGTGGGTGAGTTGGAACGTTGTCTTCCTGGTGGCAGAGACCGTGTGCTCTGGGTGGGGACAGGTGGGGGGCCCTCTTCATCGGCTTGAGTCTAATTTTGTCTCGTGGCTTCCCACGCAGGGAGCTGGAGTTGCCACCTCTGTCTTCGGCACTTGAAGGAGAAGGCCTCTGCCTACATCACCCTGACCTAGGCCTGGCTCCACTTCTCCAGGACCTTTGGGTGGTGCTACTTTCTGCCTCTTGGAGCTCCTGGCTCTTCCCACCCGGTGTCCCCAGTGGAAGGGATAGGGTGAAGCCCGGTGGGGTGGGCAAGGCATTCTCCCTCTGCAAGTGGAATGTTACCCTGTGGGTGGGTGGATCCAGCAGGGTCCCTCCTGTCCCCCCTCTTCATCCCTTGACAAATGGGCACCAGGCTTCTGCTCCCCTCAAAGCCATACCCCCGCCTCTGGGCGGGCATAGAGGGGTAGTGGATGCTAGCCAGTGGCACGGAAAGCCTTTTTCTAAAGAAAAAGACAAAACGTGAAAAAAAAAAGGAAAAAAAAGAAATTAATATATACAAAGAGTCCTATAAAGCCTGGCTGGGTGGAGGGCACTGTTGAGTGTCTGCTGGGGACCTGACTTTACCAGTTTCCTGAATGGCGCCTCACCACCCCATTTCTGGAGTTGCAATTGTCTCAACTCCCATCTGAGGTGGGTACCATTCCTTCCTCACATCCAGGCCAGGTGGGCATCGTGCCCACACACTGCCCCCTCCCGGTAACCACCATGGGTACTGCATGTGAACCATGGTTTTGAACTCTTCCTACCCCTCCTTGATAGCCCCGCCCTGCGCCCACCCAGTGCCTGCCAGGCCTGGGGCATGCAGCTGGGGGAGGCTGGTGGGGGTGAGGCAGGCAGGCAGGCAGCCAGCCCGCTGCAGTGAGAAGCACAGATTGCAATGGACTCAGTTTTTTTTTTTTTTTTCCTTCTCCCTTCCCAGCCCTTTCCTTCCCTACCCAGCCAGGCTGGGCTGCCTCCTGCCCCCCTCGCTAGCCATTTGGGGGTGGCAAGGGGGTGTGGTCGTTTCTCGTGGTTGTGTGTGTTTGTTGTTCGGGTTTTTAAAAGGGGAAATTGAGACTGCAAGTGGGGGAGGTGGAGGGTCTGGGGGAGTCTGCCCCCAATCCAGGAGTTCCCCCTTGCCACCAAGTCTCCTTTATTGCCTGCCTCTGCTGTGAATTAACTTGTTCTGTGTATTAAACTGGGCCTGACCCCTCTGCCCACAACTGCTTCCATCTCTAACCTCTCTTGGGGTGTCACCAACATGGGAAGCCAAGGGGCCTCACTGGGGTAGAAGCCACTGTGGCTGGTCCCCACCTCTTTGCCCCTACACCATGCCTCCCTGTGGCTTTGTCCCAGCTCCTCCCTGTCTTGCTGGAGAGAAGAGGGGGATGGGGTGGAGGGGCTCCCACCCAGCCAGCTGTGGTTGCCATAGCAACGGGCTGCTGCAGCTGCAGCGGGAGGCAGCTCAAAGAGGGAGGTGGGAGTGAAGACTGGGGGGAAGGGAGGGCTGGAGAGACCAGAAGGCAGCCCCCTCCCTGGCTAGGGTTGGAGATAGCACCTCAGCATGGCTGGCTGTCACTTGGGATTCCCTGTCCTGGGTGTGGCTAAAAGTGGAAAGCAGGAGGACATCTCAAAACACAGGGATTCAAGGAGACAGGCGGGGTGGAGTGGGGGTGGGTGGGAGTGGAGAACCAGGGCAATGATCAGGAAGGAAAAGGGTTCTGAGGCCACAAATGTACTGAATGAAAAAAGGACAAAGCTGGGGAGATACACAAATGAAAAGAGAGTCCCAGGAATTCTGGGGGAAGAGAGGACAGGGACGGGGTGGAGGACTAATCCAGGAAGTAGTACTTAAAAAAAAAAAAAAAAAAAAAGGCCAGGCTCTGGCAAGACCAGAGGAGGGAGAAATGGACAGCTGTTTGAAGAGACAGGCAGAAAATGTACAAAGTCAGAGGGAGAAAATGTGATAAGGGGACAGGCAAAGCCCAAAGCCAAAAGACGCGGGGATGAGGGAGACTTTTGGTAGGAAGGCAATAAAGAATGAAAGGGACAGTAATCCAGGATGGAACACACCATGTGGCTCAGAATCCCAGCACTGGAGGCTGAGGCAGGAGGACGGTGAGCTACATGTCATCCTGGGCTATATTATGAGCCTTCTCTTTAGAAAGGGTTGTGGGGGTGTGGACACAACTGAAATCTGGAGAGTGCTAGGCAGACGAGGCCAAAGAGATAGTGTGGCAGGCTGAGGAGAAGTGGGGGAAGGGGCGGGAAAACTGGGGCAAGAAGGGGAAGGACTACCGGGCGGGCGCAGTGCAGGCACCGTCAGGGCTTGGCGTGCGTGTGCGGGTGCTCGTGTGAATGGTGGGGTGTTGGGAGATGGTGGTATGTCTCCCAGGCCAGGAGAGGATGTGAGAACAGTTTGTTCCCGGGTTCCCTCCCCCACTTGGCCCAGGTTGGTGGGGGGAGGGCTGGGCTGGATGGGGCCCTGAGGAGGGTGGCTAGTGAGGATGTCTGAGTAGCTGGAAGCCCTTGCTAGGGCTGATTCTCCACCGAATATAGGCAAACACCTTTTGGTAGACATTTGGTGGGGTGGTGAGGGTAGGGTGCGGAGGAGGATCAGAGTTTCAGCTCAGATTTGAAGAACGCGAGGACAGATTATGGGGTGGGGGCAGTCCTGTCCAGAGGCTGACTTCCCGCAGGAGGCCAGTCTTTAGGATCTTCCTGCGGAACTCCCGAGTCCAGAGTCAGTTTGCCTGGTACCTCGCCCACCCGCGGATGTCCACAGTTCGGCGGGACACAGACCCAGGGCCCCAAGTTTCAAGCTGCCCCCACTCGTCCTGCCATAGAAAACCTGTTTTTGGCTGAGGCTTCAGGAGTTTGTCCAAGACTCTTCCTTTACCTTTGGCCCACAGGGACCCCGGGCAGGGCAGCTCTCCACTGCAATTTACTCCCTGCACTGTTGGCAGAGGGAGGTCTGCGGCACACTGGGACTCAGTGGAGAGATGAGTAGGTGTGGCAGGGCACACAAATGAAGCAGGGATGGGGAGGGGTGTGGCTTGGGGTCCCGTGGAGACGTAGGGCCTGAGGCTTCACACAAATCCCACGAACATGGCTGTACTTGCTTTATCTGCAATCTCCGTTGTTTTTGTTTTGAGACAGGGTTTCTCTGTGTAGCCCTAGCTGCCCTAGAACTCACTATGTTGACCAGGATGGCCTCAAACTCAGAGATCCACCTCCCTCTGCCGGGATTAAAGGCACATGCTACCTTACTTTGCCTGGCCTTTTTTTTTTTAAACATACCAGAAGAGGGCATTAGGTCTCGAATGTGCAGTCAGCCAGCTGTGAGCTGTGGGGTCCTCTGGAAGAGCAGCCCGTGCTCTTAACTACAAAGCAACTTCTAGCCCGAAGTCTGTCTTTCTTTCTCTCTCTCTCTCTTTCTCTCTCTCTCTCTTTCCTTAAAGGGCTTCATTACCACTTATCTCGGGGTCGGCACAGGGTGGCCTCAAACTTGCTGTGTAGCTAAGGAAGACTTTCCGAGAACTCCTGACCCCCCTTCACCTCCCAAGGCTGAGATTCCAGATGTGTACCAACACAACTGCCTCAGAGCGCCGGGATTACAACTGTGAAGCACACCTGGCAAAAGTAGACCCCCCCCCCTTGAAGACAGGGTCTCTCAGTACAGCCCTGACCATCCTAGAACTTATTTCCAACAAGCTGGCCTAGAACGCACAGAGATCCCACCCACCTTGCCTCCTGAGCGCTGGGATTAAGGGCTTGTGCTACCATGCAGACCTAGCTCCTTTTTAACTTCAGCACATTCTACATCCCGAGGGTCGGATTTCTCATGTGGACGCCTAGGAAAAGCTGTAGGGCTGGTAAGTGTATGCAGTGTACCCTGTGTGGCAGGGGTGTGATGTGAGCTTAGGAGGAGGGAGCCAGCACTGACTTCCAGGCAGCTGCAGGAGAACACACCAGCCATTTCTATGAAACGTTTATTTCCTTTGAAACCTCCTGAAACATGCCAGAAATCTTAAGACAGGGATGGGAAGAGGGGGAGAAAAAGACAATAAAGAATGATAAAAAAAAAATCCAAATGGAACAAATCAACATGGGGGAAAAAAAAGCCTGCTGCTATCTCCAGCCATTAGACAGAGTATCAACCTCAAATTAAATATTTTTTTTTGCAGAAATTCTTACAAAAATAATAAAACAAAACCAAAAATTATAATTTACAATTGTCAATGTACATGATTAGGTCCCCAAAATGATTTGAATGATCTGAAGCTACGAGAAGATACATTAAAGAAAGAAATGAAGGGAGGGTTGGGGGGAAGAGAGGGAAGAGGCTCCAGGTTGGGTTCTGAGAGGAGAGGGAGGGGGAGGGGCTGGAGAACCCTTCAGAAAGGGGATCAGGAGAGGGACATCACAGTAGTTGGCCAGGGTTCAGGACACTGGGTGGCCTGGTCTGCCACTATTATTCCATGGTGAGTGGAGGGCATAGCAGGCTGCTCCCTCACAACCAGGGGGTTCCCTGGGGTCAGAGGCAGGTCACAGGGAGCTGTGGGTTCTCTTCCTCAAGCCCTGCCCTTCAGCCTGGCCCATCTGGAGCAGAGTGCCTGTTATGTGTGGTCGGGGGCCCAAAGAGAAGGTGCTGGACCCTGGTCTGAGAGCTGGGCTGTCGAGCTATGGCTCTGGGTCCAATTTATGCTGCCAACTGCGCGCTGCCTGCTGCCCCCACATCCCTCTGAGTCCTCACACTGACCTCCAGCCCACGGGGTTTGGGGAATCCACAGACTGTGGCCATTCAAACGTGTTCCGGCACAACTCTACATGAAAAAATAAATATATATATATATATTCTTTTCTGTTTGTGTTTAAAGAAGGAAAAAAAAGGGGGGGGGATTTGTGTTTCCTGGGTGAGCAGTGTGGATCCACACTGAGCTGCCCCTTATTGCCTTTGGAGAATCTCTGGGGGCTGGGGGCTGCACTGGGAGTGCTCCCCGGGGAGCACAGTGAGCATGTCTGCTGGCCACTGGGGGATGGAGTGTGGCCAGGGAGACTTGTAAAAGAAAAGACAACCATACAGGGGGTGAAGGCTCTGCCTCAGCCCTGCCCCCAGGCTCCTCAAAGCTGCTGGAGTAGGAGGCAATGGCCTAGTTGTCCTAGGGGAGGAGCCCATGGCCGGTCAGATCAGTAGCTCCCAGGTAGAGGGGCCTGTGGCTGCTTGGAGAGGAGCTGATAAAAAAGATCATACAAACAGTCCTAGCTGTACAAATAGGGTTTCTCAGGGGAGGGGATCTGGGTGCTAGCAGTTCCTGTCCATTCTGGGGCCCCAGGAAAATAATTTAAACTCTATGAAAGTGCTCCTGGCTGCTGTGTGGAAGGGGGACTCAGGGGGTATGTCCATGCTGCCTGGAGCCAGTACACTGGGGATAGAGGAGCCCTGGAGTGTCAGGGAGGGGGGGCGAAGAAAGGGCTCACTTCGTTCCAGAGTTCTCATGCAGGGGCTCCTGGGCCCCTCCCACCGACACAGCTCCAGGCTGCTGGGCCCTAGGAATGGGCTCCTGTGGCCTGCAGGGTGGCAGGGAGCAGCTGAGAGGGGCCTGAGACATAGTGCCTGGAGTCCCAGTGTCCCCAAAGTAAGGTTGCAAGGGCAGTGGGTGCGGGGCTGTGGCTGGATGACCTGTCACCCCTGCGACCAGAAGCCCACTGCCTGCCAGCTAGGGCTGTCCTGGCGGAACCCCGAGGAACTCAGAGCTCCTTCCTCTCCCTGCTGAAGAGCTCTGCGAACTTGCGCAGCTGTTCACTGGCGGCCTGTGACTCCTCCTGCAGTCGTTGATTGTTCTGCCGCAGGCTGGCCACCTCTGACTGCAGCACCACCTTATCCTGCTTCTCCTGGGAGGACAAAGGGCTGGGTTAGTAAGGTACGGGTGGCTAAGGTGCTCCTGGTAGTGCACTGAACAGGAGCAGACCACAGCCACTGGGTCCTGAGAGGCCTGTCAGCAAGGGTTCAAATCCCAGCTCTGCTTCTCCAGATGAACCACCCAAAGCAAGTTACTTCATGCTCTGGCCTCAACTCGAAGGGGGTTTGGTAAGCCTGCGGGTTAATTTATTTATTTATTTACTTATTTTAAGACACGGTCTTAGTATGTAGCTCAGGCTGACCTCAGCTTCCCCAGTGCTAGGTTCAAGGCATGCACCCCACCACTGAAGTAGTCATTTAATAGCCATTCTCACCGTTACCACCCCACCCCACCCAAACCTTCCGGATGGCTGCCATCTTCACTTTCCTGGAAGAAACAACCAACTAAGGCTGCCTGAGCAGGCTCTGCTCCTCCAAGGTCATGTGATATCCTAGTGCAGGGAATGCCGAGGCCGTGCAGCATTAAATATTGGGGTGGGGTCTGAACTTGGGTCCTGCCTTGCATCACCTCAAGTACATAAACAAGTAAAGCTCCCCCAGTCTTGCTTCTTACCCCCTCTCCCCTGAGATGAGTGCACGGATGCCACAGGTACAATGTTGCTTAGTGCATGCCCTTTCACAAGGGACTGGCTTATTTTTATTTTTTGGTGTTTTTGAGTCAGGGGTTCTGTGTATCCCCAGGGGTCCAGGCTGGCTTCAAACTTAACAGAGGTCTGTAAGCAGTGAATGAGGGGGCCGAGGAAGGAGGAATAAAGCCAGCCTGGACTATTTCTCACTAAGTTATTAGGTTGTTTTGTATGGTAGTCTCTGGATACATCTACTTGTCATTTGCCCATTTTAACTTATTTTCTTACGTGTGTGTGTGTGCGTGTGTGCGTGTGTGTGTGTGCGTGTGT
>NW_022196904.1:22793930-22806326 GCF_008632895.1 Mastomys coucha
CGTGCGTGTGTGCGTGTGTGTGTGCGCGCGTGCGTGTGTGCGTGCGTGTGTGTGTGTGTGTGTGTGCGTGTGTGTGTGCGCGCGTGCGTGCACAGAGAGGCACATGTGTCTAAAGAGGGCTTCAGCTGTCTTCTGTCACTCTTCACCTACTTCTTTTTTTTTTTTTTAAAGATTTATTTATTTATTATATGTAAATACACTGTAGCTGTCTTCAGATGCACCAGAAGAGGGAGTCAGATCTCATTATGGGTGGTTGTGAGCCACCATGTGGTTGCTGGGATCTGAACTCATGACCTTCCGAAGAGCAGTCAGTGCTCCTCCCCACTGAGCCATCTCACCAGCCCTTCACCTACTTCTTTGTCTCTCTCTTTCCCTGTGCTTACGGTTTTCTTGGACAGGCTGGAAGCCAGCAAGCCTCTGTGACCCTCCTGTCTCTGCCCTGCTCAGAGCTGGGGTTACAGGCACGTGAGGCACTAGAAGGCTTGACTGAAACTCTTAATTGGCTGCAGAGTCCCACGTGCACGACTGTCCTATAACCTGTACTGCCATTACCCCCTTGATGGTCAACATCTGCCTCCCATATTTATTTGTAATTATTTATAATTATTTAAAGGCCTACCCTCATGTATCTCAGTAAAATCCAGTATGCAGCTGAGGATGGCCCTGGTCTTTGGTTCTCCTTCCTCCATGACCTGAGAGCTGGGGATTACAACATCTACCATTATGTCCAGCTCAGGCAGTGCTAGGAACCCAGAGCCTTGTGCACATTAGACAAACACTCTACTAACTGACCTACATGCTGATTTTCTCTACCCTTGCTTGACTTTTCAATCCCCTGGTGATCTTATTCCAGAGCAGAGAGGCGGGGTCTGGGGGGTGGGGGTGGGGAAGGCTGCTGCCCAGCGCAGGGGAGGGGGTGTGAGGCAGGGGGCAGGGTGTGGGCAGGAGGCGCACTGCATTGTAGGCCTCACCTTCTGCAGGTCCGTGTGCAGTTGCTTCAGCATCACTTCCAGCTGGTACACCTTGCCTGTCAGATCCAGGGGTGACTCCTCACTGGGGAGACAAGGGATGGGATCAGTCCTGAGGCCTGACACCTCAGAGGGCTTTTAGGGGAGCACTGCAGACTGAGCCCATCCTGAGCCCATAAAGTCTAAGGTGGGCCGATGGACAGCAGCCAATAGTGCCATCAATGATGATGACACACTTTGTTCCAGAGGTCAGTCAGTCAAACAGAATCTCCAGCTCTCTGTGGCCTGTAAAGGTGCCACTCAACGGCTACAGAGCAGGAAGCCCAGGCTGATGAAGAGGATGCTGCCCGCCCGAATGCTGGGACTGGGACCCGCTGCCTGGGCTTTAGCTGTGGAGACTCTCCCAGCCCCAGGTCTGCCTGGCATTTTGCAAGCAAGGTGGCACCTCTCTGCATGAAGCTGATGCTGAAGAGATGCTTCTGGATCTTATAATTTGGGGAGGTTTGGGGAAGGGCTGAGGTGAGGCTGCTGGGTCCTCCTGGTTCTCCTCCTCTCTTCCTCTCCTTCCTGGCCCTTACCTTAGGGAGCTATAAGTATGGAGGGAGGTGGGAAGGTAAGACCCAGGAGTGGGCCCAAGGGCCACATGTCCCCAAACAGGTCCCCAACTGTTTTCTATAAATACAGAGGCCCACACTTCTGATGGGAGTCTAGATCTAAGACCAACTAGGCTGTGAAGGGATAGATGTATCAGTTTTCCTCAGAAGAGGCTTCTAGTAAGCATTAAGCAAGCGGCCAGCAGAGCCTCGTGGCAAGCACATGCAGGCTCTGCGAGGGCTCTGGTAATCCTTATGCAGGCAGCAAGGCCCTTGGAACTCTCTCTGTGGAGCATGAGTACTCAGATTCACTGCATTCAGTCAGAGGAGCTGCAGTGAGGTGCTCAAGTGGCCCGTCTCCTTGTCCGCTCTCCTGAGCGTGGAGGCTGAGATGGTCGGTCTGTGCCCAGCAGTGTAGAGGGCAAGTCTGCATCGTCAGGGGATCCACCAGAGAGGGGATCAAGCCACAGGTGGATGGAGATAGGAGACAGCTAGGAGGCTGGGGGGATGCTCTGGGGGAGGGAGGAATGGCTCAAAGTTGGAAGTATGAGACCGGATGTCCTGGGCCATCTTGGGTGGCCGGCAGTGCCTATCCGCTCCTGTCTTGTGAACTGCCTGCTGAGCGCTGGTGGTGAATGGACCCCAGCGTTTCCAAGGAAACTCACCTCATGGTAGGAGTGGCTCTTGGAGTCTGGGGGCCCCGCTCCAGGCTCAGATGGCTGTGCACAGGGCTGTGTGCAGGAGGGATCTCTGGGCTCAGGGCTGGGTCGTTCAGAGAGAAGAGTGACACAGCTCTTTGCACTGCCAGGGAGAAGGAGAAGGGGTTCAGGTTTTCCAGGTAGGCGGCCTTGGCTTCTTTCTGACATCTCTTCCTGACAATTCTTACCCATCTTCATCCCATTCCCTCCCACCAACCCTTCTCTCATCAGGTCTCATTTTGCTGCTCTGGCTGGCTTTGAACTCACAGTGAATCTCCTGCCTTAGCCTGAGCCACCATTTTGGGCTTTTTTTGTAGGTAAAGCATCACTCTGTAGCTCAGGTTAGCCTTAAAGCTCTGGCACTCCTGCCTCAGGAGCACTTCTTAGTGCAATAACTGTAGGTGTGTGTACCACCAAGCCAGGCTTCCTAAAGTAATGTGTTCTCCTAGTGATTTTTTCTTTTCTCTTCCTCACTTCCTTTTTCTTTTGCTAGAGACAGGGTTTCTCTGTGTAGCTCTGGCTGTCCTGGAACTCACTCTGTAGACCAGGCTGGCCTTGAACTCAGAGATCTACCTGCCTCTGCCTCCGGAGAGCTGGGATTAAAGGCGTGTGCCACCACCCCCTGGCTCCTTTTCTTTCTTTTTAAAATTTATTTTTATTTATATGCGTGTGTTGTGTGTGTCTGTGTGAGTGTATGCTACATGTGTGTAGGTGCCTGTGGAAGCCAAAGGAGAGTGTCAGATTCCCCTGGAGGTAGAGTTACATGTGCATGTAAGCTGCTCAGTGTGGATGCTGGGAACCAAATTCATGTCCTTTGGAAGAGCAGCAAGTTTTCTTAATCAGTAAGCCATTTCTCCAGCCCAGAATCTGAAGATTTTAAACAGGAGCTTGCTCTGTGGCTCAGGCAGACGCCTGAGACACGGAGAGCACTCAGGGATTCCTGTGCTTTTTCTGGCTCTCAGGAGCTGAATACCCAAAATTCCTCAGAAACTCACAAGAACTAATAAGGCTCATATTACAGTATGAATAAATCATATCTACTCTAGGCAGGGGCTCTACCACTGAGCCATACCCCCAGCCCCTCACTGGGGGATTCTAGGCAGGGGCTCTACCACTGAGCCATGCCCTCAGCCCCTCACTGGGGGATTCTAGGCAGGTGCTCTACCACTGAGCCACGCCCTTCACTGGGGGACTCTAGGCAGGTACTCTACTGCTGCTCATCTCTGCACTGCCGTGGTTCATAAGCACTTTAACAAGTACAAGTTCATCTAATACTCACGACTTGCGGGGAAGAGAGATTTTACAGATGAGCAACTGAGGCATGAGGGGTTAATGGCTTGTCACAAAACTCCTCACAGGCAAAGTTGGAGATCACGCGTAGGCGGCAGTCTCCGGTTTCCTTGTCAACCCATTTGGTACTTCCTATGTTGGGAGCCAGCGAGTTGAGCTCCTAGTTTTTAGATCTGGTCCTGCCCCCACTGCTCTCCCTCCCTCTCAAAGTCAGGGATCCAAGTGGTACTTGGGCTGAGCCTGCCCTGTAGTGGGGATGTCATCCTTGGGGCTCCTGCTAGATGGCAGAACACGTGGAACACAAACACAGAAGTCCCATTCTAATTAAAATCATTCTTGCTTTTCTACTATGGTCCTTTAGATAGAGGTCAACATGAAAAATGCCCACCTAGTCCACACAAGCTACGCAATGATTGTACTCTAGGCCGGGTCAGGGGTGGTGCCACAGCCCTGCAATTCCAACACTGGAGAGTCTGAGGCAGGAGGACCACAAATCTGAGGCCAGGCCGGGGAATTCTGAGCTGGTCACAGTGCATACACCTGGTGGCTCAGGGAGAGGAAGGTGGCTCTGGGGACCTTCATACTATCACTCAGTAGACAAACCAGGAAGGAGTTCAAGGCCAGCCTGTGCTACATGGTGAGTTCAAGAGTAATCTGAGCTATATGATACCTGTCTAAAACAGAGAGACAGACTGACACATCAACCCAGGGTCTTATAGCTGGCACTTGGTGGTCTATACCTTTAATCCCAGCACTCAGAAGGCAGAGGCAGGTAGAATTCCAAGTCTGAGGCCAGCCTGATCTACAGAGTGAGTTCTAGGATAGCCAGGGCTACACAGAGAAAACACTGTCTTGAAAAAAACCAAACCAAACCAAACCAAACCAAACCAAACCAACTCAACTCCACCCTTGCAAAGCAAAGACAAGACAAGCGGAGCCTTCCACACGAGCGAGCACTTTCCCCTGTGCTCTCCCCGAGGAAGGCACAGTCATGGGTTGAAGGTCTGGCAAACAGGAAGCTGGTAAAGGCCCTCCCCTGTATCTTTCTTCTGTTCTGCTGTCTGGTGGGGATACGGTGGCCAGAGTGCTAACAGCCATCTCTGACAGACCAGTGGGCTCTAAGGACTCTGGGTCCTACTCAGTTTATGGAGTTTAGAACTGTCACCTGTAGTTTGACTGCTCAACCAGGACTTTTTTTTTGTCCTGGAACTTGCTACATAGACCAGCTTAGCCTGCCTGGGTTTGTTCTGTTTCTTTTTTTGGTTGTTTTGTTCTTGTTTTTTTTTTTTTTTTTTTTTTTTTTTTTTTTTTTTTTTTTTTTTTTTGAGATGGGTTTCGTGCAGCCTTCAGTGGGGTATACTTTTGTGCAGGGCTTGCTCTGGGCCCATTTTTCACATGACCATTATAATGTAGCCCAGGCAGTTGGTTAGGGATCTCCTCCCATGGACCAGGTAGGGGGGATCAAAAGAGGTCCCCTGATTGGGCTGCATGGTTAGCAGATGACAATGAAAGGCTTTAACTTTGTTCTCCGTGACTCTGGAACACAGGGGTGAGGTCCAGCAAAGCCACGGGCCCTCTAGTTATCCTCTGAGAACAGATAACTGCTGAGGAATGGGAGTGGCTGGGTGGGAGGCTACCCACCTTCGTAGGCCTTGGCGGCATTCACCAGGCTGGACCACTCAAGGCCAGTGGCCGTGTCTGGTAGTGGCATCATCCCAGGGTCAAGTCGCCTCAGAGGTCGGTCCCGTCCGTCAGCCAGTGAGAGCTCCGAGGCTGAGATGGCGGCTATTTGGGAAGATGGAGAAGGGGAGGTGGCTGAGCATGAAGGTCAGTGTGGAAGGGACAGAGATTTCATACTGTTCCACACTAGAGAGAGGCTCCAGCAGGGCACGGGCACTGTGAGCTGGGTATCTGTGTGGGCGGCTTTCTATATATGGGACTGGGGAGGTCCTGCTGAGGTGACCTTAAAGCGAAGCTCTGCGATGGGAGGTGGGCAGGTACCAGAGAGAGGCTGGAGAGAAAAGCATTCACATGGAACAGTCCCAGAGGTTTGTGGAACACTGAGGAGGCCTGGACGGCTCAGAAAGAGCAGAGGTGAGTCAGAGAAATGACAAGCCTGGTGGTCACTACGTGAAGTGTCCTGGTCCCTCCTGAAGAGGTGTGTAGGTCACCCCTGGGATGTATGAACAGGATATCTGGCTGTCCCCACAGCAGTGCAGTACAATGATGTCCTTATAAGCCCATGGCAGCTCTTGTCAGGACTTATGGCCTATCAAAGGCTGTGCAGTAACCTCCAAATTTGTTCTTGAAGCAAACACCCAGAATCCTGGTGTTCTGAGGTAGGTTTGTAAGGCAGAAGCCTGACGTACAGAGGCTACTGGCCTTGTACTTAAGGTGTTCCTAGTCCAAAGGGGAAGATACCATAGTGGATGATGCTGTAATAGGGACAGGGGCCGGAGAGGTCAGGGGCATGGGTGGATGGGAAAACCCTGAGACTATAGTCTGATGGGCTGAGGGAAGGGATGGTGGGCTTGAGAGAGTGTGGCAGAGGTGGAGTCTGGGCCTACATACACAGCACTCTCAGCTTCTTCTGGCTTCATGTTGGGTACGTCCTGTGTACCAGGCCCTACCTAGGGGCAGGCAGGGCTGTCAAGGCTGAGGGTAGAGGCAAAGGTAAACTTAGGTAGCACGGAGGCATGGTTATGTGCCAGCCCCAAGGGATGGTGGGGATGTTCTGTCAGCAGGGCAGGAAGTTCAGCTTGGAGCACAGGCAGACATGCAAGAATGATCAGTAACTGTGTCAGGCCAGAAGGAAGAGGCTGAGGATTGCCCAGAGGACCACAGCTGTGTGGGGGATGCCCTGAGGAAGGGGTTCTAGCCTCAGAACACCAGGGTAGGGACACAGGCACAGGACGGGGGTACATGTTAGCTTTTGGAGGCAAGGTTTCACCAGGCTAAGCTGGCTTCAGATTCACTGTGCAGCTGAGGCTGAGCTTGAGCTCTGGGGCTTCCTGCTTTCACCTAAGCGTTAGATCGCAGGCATGCTCCCCCATATGGAGCTACTGCAGGGAGATTTTGAAGGGAGAGATGGACACCTTAAGAGAGCCCAGAGTCCCCTTTATCCCATCCTCCACATGTGTGACATACAGGGGCTTCACATCTAGAAGATGTGGGGACACCACCCCCTAACTGAAACCCTTGGCACAGAACACATGTGAACTCAAGACACACCTGGAGTTTAGAAAATAAGGGGTGCCATACACTTTCTAACACCCTAAAGGTTGAGCAGTGCCCTGATCCAGTTCCCACCAGCACACACCAGCAGTGAGGCTACCTGCCATTCCTATCAGGACGGGTATGGAAGGCAGCTCGGAGTGATGGCTCCTGTCTAAAACCCCAGCACTCTGCATTCAGGAAGCAGAGGCAGGCGGATGGGTCAGCCAGAATGACACACTCAAACAAAGGCCCCGAATGAGAATACAGCCCCCAGTGTGTCTGGGTGGGCTGTGCCCACAGTGAGCATGGCGTAGTTGTACCCACTGCTCGTCGGGGCATGAGATAGGCTCACGGAGCACATCTACGTAGCCTTGGCTGCTTTCCCATTCATTCTTTTTCAGTTGAGATGGGTCTTGCTAGGATTTTAGGCTGGCCTCAAACTCATGACCCTCCAACCTCCAAGTGCTAGAATCTGAGGCGTGTGTTATGAGATGCTGTTCCAGTGCCCCACTTATGAGGTATAGTCAATAAATCCCTGCTAGATGAAGTCAAGGTGTGGACTGAGTCTCACCCAGTAAGCATGGCATATGGAAGTCAGGTCACTAAGTAAAGTGTTCAGGAAATGAGACGTCTAGGTGGGAGCCGATAAGGCACAGTGGCTGGGAAGGTGAGGGTGCCAACACTTGTCCTTGGGTGTGGGGGCGTGGGAGGGGCTGACTGCCTCTGGTCTCTGGTGACCCAGCATCTGGCCAGTAATATTAGCTCCTTGAGCTTCCCTGGAGCACCTGTGCACCCTTCCCTCCCTCACAAGGCCTGGCCACACATATGACCACCAGGTGCCTCCCCATCTGCAGTGTTCCCCACTTCCTAGCCCCGGGGGGGGGGGAACTGCAGCCACCAATTTGCCCAGGCTCACATTTCTTCTCTGGGAAGCCATTGCCAGTGGCTGGAATGACGCTGGGTGCCCCGCTGGGTGGGTGGGGGTGCTGGTGCTGGCGGCGGGCAGGCAGTGTGCTGGAGGGGAAGTTGCAGGTGCTGGTGAAGAGCACGTCGCTGGGTAGGCCGGGCTCCAGGCTGGCAGGGCTGGCAAAGCTGGGCTCCCGGCGCCCGCTACACAGGCTCTCATCTGACAGTGTCCGTTGCAGGCTCTTCTGGGGGGACTGCTGCCAAGGAGACAGGGTAGGACAAGGGATTGGCATGTTGGGCTGTGGTCCCAGGGGCTTTTTGGCAAGTTCTTGTCCACCCAGCATCCGTTTCTGTACTCTGACTGGTCGAAGCTTCCCCAAGGGATCCTAACCCCTGACCTGTGCCCATGGCTTCTGAGCCTGTCCTCCAAAAGTAAGCTTATATAAGCACTTCATCACCGAATCCGTACATGCCTTTTCTTTTCAGATACGGTCTCAGGTAACCATGTAACCCAGGCTGGCCTAGATCATGAGATCTCCTGTCTCAGTCTCCTACAGGTTACAGGTGTGTGCCACAATACCCAGTGAAAAGCTGCCTTGGTTTGCATAGACTGCTGGCCTGACCAATGAGGGACAGGCAGGGCAATGGAAGGACCATAGTGCTTGCTGCTTTGGCCTTCCTTTCTTTGCAGAAAGACAGCCTAAGTTGTTTCTGAGAGCTCTTTCTGCCTGTGGTTGTGATCTGAAGGTTGGGGAGGAAGACATGAGACCCACAGTCTCCAGGGCCTTCCCCAGCTGGCTTAAGTCCTGGCTCTGTCCCTAATTAATGAGAGACCCCTACTTGTACTCTCCAATGGGGCCAGCAGACACCAAAGGCTGGAGGCATGGCAGAGAGCATCACCCATGCATCTCCCAAACTTGCCCTAGGCCACCAGCCATACGCACCCCTGTGTCCCGGTCCTGCTCTGGCCCCAGGTTGTCCATGATGATGAGCTTCTTTAGGTCATCCTCGATGGTTGACTTGTAGTTCTTCCGTGGGGACCGGAGGTCTCGCAGGGATGCCCTCAACCGTGGCTGACCAAAGACGTTTTTTGCGTTGGTGTCCACCTGCCTGTCATGAGAACACTGGAGTCAGAGGGCTGTGTGCTGCTTCTCAGGGCCACCACCAAGTGACTGGGCCTCCTCTACATCACCTTTGGACTCACTGTGCTGTGAACCTGCTCTGACTGGGCCTCCACGGAGAGCTGTGGCAGGGACTACAGAGGCACCTGCAGGAGGGGACTGACTGTAGGAAGTGAGCAGACAGGAACTTGTTTTGAAGCAGATAAGGCTACATAGAGGAACAGAAATGGGGAGTACTCTTCTGAGGGGCTGACATCTAGGGGGAGGGGGAGACAAGGGAGGAAGCCACTCAGAAGAACGTTCCAGGCAGAAGAGTGAGCAAGTGTTGAGGCTGCAAGGTGGTGTTGCCCGTGAGGAGCCAGGGACAGACTGTGAGACTGCAGATTTAAGAGCCATTCTGCGGATTTGTGACGGCTTTCGAGGGACCCTGGGTGGTTGGTTGGTCGCAGGCCCTGATGTGTGTGTCAAGAGGATGGGTGGGTGGCAGGGCTCATGAGAGCTGGGCGGGGCTGGGGGGTGAGCAGGTCCCTGACAAGAATGATGGGGCACCCTAGAAGCCATCACCCCTTTTTAGGAACTCTGGGGTTTCCTGTCCTGTCACATGGGGATAACACTCCCCCATACCATAGGGACCTGAGGCCAAACTGCTGGTACCCTAGGCTTGCCCTTCTGATCCAGAGGGTGAAGGGAAGCGGGGGTCACAGTCACTCTATGCCATGCTGACCCACAGCTCTGTCTCTGTAGCTTTCCAGAACTACCTCTGGGGTCACTGGGCCACAGTGGACTCGGGTAGGAAAAGGAATCGGGGGGAAAGGACAGGCTTGACTCTCAATCAGGGCCCTGCTTGCTCCTACTGTGGGCTCGCAGACAAGTCCCATGACATCTGTGGCGACTTGAATGAGAACGGCCCCCAGAGGCTGCCATGCTAGGTTCTTAGCTGGTGGAACTATTTGGAAAGGATTGGGACCTGTGTCACTGGGGGTAGGCTTTGTGGTTTCAAAAGACTCTCTCCATTCCCAGTGGTGACACATGACTAGTGGGTGTGTCTCAAGATGTAAGCTCTCAGGACCGCTCCAGCACCAGGCCTGCCTATCTGTTGTTACGCTTCTCCCCCACGATGATCATGGACTTTAACCCCCTGAAACTGTAGGCCCCAGATAACTCTTTCTTTTCCTTCCTTCCTTCTTTCCTTCCTTCTTCCCTCCTCCTTCTTCCCTCCTCCTTCTTCTCTCTCTCTCTCTCTCTCTCTCTCTTTCTTTCTTTCTTTCTTCCTTTTTTGGTTTTTCGAGACAGGGTTTCTCTGTGTAGCCCTGGCTGTCCTGGAACTCACTCTGTAGACCAGGCTGGCCTTGAACTCAGACTCTGCCTCCCTCTGCCTCCCAAGCGCTGGGATTAAAGGCGTATGCCACCACTGCCCGGCTAATACTTTCTTTATAAGTTGCCTTGGTCACAGTCTCTTCAAGCCAACGCATGTACACATATAGAAACACAAACACACATGCACACATATATACCCAAAAGAGCAAACAAAAGCCAAGAAAGCCACTCCCACAAACATATGCTTTTTTTTTTCCTCTGGAACTTTCTGTGTAGCCTCGCTGGCCTTGAACACATAAAGACCTCGTCTCCAGAGTACTGAGATTAAAGGCACATACCACCATACCTAATTTATTTTAAATTTTAATTTTATGCATATGTGTGTTTTGCCTACATGTATTTCTGTGCATTATACTTGTGTGCCTGGTACCTATAAAGGCTGGAATTGCCAGCTCCCTGGAAAAGAAGTCAGTGTTCTTAACCACACAGCCATCTCCCCAGCCCTGATTTTAAGTTCTGAGTTAATTTCTCTGTGAATATGAGATCAAACCCAGGGCCTCCTGCATGCTAGGCAAGCACTCCATTACCAACACTACACCTTGGCTCCCCTGGCCCCTGCTTTTTCCTTTGCTGTTCTGTTTGGCTCTTTTGAGAGAGGGTTTGTTAAGTGGCTCAGGCTGGCCTGGGACACGTTATCCTCCTGCCCCAGTCTCCTGATTGCTCGGATGAGAGGCATGAGTCACCATGCCTGACTCTGACTGTCATGTTTATATCAGAGATGGACTGAAAATTTAAGACTATTATGATATGTGAAACATGCCCACATTTGACTTAGGAAATATACTTTGCTTACAGAACACGGTTTCTGGGAGGTCTGAGGAGTGGTGGGCACCTCTGGGGAGCAGGAGTCACACTGCATGGTGGAGAGACAGGGCTCTCCCTTCTGAACTGTGAGTCTATTTTACTATGAGCATGTGCTATGACAACACCATCATGCGCAGCCTAAAGCAGCCTGGAACCTGGCCTTTACCATTTGTTACTGGAGAAGAAAGAGTCTCTGAGCCCAGAAAAGAAGTGAGATGTTTTGGGCTGCGGGAGTCTCTGAAGTCTGCATCTCTTTTCTGTTTCTCAGTGGCTGCTCTTGCAATTTTAACAAAGGCAGGCCGAGAGGGTCGTGGGTTTTCTTGTCAGGCCATAGTCCTGCCTGAATCAACCTGCAGGTTTATGGCATGCTGTCTCTCTGTCCCTTACAAGGAAGGAATTCTCTAGGCAAATTAAAAGTCTACAGTTGGGAGGAGAACAGGAGGAGGCAGAAGGACAGACAAAAAAAAGCAAGTCTCCCACAAATGCTCTTCTGAGGGGGTTGGAAGACCTTTTCTCCCTAACCTTTGAATTTTGGCTTTTCTCAGAATCCCCAATGCACATTCCTTTGCTCTGATGGGCTGGTCTGTCTCAGTGCAGCATCTATGGAGAAAGCTTCAAACAGACTCCTCTGGAGAGGTGTAAGAAGACCCATGGGGTACACAGGAATGGGTGCTTTCTCTACCCTAAGGCTCTACTTCAGGGAATGTTTCATTCAGAAAGGCCTGAGGAACACATGATGGGAAGAGTGTGCATGGGTCCTGTCTGTGGAGCTATCACAACTTGTGGATTCTATGCAGCGGGGCTTGAGTCCTCAGGGCAAAGCCCTTGTCTAGCATGGATTTAAAAAAGAAACAAACCAGAAACTTTTATTTATGCTTTGTTTGTTTGTTTGTTTTCTGTGTGATGCTGAGGATGGGAAGCTACTGCCACGATAAACAACTATTCCCACTGAGCCACGCCCCCAGCCCCTCACTGGGGAATTCTAGGCTGTTCTTCAAGCTCCACCCTAAAATGCCAATAAAAACAATTCCCTCAGAAAGAGGTTGGCTTCAACACCTGTTTTCTTCTTTGTCTAGCTGTCTGGTTGTTCTGATGTTGCTAATGGATTAAATGCTAAATACTGTATCCCACCCAAGACTTGGTTGCTCCAAGACTAGCAGATCCTCATATATACCAGCTTTTGTTATATAATTCTTGTCCAAGTTACCCATGATTGGTTAATAAAGATATCTACAAGCTGGGCAGTGGTGGTGCAGGCCTTTAATCCCAGCACTTGGGAGGCAGAGGCAGGCGGATTTCTGAGTTCGAGGCCAGCCTGGTCTACAGAGTGAGTTCTAGGACAGCCAGAGATACACAGAGAAACCCTGTCTCGAAAAAAGAAAAGAAGAAGAAGAAGAAGGAGAAGGAGGAGGAGGAGGAGGAG
>NW_022196904.1:22807616-22812650 GCF_008632895.1 Mastomys coucha
GGGGAAGGAGGGGAAGGAGGGGAAGGAGGGGAAGGAGGGGAAGGAGGGGAAGGGGAAGGAGGGGAAGAAGGAGAAGGAGAAGAAGGAGAAGGAGGAGAAGGAGAAGAAGGAGAAGAAGAAGAAGGAGAAGAAGGAGGAGGAGGAGAAGGAGAAGAAGGAGAAGAAGAAGAAGGAGAAGAAAAGATACCTACAGCCTGTAGCTGGGCAGAAGAGAGGTAGGCAGGGCTTCTGTTCCCAGACTTGGGGTGTGAGGCAGGGACAATGAGGGGAAGAAGAGAGAAGGAAGAAGTTGCCATGGGTTAGGTGGATCACGAGTGCATGGCTCCGAGTGTTGAGGTAGGAGTGACCCAGGTGGAATGCAGCAAGTGATATCTTGGGATTGACAGGAGAGTAGACAGAATAGCACAGAGCTATTAGCTGCGATCTGCCCAGCTCTGGTGCTTAGAGGCTTATTATAAATATAGAGGCTCTGTGTCTTTTATTTGGGAACTAATGATCTAAGGTGGGTGGAAACCCCAGCACTCTGGTCTCTACAGTTGTCCAAATCTAATGACCTTAAGGCTGGTGGCTGTAAACGATTCCATGGAAAAGCCGCTCCATGGCTCTTAGGTACAAGGCCACTTTCTATGCCCTACTATAAAGCCATTGCTGAAAGATGCACAGGGAAGGAAAGGTGCAGAAACACACTACAGCTGGTACCTGTGTTGATACACACAAAAGGGAGCAAGGAACCACATATGGTGCACACTCCCATAACTGAAGCATTCAGGAAGCTGAGGCAGGGGGATTGTGAGTTTGAGGTTACCCTGAACAGTGAGAGTTTCAAACAACAGTAATAAAAACTCAGAGAGAGAAAGAGAGAGAGAGAGAGAGAGAGACAGAGACAGAGACAGAGACAGAGAGACAGAGAGAGACAGAGACAGAGACAGAGAGAGACAGAGAGAGAGACAGAGACAGAGAGAGAGAGACAGAGAGAGAGACAGAGAGAGACAGAGATAGACAGAGAGAAAAATAGAAAGAAAGAAAGGAGAAAAGGGAGTTGCTAAAGAGATGACTCAATTACAAGAATCTGCTACCCTTGTGGGGGACCAGGTTTGGCTCCCAGCACACACAGTGGCTCACAACCACCTGTGACTCCTATGCTTCTGAACTTTGCAGGTGCCAGGCACGCAAGGGTGTAGAGTAAGGGATGCACACATGTTCATGTGTACAGGGTCATGCTCAGCATGTGTCTGTAAGCCCAGAACTTAGGTGAGAGGAGCAGGAGCAGATGTTCAAGGCCCACCTTCAGCTATGTACCAAGTTCCAGGCCAACTTGGGCTACATGAAATCCTGCCTCAGTGGGTAAAACTGCGTGCTGTGGAAGACTGGGACAGCCTGAGCTCCATCCTTGGAGTCCATAGTGGAGAGAGAACTTACTTCTGAAAGTTGTCCTCTAACCTCCACAGGCCTGCTGTGGCATGCACACACCCACACACTTAATCTAACAAGAACCACCACCAAACCTAACAACAGTCCCCCTCAAGTAAAACAAACAACTCAACAATAACAAAAATCTTACACGTTCTGCAGTATTTAATTTCCTACTTTCTGTATTTCACCTCTGTCTAGCACTCCTAGACATAACGCTGATTTTTCCCATGCTGCCTAAACTCAGTTTTTGCCATGCTATGGTTTGGTGCCAACAAGAACAACCATAAAGGAAGCTCTGGGGCTGGAGGGACGGCTCAGTGGTTGAGAGCACTGGCGGCTCTTCCAGAGGACTCTAGTTAGATTCCCAGCACACATGTGGAGACTCACTAGAGTTTCTGTAGAGCCTGCAGCCAAGGTTCCAGGGGCTCTGATGCCCTTTCTGGCCTCTACAAGCACTGCACACATGTGGTGTAAACATATATGCCGGTAAAACAACCATGTACATAAAATGATAGTAATGTTAAAAACTAAGATAGCACAAGAAAAAAGAAAGCTGTGGCTAGGACTCTACCAGTGGCAGTTTCTCCCTATGGCAGACAGGCCAGGAGCGCAGGCAAGCACTGAGTGAGGTGTGGCTATGCGCCATCCCAGGCATCTGTCCTCCAGATGGGGTAGCTCCCTTGGGACCAGGTTAATTAAGCTAATTAGTATGGCTTGTCAGCCTGGCAGGGCTGAGGGTTCTGCCAGCATGGCTGGCAGAGGCCAATGGGAAAAAATAGGGCCAGCTCTACTGTTTGTGGGTAACTGGTGCCCAGGAGAGGCTCCTCTGGTTCTTTTCTGGGTGGCACTGAGTTGGAGTTGGGGGCGGGGGTCCCTGAGCTAGAGGAAGAAGGGAGCCTGGTAGCAGTCAACCACCGGGAGCCAGCACCCTCTGCCCTCTGAACCCTCAATACCATTTCTGTGTCAGAAGCACTGTTGTCAGCCGGGGAAACTGAGGGTAGGCATGCCCTCCTGCTGCTCTGAGCCACACAGTGACTTCCTCACGGGAAAAAGCAGAGTTCAGCATGCTGGTCCTGGGCCATGGCTGGACACTGTGTGTGTAACTGTGAGCATTCCTCAGGTAGCCATGAGGAATGGGTTCCAGCACCATCTCCACGCCCCTCGCAAGGACACTGATTATTCTAGGTTAAAACAAAGTGGTGTGGAGCTTGGATGAGAACTTAAGTCATGTGACCCACGGAACTGCGTCTGTAACAGCAGCTGTGGTAGGCTATCACCTCCTGTGGCGGCTTGCTCTCCCAGGCCCTTGCTGCCATAATTTTCTCCAGTCCTCTCCATGGTGCTGTGTGAGTGGGTTGTCCCAGTTCATGGATGTGGATGGTCATGCCTGGATCCTCGGCAGTGACTGGGCCCTGTCTTCCTGAATACCCCTCAACTATGTCGCAGGCCCTATGTATAGGGTCAGTAGAAGCTGTTCTAGGGGCCTCCTGTGCCTAATTCTCAGTCCCTTGGACAAGGATCATTGGCCTGAACATTGGGCCTTCAAAAACCATGTCTCTGTAACTTATCATGTGGTGGTGCTGAGGGGGGTGGTATCGGTGTGGCCGCACCTTGGAGGACGGGCTCAAGCATGGCTACAGCAACTTGAATTGTGTTGCCTAGTCACACAGCCACCTAGCTGTGAGGTAGTGCCAGTCTTTCCGCTAGATCAGCCTTTGAGGTGGAGGAACCGAGGATGCAGAAGCTTCTAGGCAGAGAAGGCTGCCATGTTCTACGTCTGGCACAGAGTGTCCTTTACCAGCCAGCCTTATGCTTGTAGACTTGAGATGACCCTGAAAGCCCCCACAGCATCCCCGTAGTAGAAACTACCACCACTCCATTTTAGAGATGACCCTGTGGTGCAGCCAATGGTGGGCCCCCATCCCTTGCCATCCCTCTGGTGGCAGAGTGAAGGCAGAGCTGTTGGTCAGAGCCAGCATAGTGCCCCTGTTGTGGGAGATGCTCAGGCCCTACAGCACAGGGTCTGTTTTTCTCTGGCTCTCTCATCAACAAGATGTCTTGGTTTCCCCCAAGACATTTCTCTCAGAAGAGGAGCACATATTCTTGTATGTGGCTCCCATGCTGGAGTTTGAGAGATGAGATGACCTTGGTTCGAGTATTTAATTTGCTGGGTCTTGTCTAGTTGGGAGCCTTGGTGCCTTTGGGAAATGGGGTAAGAACAAGGCTCCTCTTGTGGGGCTGCTGGGAGGCTGTGGGGCTAGGTAGCAAGGCCTGGCTGACAGGCCATGTTCCTTGTGTTCCATGTTCCTTGTGCTACATGGTCCTTGTGGGCCATCAAGCTTTACACAGGCCTGTGGATTGTTAGAGACCCGTAACCAGGGTCTGTGAAAAGGGAGGTGGCTCCCTTAAATAGGCTCCTTATGTTTTCTGGTGACTTTATGGAGGGAAACTCCAAGACTAGCAGGAGTGACAGATGCTGTGACTGAGTAGTCCAGCTGAGAGACTCCGATTCTCCCACCTGTAGGATGTAGGCCCCACCACTGGCAAGTCAAGGTTTCTACCATCAAGCCTGACCCACAGCAACGGTGTCGTATTTCAGTGACAGTGTGTCTGAACTCAAGGAATTTAGCCAGGAGTCAAAAATAGTGTTTTCTGAGAAACTGGGTTAGATGACTCTAGCGTCTCTCTCTAAGTGACAAGGTCATGATCTTGAGCTGCTCAGGGAGAGTTTGAGTCAAAAGTCCCATGGCTGGGATGCACTCAGCAGAGAAGACCTTGCTTAGGATGCACAAGGCCCTGGGTTTGATCTCTGGAAAATAAAATATGCCCCCACCCTGCCCAGCAACTTTCTAAGTCAGGCCTGGAGAGGTGGCCTCGTGGTTAAGAAAACTTTCTGCTCTTGCAGAGGACCCAAGTTCAGTTTCCAGCACCCACGTGGTGGCTCAGAACTGCCTGTTACTTAGCTGAGAGGATGCGACGCCCTCTTCTGGTCTTTATGTGCACCAGGCATGCACAAAGTACACAGAATAATACAGGCAAATACCCATACACAGAAAATAGATACATCGTAGAATATAAAGCATTCAGTCAGTCTTTTACATTTGAAATTTTAACAAATATATCTGTAGCCAGACGTGGTGGCACACATCTACAGCCCTAGTACTCCAGAGACAGAGGCAGGGCAAGTTTCTGTCCCAAAAGACCAGGACTGGGGATGCAGTTCAGAGAACAGAATACTTGCCTAGTGTTTACAAGGCCCTGGGTTCCATTGTTAGTATCAGGGGAAAAAAAGAGGTGTGTGTAGTGTGTGGTGTATGGTGTGTGTATGTGTGGTGTGTGTGTGGTGTGTGTGTAGTATGTGTGTTTGCGTGTGTGTGTGTGGTGTGTGTAGTGTGTCGGTATGTGTGTTGTGTATGTGTGTGTGGTATGTGTGTGTGTGTGTGTGTGTGTGTGTGTGTGTGTGTGTGTATTGTGTGAGATTCAGATCACGGGTAGAGTGCTTACCTAGCACATGTACAATACTAAGTTCAATAAGAAAAAAAGCCAGCCCAGGAGTAGTGGCGCACACCTTTAATCCCAGCACTTGGGAGGCAGAGGCAGGCGGATTTCTGAGTTCGAGGC
>NW_022196904.1:22813678-22817761 GCF_008632895.1 Mastomys coucha
TTAAAAAAAAAAAAAAAGAAAAGCAGGAGGCCTCTTGCTTATTGGGGTTGTAGAATCATGTGACATCCATGGCTAGTCCATTTATTGACCAAGCTACCCCAGTGTGTGTGAGGCAGGTCACAAGTGTGACTGAGACAGTGGCACCTGCCTTCCAGTGGGAGAAATGTGAAGTAGAGCCCAGTGAAGGGACACACACTGACAGTGGAGACCCGCCTATCCAGGCTGGAAAGGCCTATCTGAGCGGTGGCATTAGTCTGAGACTACCTGGAAGGAGACTGTCCGAGGACATTTAGAGGCAGTGCAAAGGTCCTGGGGTGGCATTGGCATGCATCAAGTTTGAAGCCCAGCATAGCTGGAGCAGAGTGAAGGATGGAGGTATGAGACAGACCAGGCAGGGCCTGGCAGGAGTCTATGCAAGGAGGGTGGTACACAGTGCATGGTACAGAGCACGTCCAGGGCATCTGAGCCTCCAACATTAACCCTGGGGTGGGGTGGGGTGGGGTGGGTAGCTGGAGACTGTTAAGGAGAGTAAATGGGCAGATTCTAGATTTCAGAGTCCCTCTGGCTGTCAGTGAGACATGTGAACTGGATTCTCAGAGCCTGCTAACCCCTCCAGGGACCGTTTTCTGTCTCTTGATGCTTCTCTCCCCCAAGCTCTGTGTCACCCACGGATTTAAACAGCCCCATCCAGGTCAGGAAAGAAGGTGTTGAGAGGAACAGATGGAGGGAGCCAGAAACTCCTCAAGCAATGGAGTTGCTGTGAGCCTTCAATAAATGAATGCATTTAGAAAAGGCTAGAGAGATGGGGAAGATGCTTGCTGCTAAACTAGAGGATATAACCCACATGGAGGAAGGAGAGAACTGCCCTCTGAAAGGCAGGGGGATTCTAGGCTTGGGGGCTCTACGACTGAGCCACACCCCGAGCCCCTCACTGAGGAATTCTAGGCAGGGGCTCTACCACTGAGCCACGCCCCCAGCCCCTCACTGGGGGATTCTAGGCAGGGGCTCTACCACTGAGGCACGCCCCCAGCCCCTCACTGGGGGATTCTAGGCAAGTAATCTGCTAAGTTATGCCCTAGTACCAAAGCCCTTTCTTTTTCTTTCTTTCTTTCTTTTCTTTTTTTTAAAGATATAGATAAGTACACTGTTGCTGTCTTTAGATATACCAGAAAGCATCAGATTTCATTACAGGTGGTTGTGAGCTGGGATTGGAACTCAGGACCTTTGGAAGAGCAGTCAGTGCTTTTAACCACTGAGCCATCTCACCAGCCCCCCTTTCCCCCAAGCCCTTTTTTAACTGCACAGCCCACCTCCCCTCTCTGTTACTCTATACAGAGCTGGAGAGATGGTTCAGCAGTTTAGGTGTTTGCTGTACTGTCATGAGGACCAGAGTTCAGTTCTTGGCACCTATGTAACAAGCCAGGCCTTTTGCCCATTCTTGCAGCCCAGCTCTGATGAGGATCACAGTATCTTGCTGGATTCTAGTCTAAGAGAGAATATGGGAGGCCAAGGTCCATGAAGAGACCTTGCTTCAGAGCAATAGGCAAAGAGCGACAGAGGAGGATGCATTTTACTGGCTTTCACACCCACGTGCACATAAACTCACACACAAACAAATGAATATGTACAAAAGCGGGCAAGCAAACAGCCAGGGAGATGACTTAGTAGGTATAAAGTGAAGGCCATGCAGGCCACATGACCCAAGTTCAACCCCTGGAACCCATGTAGAAAGTTGGATGTTGAAGGACCCATCTAAACTACCAGCATGCCTACCCAGGCACAGGAGTGCTGGCATTACAGCCACATGGCACCATACTCAAATACAGTTCCTTATTTACTGTATTTCCTGTCATCCCAGCTAAACTGTCAGTTTCCTAAGAACAGGAGTCTCTGTCACCTGTCTTGTTCACAGATGTAAATCCACAGTGTAAAACAGCACAGAGAGTCACCCTTTTCCTGTCCCAGAGCTGCCCCGGTGGCACTTACTTCTTGCTGTCAGTGAAGGGGAGTGGCCGTGGTGGGGGCTCGTCTGTTCTCTTCCATCCTGTTGAATGTTTGCTGTGTGCGGGCTGCTTGGAGAAGAAAGACTTGGGGACTGAGGTGGAGAGCTGGAAGGGGCTGCACTGAGAGAGCTGGGAGGGCCGGGGAGTCTCTGCACTGGTTGTCTTGTAAACCTGAGTGGGGTAGCCAGCCCTGGAGCCCATGTCACTGCAGAAGCAAAGGCAAAAAAGGTCACTCACGTGGGCGTTCGAGGTGCGTGGCCGCAACGACCAACTCTTAACACTCTATTTACTGTCACTGTGTGCACTGCAGTGAGGGCCCGTGTGGAGGTGAACAGCTCAGTGGACTTGGCTCTCCTCCCACTTGGTGCTTAGGTTATCGGGTTTGCGCAGGAGGACGCACTGAGCCGATGGCCTCACCTCCTTATCTTGCTGAACAGCTACAAGGAGCCTCCCGCTATCCACTGCAACCAAACGTTGGAAAGCCAATGGTGCCAGTGGATCAAATCCTTCTCCTTGTGATTTGTTTTTGGGGAGGTCTCACGCCACCTCCCAGGCTGGCCTTAAGTGCACAGCAGTCTTCCTGCCTCAACTTCCCAAGGGATAACAACAGGGGTTATAGGTGTGTGCCACCATTTCTAATTGCAAATTAACTTAATTTTTTTTTTTTTAAAAGATAGGAGCTAAGAGAAGTTAAGTGTGCCTCCTGTTCCTCCAATGGACCTGAATTTGATTCTCCACAATTGCCTGTAACTCCAGCTCCCGAGAGTTCCTGTCGTTGGCCTCCAAGAGAACCTGTAGTCACACGTAATACTGACATGCAGATATACATATTTAAAGATAAAAACAAATCCTTAGCATCTTTTTCTTAAAGTCTGAGATTCTAGGGGCTCACTCTAGCTAGGCATAGTGTCGCAGGCCTGTCATCCCGGCACTTGACTGGCAGGGCCAAAAGGACAGGGGTTCCAGATTGTCTATGGCTGAATCCCTGAGGTTTCGGTCAGCCTGAACTACATTAGACCCTATATCAAAACAAAAACAAACAACCCCCTCTTCCCAAGAAAAAAACCCCAAAATACCAGTGTAGACCACATAAAGGATGAGCGCTTTGTCAAACTCCGTTTCAGATGCCCATGCTGGATTACAGGTGGCATGCTTTCAGAGTGGCTCAGGTAGCCACGGCAGAAGATGCTCCTGAGAGGTGCGCAAGGGAGCTAGTTCTGCAGGTGGCAGCGATGGGGGCGTAAGGATGCGGGAGAGTGAGATTAAACCCCGCCGAGGCCACCCGATACCTCAGCTGTAGAGCTCACTGCAGAGACCTTTCCTTCAATGTAGCATGTGTAGATGTGGGGCCTGTGGATGAAGACTTGGACTTTGCTTCCAGGTGAGCAAGTCTGCCTGCTTCCCACATATGCACTGGCTTTGTCCCTTTCCCATTAGCGAGTCTGTGCTCTCCTGAGAAATGTCCCACCGATGGCAATCCCGAGCTGCAAGGGCATGGGGGTGGCCTGCCCGGGGGCTATGGCCCTGCTCCAGCTAAGACAGGACAGGGGCATGGGGGGGCGCATTCTGCACTGGTGCCCTGTTTTAGCCACAGGCTGGGTGGACATGGGCCTTTGGCTTTGTGAGGCTGTGCAATGGTACTGCTCCAATCCCAGCTCTAAAGGGGAGGGCTGGCAGGCGGTCCTGGATGGAGGATGGTACACGGCAGAAAGCTGTGGTCCTGCCTTTGGGGGAAGAACAGTATTGGCCTGGGTGACAATGACAAGGATGACCACAAAGATCCCGGACACAGTCAGGCCAGGTTTTAAACATTTCCCACACAGCGCCTCATATAGCAACCCGACACTTGCTGCTGCAGGAGCCACCGCTGCTGTATTTCAGATGGGGGCACTGGGGCTGGGGGAGCCTAGACAGCTTCCTTATAGTGATGCATGGGATTGAGGTGAGAGACCAGTCTCAGGCTTTCTTCTGTACTCACCAAGATCATCGCAGGACAAAGGTGTGATAGACAGATCCTAAGCACAGTGGCAGCCGGTATTTCTGAACTCAGCTGCATGCGGGGGGGGGGGGGGGGGGGGGG
>NW_022196904.1:22817773-22819079 GCF_008632895.1 Mastomys coucha
GGGACCCCCATGCTAAATGCTAAAGCCATGGCCTCACTATGCCCACATGACTTTGGTTGGACCACAGCTATGTTACTGTTATAACTAAAGTTTTAGAGACAGGAACTCATGTATCCTAGGCTAGCCTCCAGCTTGCTGTGTAGCTGAGGATGACCCTGACCTCCTGACCCTCCTCTTGCCTCTACCTCCTGAGTACTAGGATTACAAGTATGGAACATTGTACCCAGCCTGACCACCCATTACTGTCCCATCTAATGGAAGGGAGGTTGGGCCTCAGAGACAAAGGGCCTGAGGGGTTCAGTGTAAGGCAGTCAGGCAGTAGTGCCATGCCCACATAGCCCAGGGGGACAGGCTGCAGGTCACCTGGCTGGCCCCCATCTTGCCCCCACCCTCCTCTGTGTCTGCTGTGACCTGAGGGTCTGAAATGATGGACTTCTCCTGGATCTTATGTCCACCACTGCTTGCCACCTCCACCAAGTGCCACCGGCCAGCACTGTCACCATTGTCTCTTCTAGGGATACCTGCCTTCCATGTACTCCCCACAGCCACAGGGACCCTGTGGGAATGTGTGACACTCCAGAACTCCTCATGGTGTCGGCTCATGCAGACAGGCAGAGACTCCCACAGGTCCCATTCCATCTGCCACCTCCCGTGTCCTCAGTTTCTCCACTTGCCTGCCTTTTTTGTAGCAATCACACAATGCTATTCCTCAAATACCCAGGAATGTTTCTACCCCAGGGCCTTTGAACAGCCCCTCTGCCCACAGATCCTGGGCACTCCCTCAACCCCTAGAGTTCTAGGAAAATAGCCTGGGTTCTTTTTCCCCCTTGCTGACAGGTCTATCACGTGTGGTTCCAGTCTTCTGACACAGGCAGGGTGGGCCCCAGCAGACCCCCGGATTACCTTTTAGGGCTGTGCCTGAGATGGATCCCCAGATCCGGGAGACTGCTAGCGCAGCCCGGGGAAGCAGAGCCACGTGCTTCCTGCCTGCTGGGAACGCCCAGCTGCGGTGCGTCAGCTCCACGTGGAACAGAGACTCAGATCCCCCTAGCTGACTGACAAATTGCTCTGGAAACCAAAAGACTTTGGCATGTGTACTGCTTAGGGGCCAGGTAGTTATGCGCCTGGGCTTGCTGGGCCATTCGGGTGCCCATGACAGGCGCCAGCACCTGGCAGGGGGCTTGGCTGTTGGGCTCCCATGACGAACGTCTGGGGTGGGGTGGGCTAATATCGGTGAAGCTGCTGAAGTCATGAACTTGCACAGGCAGATACAGGCTCTGTGGGCTCGGAAGAAAAGAGCTGCCCG
>NW_022196904.1:22819089-22819888 GCF_008632895.1 Mastomys coucha
CAAGTGGGTGGGGCCTTTCTGGGTGTGGCCAGGCTCTTCCTGGAAGCTTTCAAATTCTGCTCTCTATCCTGCCTTCCCTTAAACAGTTTGCTTCTTTCAGAGAAGACTGGAGTGCCCCACCTTCCCTCTAAAATTAAAGACCAATCTCATTGTCTAGCCCAGGCCGGCCTCCAGCCCACAGTCTTCTTGCTTCTGAGCACTGTGATTACAGGTCTGCCCCCAGAGTGGAATTTTAAAAAAATATTTTTTTAAAAAAATGTATGTCAGATTAGGGGCTCTGCCACCTTCTCTGGCTCTCACACCCTCCAGGGTCGGATGCTAGCTCTAATCACAGCAGCGGGCCTGTGAGAGCAGACCTGCTGCCCACTGTGCTACGCGTATCTCCTGTCATGCTTCCTTCCCTTGAGGACCTACCTCACTCTCCTGGCCACCCGACATTCCCAGAGTGCTGCAAAGGCAGGCCGCTGAGGTATGGTGGCCTTTGCTGTCTGCCTGCCAGGACTCGTTTTCTCTGACAAATCAAGACACTGCCTGCCTATTCCCCTCCTGAGCCTTGATTGCCATCTGTGTCTCACTTGGCTGTTGTCTGTCTGTCCATCTGTTTCCTCTCTGCAGCAGAATGTCAGCCCCACGAAGGAGGACTGGACTCTGTTCCCTGGAGAATGGAGGTATCTAGAACAGCACTGCCGAGGAAAGCCGAGCTGGGCTAGGCTGGTCCGAGATTCCCCTCCAGCCAGAGTGGCCAGTGCTCCTCACTCACAGCAACTAGCAAGAGCAAGAGCTCACCCCACCCCCACCC
>NW_022196904.1:22819923-22832742 GCF_008632895.1 Mastomys coucha
CTGTTTCTGAGTGAGTTAGCCTCATCCTTCCTGAGAATCCACTTCCTGTCTTACCCCAAACACCATTTTTCAAAGCCCAGATCTGGGGCCAGGGAGCCGGTTCAGCAGATAAAGGCTCATGCCATGCAGGTCTGGTGATCTGTGAGTTTGATTCCTGTAACCCATGTAAAGGTGTAAGGAAAGAACTGACTGCGCCACGCCACCCTCTGACATCTTTACGTGTGGTACACCATGTACACTGATACACAATTAGAAGCAGCACACATCCGCCTGTCTCCTCCTGTTGAGACCTCTCCTGGCTGTCTTTGGCCCTTAGGATCAAACTCACACAGTAATGGAGTGCCTGGATGACCTCCCTGGGCCCCTGGGCCTATGCTTCCCTGGTCCCAGCCCTTTGTACCTATAGCTTCTCCTTCTGAGAAACCTCTCTCTATAACCCCAACTTTCTCTTCTGCTCTTCAAATTTGAGGCAAGTCTCACTCTGTAGCCTAGGCTGGCCCAAAAGTGATGATCCTTCTGCATTAGCCTCTGGGAGTGCTGGGATTGGCAGTACCTGGTCCATCAAGCCTGGGTTGTTTTGTTTGTTTGTTTTTAGGTCAACATCCACAGCCAGGGCTGTGGGGCTTAGCCTGTGCAAGGCCCCGGCTTTGATTCCCAGCAACAACCCCTTGCACCACGCTCACACACACACACACACAAAATACAACATGTGTACCCACATAATGACCCTGCAGTCTGAAGACATCAGCCAGCCTCCTCTGAGGATGCCTGCTAATGCAGCTCATCCATGACTTTGCTACCATTTGCCTGTTGTCTTCCTGGGGCCAGCCAACACTGGGCCTGGCGCACATATACTTGCTTATGAATAAATGGCAAGTGCTGGGCAGGTGGTGACAAGGCACAGGACAGGCCTGCCAGATAAGAGCCTCACCGGCGTCTGGGTGCTGGGTTCAAGTACCACGCTGTCTGTTATTCTCAAGGACCAGACCCACAATAGTAGATGCGGAAGGCTTTGCTACCAGGGGCAGTGTAGTCAGCAGATGGCAGAGGTGCTTGGGGTCTCCTGGATGAGGTCTGGGGGCATAGGTATGTAGCCATGGAAACGTGAAGAACAGATAGGAGGGGAGAGCACACTGAGACGACACCGACGACTTGCTGCACTGTCTGGAACACCACCTTCCCTCTCGAACGTGTGTGGTGTGTGTGTGTGTGTGTGTGTGTGTGTGTGTGAGAGAGAGAGAGAGAGAGAGAGAGAGAGAGACATATGCCCTTGCCATAGATCCTCCTGTCTCAGCCTTCTCTGTGCTGGGATGATGGGTATGCACCACTACAACTGGCTGAATATGGTTCTTAAAATTATCTCATTTCTAAAACTGTGTGGTGGCAACTACATGTACTTCTAGCACCTCAGAAGCAGAGGCAGGAGGAATGCTACAGGTTTGAGCCCAGCCTGATCTACATAGTTGAGTTATAGGTCAGCTAGGGCTACAGAGTAAGGTCCAGTCTCAAAAACAGATCCTTCTCCTCCTCCACCACCCCACCACACACACACACAAGAGGAGAAAGCAAGAAGTGCTTTCACCTCATTGTCATAGGGTCCAGGGCAGTGTCTGTGAGATCAGGGGTGGGTTGGAAGCACTGCTGCCTCCTAAGGAAATGTGTATCCATTTAAGAGACAACTGCTCCCTCCTCTCAGCACCCAGATCACCTCAGGCACCCCATTTTGGGAAATGCTGTTCCACACTAAAACCCGTTGCCTAGGAGAAAACTTCAGGAAGCAGCTTTAATGAGTAGATAAGAATGACTTGCAATTAGCATCAATTGTCTATATGCAAATTAAAGCTAGCAACCACCAGGGCCACTTGTATAGTGGGGCTCCTCCCCCCTCCACTTCTGGGTTTGGCAAATACTTCTCTCAGTTATGGGGTAATTTGTTCCCACCCCCCTGCCTCACCCACCATCCGCGCCTGGCATCACTACTGCCTTTATATCATGGATTTCATGATATAAACCCTACAAGAATTTTCTTTTCAGTGCTGGGGTTGAACTCAGGACAGCTTGAAGGTGAGGCCCCCAGCTACACCGGTTAACTTGTTGCTGCTGTGTTTGTTCTGATACGGGTTCTCACTGAATTCACCAGGCTGGCTTTGAACTTGTGATCATCCTGCCTCAGTCCCTCAACTAGCTGAGATGACAAGCCTGTGCTACCAGGTCCAGCTCCCACCAATGTCCCAAGAACAGGGCCCACAACAGGCTGGAAATGCCCTGTGCTCTCTTGCCTCCACATCCTGGCACTGCTCAGTGGGCACAGTTCTCCTTTGTTCTGAGTAATGACTGGACTGTCTGTCACCTGTGGGGGTGGGCCATGGTTACCTGGGGCAGCACAGATCTCTAAGAAATGTATGTGAATGAATGAATGAATGAATGAATGAGTGAAGCAAGCAGTCAGTGAGGTCAGAAGTTCAGAACTACTGGTCTAGGAAGGTAGCCTAAGATAGCACCCTCACGCGGCCTGCTTCTTCATCTCCATGGCAACCCTCCTGGGCTGCCAGCGTCAAGAGCTACTCAGATGAGGGAAGCTGAGGACTCAGGCACTTCCAACATGCTGGCTTTCTTTTCTTTCTCTCCCAGCTCTCCTATTTCTTTTTGTGGTTCTGGGATTTGAACTCAGGGCCTCACAAACACTAGGCAAACATTGTGTTACTGTGCTACGTCCCCAGCCCAACCATGATGGTTTTCAAATCTGTTAGAGACCCTTGGGGGAAATCATGAAATCCTTCTAGCAAGGAGGAAGCTACCTTCTCCTTAGCTTATGACTGGAGCAGATCAAGGCGTATAGCTAATGAGAGTCACTGCCTGGAGCCCAGCTATTTCTATGCAGAAACACAGCTCTCTCCCACGTGAGCTTCTCAGAGTGTGGTCCTGAGACTGCACCCATCAGCAGCTTAGATGATGGCTCTAAGCTGTTAAGATCACTGAATGCTCTTTCAGAGGACCCAGGCTCAATTCCAAGAACCCACAGTGTGGCTCACAATCATCTGTACCTCTAGTTCCAAGGGATCTGATGCCCTCTTCTGGTGTCCTTAGATGCTGGGCACATGTGTGATGCACAGACATACATAACACATTAAAAAAAGGGAAACAAAAAGAAAAGGAAAAGAAAGAGAAGCCAGACATGGTGGCACACCCCTTTAATCCTGGCATTCCTAAGGTAGAGGCAGGTGGATCACTGTGAGTTCAAAGACTACTTGGGGAGTTCCAGGCCAGTTAGAACTACATAGTGAGACCCTGTCTCAAAATAAATAAATGAATACATTTAAAAAAAAGAAAAGAAAAGAAAAGAAAAGAAGCCAGGTGGTGGTGGCGCATGCCTTTAATCCCAGTACTTGAGAGGCAGAGGCAGGCGGATTTCTGAGTTCGAGGCCAGCCTGGGCTACAGAGTGAGTTCCAGGACAGCTAGGGCTACAACAGAGAAACCCTGTCTCGAAAAACAAACCAAAAAGAAAAGAAAAGTAACAAAGGCCTGGGGTTATACAGCGAGTTATGGAGTCCATAGGCTCACGGGCAAAGATGTCAGGAAGCTTTTATCCCAGGAAGGCCCTGAGTTTTTCTGGAGGTCCTGGGTGCAGGCCAATTGGGCAGGGAGGCTGTGGCCTCTAGAGGCCTCTAGGGGCACCTGGATGGTCCCTCTAACCGAACATTCTGCCTTCCTTTCTTGGGCAGACTGACCATGCTTTCCTAGGAGCACTAAGTGTGTGGGTTCAGACTCAGGGCTGAGGTACCTCTCTCCCCCACCTGCCTTCATATTTGGGCTTCTCAGAGCTTGGTCCATCCACATCTAAGACCTTTAAAAGAAAAAATGCATATTCTTGCACCCCACCCAACCTACTGAGGCACAACTCAGGGTTGGGTTTGGGGACTATGGCTTTGGAGACCCACTTGCAGCTGGAATAGTCACATGACACCACCAGCTGTGGGCAGCTCTGGGGACGCATTTGCTTTCTCCACACAGAGCGGTATGGCAGAGATGCTGTACCTCCCCTTTGTTCTCTGACCCCATCTTGAGATCAGAGAGGTACCAGCATGGCAAGACCAGCAGTCCACGAAGGCAGAGACCAGTCCTTGGGACCCACCGAGCCGTGCTCGAGGCAGCCCAGTCTATCCCTCTGGACATTGTGTCGGAAAACTTTTAAACCCTTGCTTTTTTCAACCTGCATAAATACACTTGTGATATATAAGATCTGAAACTCATTAACAGAGTTAAAACCACTAGGCATAGAGAGCAGAGAGAGGAGAAGACAGAGGGCCAGAGAGAACCCAAGACAGATGACAGAGTTTGGGGCTGCTCTCCCTGTCTGGACCTTTGGAGGCTGACGGGTATGCGGCATGTGCTCTCTAACCCAACTCTGCAAGCACAGTAATCAGCAAGTGTGTATGGGGGAAGGATCTCACATTAGGGGTGTGGGTTCTCACCTGGGTTGCCTTGGTGGGTCTCGGCTGCCCCCCACCAGGCCTGGAGGAGTGCAGGAGCCTGAGGAGTACAGCTTCGGCCGGTAGCCCTTGTTCTGGCCGGACACCACAGGTGCAGGGGACACTTCCCGCCGTCTGTCCGCAGGGTGGGGTCTCCCGGCTGACTCTCGGCCCCCGCCACAGAGACCTATATTTCCGGGGGGCTTGTGGGGCTTGGTGGGCCTCGGTGCTTTGGCTAGGGACATGCAACTGGGGCTGGAGGTGTAGAGCGTGGTATCGATGCCACTGTCGCTCGAACCTCCCTTGGAGAAGGGGTCCTGCTCTGGCTCCAGCGGGTCTAGGGGGTCGAACCATCGGTCATCACTATGGCTGCTGGAGGCGTTGCTGGAGAGGGTGTTGCTGCTGGAATGGCTGGAGTACTGAGGTTCACCCTGGAAGGCAAGGCCGGTGTGTTAGCCTGACTCCAGGGATGGGGGCCTCTGCCCACACTGCACCCCGGAGCCAGACGCACCCACATTCTGGCTCCTCCCTCCCTTCCTGGCACAGTAACTCTACAGGACAGGGTTTACTTTCTCCCAGCCTCAGTTTTGTAAAATGGGTGTGTGATTAGAAGTCCTGACTCATTTGGTGCTTGGACTGACGTATTTCAAGCGGAATGCTTCTCAATCCGAGGTCTGGGGCTCCCTTCTAACCCCAGCTCCCTCCTTCCTTCCTCACATCTTCTCAGCACCAGCTCTGAAAACCTGCTGCCTGTTTCTTCCAGATACAAGCAGAACTGTTGTGTTGGCATCCTCCTTTGTTCTCCCTGGGTCCTATCTGCCGCTGCCCCCTACCCCCACCCCACCCCACCCCCTGCCATGGGGCCGCTGCTGCCTACTCTTCTCCATCTCCCTATCCAGATTTGTTCCCAATGTGTGGTCAGAGGACAGTTGTGAGCGTGTTTGGAATCACCGTCCCTCCTCGCCTGCTTGAAACTCTCCTGTGGCAATTTTGGGGCACAGGTTGGAGTCCTTTCCACAGCTCATAGGCCTCAGTGGTCTGACTCATGCTCTGGTGTCTAATGTCGCCTCCCTGTCTCCCTAGATCACTGCTCCAGACACACGAGTCTCCTGTGTTCTCTGGATGTGGCAGGAACAAGCCTCCGGGCCTTCGCACTTGTTCCCTGTCTGTGACATTTTCCTCTCAGCTCTTTTTACAGTTCTGTCCTGACTTCATTCAAAGTCACCTTCTGCACTGGCTAGAATCATTAGTGAGGAGGGAACCTCAATTCAGAAAATGCTTCTGTAAGACCAGGCTGGAGGCAAGCCTGTAGGACATTTTCTTAATTAGTGATTGAGGGGAGGGCCCTGCCCCATAGATGGCACCATCCAGGGGCTGGTAGTCCTGAGTTCTCTAAGAAAGCAGGCTGAACAAGCCATGAGGAGCAAGCCAGTAAGCAGCACCCCTCCATGGCCTCTGCATCAGCTCCTGCCTCCAGGTTCAGGTCCTGTTTAAGTCCTGTCCTGACTTCCTGTGGAAGTATAAGCTGAATTGACCCTTTCCTCCCTGAGCTGCTTTGGTCCTGGTTTTGTTTCAGCACAGCAGTAGTGATGTTGGCTAAGACACCTCCTTCCCGGGCTCTGGGGAGTATTACCTAAGGCCGCACTAGGCTTTCTTAACAAGTTTTTATGCTTCTGTCCACTCAGGGCTTGCTACCCTCATTGGGATGTCAGCTCCTGAGGACAGTGGCTCCTCTGTCCTCTTCCTCTGTATGGTCCCAATGTTCAGCCTAAGGTTGCCAAGACCAAACTAGGCATACAGGACTCTACTTCCCAGCCTTCTCTGCAGGGATGGAGCCCTAACCATGGTAGTATATGTGGAAGTGGCTCATGCTATATCTCTGGCCTGGGCTGAAACATCTCCCCCTTGAACTCCTCTCCCTTCTACCCTACCACTGGCTGCAATAATGCAGGTCCTAACGAGGGACCCAGGGGAGGGCTTGGAGGCCTTGAGGGACAGCAAATGATAGCAGGGAGCCTGAGTCCCCGTGCCACACTGCATACTTCTGGGGAAGAGACTGACCTTCTGTGGCTGAAGGTCTCTGAAATGCAGGGGTTGCAGGCACGGTACTTGCTTACCCGGACCTCCGTGTTGCAAAGAGGAAGGAGAGGAACTGTCAAAGGTTATTTGGCTGAGGGCTGGAGCCAGGATGTTTTTTAGCCCCTGTAAAGGGGATCATGGCTATGGCTGAGGATGAGCCCCGCTCCAGAGACCACACTCCAGAGGCCGCCTGGCCATCTACAGTCATGTGCTCAGGAAAGCTGCCAGACAGCAACCAGCCTCACTCCCTGGATGAGGCAGGGCAGGGCAGGGCAGGGTGGGGTGGGGTGGGGTGGGGCAGCGACTCACTTTGGAATGCCTATTGGGGGAATCTTTGCCAGCTGCGTCCTGCCGGGAGGGATGCTTGCTGCCAATGCTTCCAGTCATGGCGGAGAGCCTGGCCTGGGCCGGCACGTGCCACAGAGGCTCTGCAGGAAAAGAGGAGACACACTGGTGGTTAGGGGTGATGCACTGGTACTCTGCTCTAACTTCGGCCGCATGGTCCCGCTCTGGCAAATCTGTCTGCTCTTCAGGCTCTATCAATGCATGTCGACACCAGCACTCAGTAGCAGGGGCATTTGATGAGCATGTACTATGTGCCAGAAGGCATTCTTTGAACTTTATGTGGTTAACTAGGGGAAGCAGATGCCTTTCCATCATTGTCCTCAGAGGAGGCGGAGCGTTTGCCACGTCCTGGCCAGCTGCAGCCATGTATGCCCCCTTCCTGCTAGAAGAGACTTGAATCTTACTGATGTGCGGGTATGGGTGCTTGAGTGCCATGGCGTAGGTGTAGAAGTCAAGGGCAGCTTTTGGGAGTTGGTTCTCTCCTTCCACTATACTGATGTGGATGTCTCTTTTTTTTTCTTCTCTGTCCCTGGGACAGGGTTTCTCTATGCAGCCTCAGCTGTCCTAGAACTCACTTTGTAGACCAGGCTGGCCTTGAACTTAAGAGATCTGCCTGCCTCTACCTCACGAGTATTGGGATTAAGGCTGTCACCACCTCCCCCAGCAGATGTGGGTGCCTCTTGTTCTTTCTGGCACTTCACTCCAAGCTAGCTGGTCTGAGGTTACAGGCAATTCTCCTGTCTCTGTCTTCCATCTTGATGTAGGAATGTTGGAATTGTAAATGCATAGCACCACATCTGGAGTACAACCACATCTGAATTACAGATGTGCACCATCACATCTGGCCTTTTGCATGGGATCTAGGGATTTAATACAGGTAATCATGTTTATGGGGCAACTGCTCTTATTCAGAGTCAACTCCCTAGCCTTGTCTTTATTTATTAAAATTTTTATTGTATTACTTGTGTGTGTGTGTGTGTGTGTGTATGTCCATGTCCCTGGGGACTGAATTAAGGCAAGTGCCATCTTGCCAGCCCCTTATGTTTATTTTTGAGACAATGTCTCACTATAGAACCCAGGCTGGCCTGGGACTCATTTTGACTCTCCTATTTCAGTCTTTCCAATGTTGGATCTCTAGACACGCATCAACATGCCTGGCTGCATGCACCAGTTTGCTGGACAGGACCAGCACTACTGAAGTCGATATCAGAACCACCTTGGGTAGAAGGGTGTCAGCAATACTCAAGAGAGGTCAAGTACTTGGCTCAAGGTCACACAGAGAGAAACTGCTAAGTAGGAAGTGAAGGTCAGAGTCTCTGCCACCTAGTCCCCCACCATGCTGGGGCCTGCCGGCAACAACCAACAGTGACTACAAGTGCCTGGACAATGTTCTAAGGACAGGCAGTCCTGGCCTGGCCTGGTAGGTGTGACTCAGACCTCCAACCTTCCTTGAAGAGAGATGCTTAGGGTTCTGCCAAGGATTTGGATCACCTGCATCTGAGCCGGAACTTACTGCCAGGCCCATGGGAGCATGAGCTTAAACAGAAGTTGAAGCCCTTGAAGGCAGCTCGGGTACCTCAGGACCCTTGTTCCCACTAAGGAAGATGGGCCTGGGTCTAGGAGACACTTTACTAACCTGAGTGCTCGTGGTACCAGAAACAAGTGGCTGTATCCACACCCTGTGGATGATGGGGTGACCCAACAGGTTCAAATCCCAATGATGTCACTCACCAGCAGCAACCTCAGGCAAGTGACAACCCTTCCATGCCTTGCCTGTACCAGGCAGTCCCAGCTGCTGCTGTGACTCAGCAGAAGGGAACGTGGGGGCACCTAGCACAACGCCAGACTTACGGCGATTGGACAAAACTGGGCTGCTGCTGTCCTGACTCTCTGCAGGGAGGCCGCCAAGGCCCTATGTGTGCCGCTGCTTTGGGTCCTGCTAGCCCTGTGTTCTTCAAGAACTTTCTCTTTTCTGGGTCTTCCACGTATTCTAAACTTCTTGATGTTTTCTCAGCACAGATCTTCCCCGAGAACATGTGTATGCACGTGTATGTATGTCAGGGAAGGGGTTAGTCACCTTAAGCTAAGGTCCCAGGGAAGGAAGAGGAAGCTGGGACTCTAGGGGACATAAGGGAGAACAGGGGGGTCTGATGGCCCCCCCGGGGGGTCTCTGCTGAATGCTGGAAAAGTCTCCCTCCCCATTTTGCTCTTTGCTGTGTTTAAAGAGCCAGGAATATTCCTCTCCTTTTCTGAATGGAGTGGGAAAATAAAAAGACACAAACCTATCCTGGAAACAGAGTACAGATCCATGAGCAGCCCCTCCCCCTCCCCAGGAGGTACAAATGGGGTCACAAGCCCTCAAGGCAGTCGAGAGATGAACAGCAGCAAGGAACAAGCTAATGCCCTTGCCTGGGCTCAACCACTGTCTGGTTCAGGACACCCACGCACGATACTGAGTCCTCCCTTCTGCTAATCCTGGGCATATGGCTTAGGACACCCTTCCTGGGTGCCTAGGAGCCCTCAACACCTCCCAGAAGCCTCTCTGCCTCTTCTTTCTAACACTTCAATAGCCATCTGCCTTCGGAACCCACCTGACTGCTGCTCATCAGAAGTCCTTAGGCTTCAAACAGGTTACAAAGTTGTTACAAGAGATTGTGTTTTAAGTATTCATTCAAGTGCTACAGGTACAGAATTCATAATTGTGTGTGTGTGTGTGTGTGTGTGTGTGTACAATGTTCAATCCCATCAGTCAGAAAAATGGAAATTAAACTGGATGGTGTGGTCATACATGCCTATAATCCCAGCACTTATGAGTACTTATGGACAAGGAATATTAGAAATACTAGGCCATCCTCAGCTACATAGTGTGAGGCCAGCCTGGGCTATATAACATAACATACATCTTTCTAAATAAATGAATACGTAAGTTCAATAGAATTGAATTAAAAGAAAGATACAAAGAAAATGACACTGTGACAGAACTATATGTCCACCCCAGGGGCCCAAATAGAAAGGCTGTTAAGGACATACGGCCATAGAAGGCTTCTATGTCACTGGCGGGTGTGGGAATGGTTCAGCACTTTGGTGCAGTTTCTTATAAAGTCAAATACACAATCCAGCTGTTCTACACCTGGGAACACATGCTCACAGAGAGACAGAGGAAAAAGCTTCAAAGCAGCCTCAAACCGGTCCCCTCAGAGTGGGGTGTACTCAGACAATGGAATATTAAATACAGAAATCCCACACTACATCTAGTCGTGTGGCTGCCTGGCATGAGCACGACATTAAGTCACAGAATTCAGAAGCATGTGAGCAAAGTAGACATGGCATGATTTTACAGTCTACACAGTCCAAATGCAGCCGAGAAGGGAGGTCACCTGAGCCTTCTCAGGGAGAAGCCCTTGGGATGTGGCAGGGGGATTGGGGCCCGGACCTGCTTACCTGGTTTTGGGCGCTCCATGGTGCTCTCCTGGCTGGTCAGGCCACCTGAGGAGGAGTCACCGCTGGACATCCCATCGTGCATAAAGTGAGGGTCAAATGACAGCAGAGGGTGTGGGGCAGCTGCGTACCTGCAGGGTAGAGAGGGAACAAGGGTGAAGCCCTGGAGGGACAGCACCACGTGAGCCCATGACCTGCTTGCCAGTGGTTTTTAACATCCAAGAGGTTCTGCTGTGGATGGGAGCAGGGAGCTGCTGGCAAGGCTGTCTGCTATTAACTGACACTCAGCAGAGGAGGCTCCTTGGCTGCCAGTCCGGGATGTCTGCCAGGGAGGTGGTGGCGACTGGGAGTGCAGGGCAGAGTAGGCTTCTCAAGAAGGGAGGGTGCACAGCCACTTGGGCGACTGCCCTGCTTGTTCAGGGTTCTGCCTCTTGGCTGTAGAAGGGGGTTACCTAGCCTTCCTGGGTGCTTCGGCCACAGCCTCACTGCAGGTTCCCTTCTCTCTGAGGCAGCTAGGCAAATCAGGCAGCGTTTGGTGGGTACAGCAGACCCAGGCTGGAGAATATGGGTTTCATACCTCACTGTTGTCTCTTGCCTGGCCAGGCATAATTAGTTCCCGAGGCCAGGGCCTCAGTTTCCCCAGCTGTTAGGAGGTGACACAGGGAGTTGACATGTTTGGTCTACAGGCAGGGACCATGCTCCTCTGCAGTTGGAGGAAAATGCCATGGCAGACCTATGGCTTGTGGCTTGAGAACAAGGCAGATTTGGGCTCAAACCCCAGCCTTCAGTTGGGCAAGAGCTTTGACTGAATTATAGTTGTTTTATTTTTGTTGTTGTTGTTGTTTTTAGGTTAATAATTCATTCTTTTAAAAATATCTTTATCACATTTATGTATGTGTGTGCACACGTGCCTGTACCACATATGTAGAGGTCGGAGGACACCTGCAGGAATCTGTTCTCTCCTTCTAACATGGGTTCTAGGGATGTGAAGCATTGGCAGCAGGTGCCTTACCCACTTAGAGATCTTGCTGCCTCTGCCTTTTTGCTTCTGTACTGCTTTGAGACAGCATCTCATGTATCCCACACTGGCTGGGAACTGGTTATGTAGCAAAAGATTACCTCGGACACCTGCTCCTCCTGCCTCCCACCTCCCCTGATGCTAAGATAACCAGTGAGTACCATGGTACACACTGGGCTGAGTTGTAGCCTTTGTGTCTGAGAATCACGGACAAGGCTGGGGAGTGGAGAAACAGCAGAGATGCCCCCAAGACAGCATCGCATACCACAGGCAAGGGCCAGACTTTAAGGGAGGTGGTGGCGGAGGGCCGGGAGTTCTCTCACTGTGGGGGCTCCTACACACATCTCTTGTTTGGGCTTGAATCTGGAGACCCCCCACCTCCAGAGTCCATGTTTTAGAAGCTTGATCCTCAGCTGATGTTTCCATTCCGGAAGGTTATAGGAGCTTAGGGAGGTGAGGTCTAGCCTGAAAAAGCAGTTGCTCCTGGGCTCACACTGTCCTTGGTTTCCTAGCCTGCTGGGGTAGGAACAGTTATCTTCCTCCACACACTCCCACCGGCACGCAAGGCCAAGCAGCTATGGCTCAACTGCCCTTGAAACCAGACATCAATTCTCCTAAGTTGTCTCTGCCAGACACTTGGGTTACAGTGACACAGAAGCAAGTCCCCCTCTGTCAGAACACAGTCCAAAAATGGAGTCGTGTGAGGGGAATCCTGAACTACTGTGAGAAAGCTCCAAGAAACCAAGACGAATCTTATGACCTCGGTGTTTTTAAACCATGGAATTGTTCTTCGATTGTGCTCTCCTGCCTTCCTAGGTGTGACACACAGGGTGAGTTCACTTCAGACTGATCATTACAACTGCCTATTGTTATTTGCAGAGATGCCATATGGCATCTCTCGTCCTTGTGACGGCACAACTTACCATGCAATTCTTAACCCTCATAGTCTAAGGTGTTTGGTGCTCTAAATAAAGCTGACGATGGCCAGAGACTTCAGTGCACCTCATTCACCAGCCCCGTTCTCCTAGGTCCCACTGCCTCTAGAGTGGCGAACACCCCAGACCTCCCCATGTCCATCTATCTCTGGTCAAGACCAGAGAATGGCCTTTCCTGTCTATCTAGGGTTGGGCCAGGGAGAGGTATATGGCACAATTATGCCTAAATGCTGGCTTTTAAGATTATAAAATATTTTTGAGTTTCCACTCCCACCACATCATGGGCCAGGTTTCCTGGCCCCTGTAATTGGCTTGATGGGGTGGGGGTGGGGGTGGGGGGCAGGGTTTCATATAATCCAGGTTAGCCTTGAAATTACTACATAGCTGAGGATTAACTTGAACTCCAGATCCTATAGTCTCTAGCCCGTGGTAGCCCATTTTTGGAATCTGGGCTTCATCAAGCTAGGCAAGTGTTCTATCAGCTGAGCTACATCTCCAACCCTCTTGTTTTTTGTTTTTTGTTTTTTTTTTTTT
>NW_022196904.1:22832776-22862015 GCF_008632895.1 Mastomys coucha
TTTTTAAGGCTTTGGTACTAGGGTTGAACTGAGTTCTTTTGTGACAGGGTTTCTCTGTGTAGCCCTGGCTGTTTTGGAACTCACTCTGTAGACCAGGCCAGCCTCCAAGTCAGAGATCCGCTTGCCTCTGACTCCACAGTGCGGAGATTAAAGGCATATGACACCATGGCCCAGCTTAAGAGTCCATTCTTAACTTGTTTGACTGAGGGTCCAGTTTGAGGTGGTTTAAGAGGCTTTATCAAAGCAGCCTTGACTCCAACCAACCTTGACCTCCCTGGCTGCCCTCACACATGGCCAGCTGCCTAGGGAAACATGCTTTACCATGGCTGGACACAGAAGCAATAACCCATTTATTCAGTTTCCCACAAGGTCAGTGTCAAGCCCTGAGCCCTGGAGGAAACAAGTGATAGAAGCAGGGACTGGCTGGGGCAGAATGGAGAGTGCCGACCACCAAGCCAGAACACTCACTGCCACTACTGAGCCATCTCTCCAGCCCCTAAAGATTTATTTTTATGTGGGTAAGTGCTTTGCCTAAATGTATGTATGTGGCCCTTTTGAGGTCAGTGCCTGTGGAGGTCAGAAGAGGGTGGTGGGTCCCTTGGAACTGGAGTTGCAGATGGTTGTGAGCCACTAAGTGCCTGTGGGGAACTGAGCCATGGCTCTCTGCAAAAGTAGTCAGTGCTCTTAACCGCTGAGCAATCTTCTGCCCAAAAAAACCCTTCTGTTGGTTTTTTCTTCTATCCTCCTCCTCCTTCTACTACTACTTTCTTTTATAAATAAAAGAGAGGGAGGGACTCAGTATGCAGCTGTGGCTAGCCTGGGACTTGCAATGGCAAGTTCTTCCCTTTTTAAAACAAAAACTAGAGTGGAAAGGGCTGGTGAGATGGCTCAGCGGGTAAGAGCACCGGCTGCTCTTCAGAAGGTCATGAGTTCAAATCCCAGCAACCACATGGTGGCTCACAACCACCCGTAATGAGTTCTGATGCTCTCTTCTGGTGCGTCTGAAAACAGCTACAGTGTACTTACATATAATAAATAAATAAATCTTAAAAAAAAAAAAAAAGCCGGGCGGTGGTGGCGCACGCCTTTAAAAAACAAAAACAAAAACAAAAACAAAACAAAACAAAAAAACTAGTAGCTTGATGGTGGTGGTGCATGCCTTTAATCCCAATACTTGGAAGACAGAGGCAGGTAGATCTCTGTGGGTTCCAGGCCAGCCTGGTCTACATGGAGAAACCCTATCTTTAAAACAAACAACCCCCTCCCCACAAAACAACAACAACAACAACAACAAAACCAACCATGAAAACCCCCAAAACCCAAACAAACAGACAAACAAATGAACTGTTCTAAAAAAAAAAAAGTTTTCAGGGTTGGGGTGCACTTCAGTAAGCATGGTGCTTGTGAGCATATACAAAGCCTCCGACTCGATCCCTAGCACCATATATGGCTGTGTGGCACTGTGCACCTATAATCTCAGCACTCAGAGGGTTGAGCCAGGAGCTCAGGAGTGCCCTTGGCTACGTGATGGGTTCCCTGAACCCCTAAGGTGAGGGGATGGGGATATGGATATGAATAAGAAGACAAGTGACCTGAGCACCAGCTTTATCCCACCGTAAACATGCCCGCCTCACCAGGACTGACTATCACTTTAATACTAAGCCAAAGGAACCCCTTCTTCCCTGAAGCTGCTTCCTGTCAGAACCTGAGGGCAGTGATGGTTAGATCTGAGTGGCTTAGGATCTGAGTGTTCTGGGAACACCTGGCCAAACTCAAAGTCAGGGAGAAATGGAAATGCAGAGCTGTGAATCGCAAAGACCAGGCACTGGGACCCCAACAAGAGAGGTGTGGGCTTGGAAGAGCTAGAATCAAGGAGAAAGTCCCGGGGAGGCTGACCCCTCCCCCACCAGCCACGGGTGTGACTGTGAGCAGTGTCTCCAGATCACCTACATGGTGATGATCTGGGCCACCCCCAGCTACTCTAAGGCTTGACTCCTGTCCAGACTGCTTCCTGGCATAGACATGTTAGCCAAGGGGATTCACTCTGCTGAGCCCCAGTTACACTTCTACAAAATGGGGATAACCAATTTATGTCATGAAGCTGCAGTAGGGCGCCTATATCAGGCATAAGACTGATGGCACAGACCAGAGAACTTGGAAAAAAAGATGCATACAGATGTGTCCTGTCCCTCCACTTATTTTTAAGTAGCAAACGCAAAGGAGAAAGGCTGGCTTTCCTATTCATATCCATAAATCTGGGTGGCTTAGGGTCTGAGTGTGCTGAGAACACCTGGCCAAGCTCAAAGTCAGGGAGAAATGGAAATGCAGAGTCATGAATCACAAAGACCAGGCACTAGAACCCCAACAAGAGAGGTGTGGGCTTGGAAGAGCTAGAATCAAGGAGAAAGTCCCGGGGAGGCTGACCCCTCCCCCACCAGCTCACGACTGTGAGCAGTGTCTCTAGCGGCCACTGCTTGGCCAGGTGTTCCCAGCACACTCAGACCCTAAGCCACTCAGCTCTTAACCATCACTGCCCTCGGGTTCTGACAGGAAGCAGCTTCAGGGAAGAAGGGGCTCCTTTGGCTTAGTATTAAAGTGATACAGTCAGTCCTGGTGAGGCCGGCATGTTTACGGTGGGATGAAGCGGTGGAGAAGCAGGTGCTGGTGCTCAGCTCAATTGCTGGAACAATCAGACATTCTTGGCAAAAGAGGAAACCTGACCTAGACCTCTCACCTAAACAAAAGCCAAAACAATCAAGGACACTGAGTACAGTGGCATCCACACAAGTTTGTGTGTGTGTGTGTGTGTGTGTGTGTGTGACTAAGGCAGGAGGATCTCAATGTAAAGCTCTGTCTGCCTGGGATACAATGTTTCAATGTTAATGAAGCATTGTATCAAAAATAAAATAAAAAGTAAAAAAAGAAAAGGGCTAGAGATGCAGCTCATCAGTGGAGACCCTTTCCTAGAATCCCCCAGTGAGGGGCTGCGGGGTGGCTCAGTGGTAGAGACCTGTCTAGAATCGCCTAGTGAGGGGCTGGGGGTGTGGCTCAGAGGTAGAGCCTTGCCTAGAATCCACCAGGGAGGGGACAGGGGTGTGGCTCAGGGGTAGAGCACTTGTATAGCATTTGAGAGGTCTTGGCTCAGTTTCCACTATGAAGGGGAGATAGGTAAGAAAATCAAGGACTTAAAATGCCTAACAGTAAAATGTTTGATTTATATTAGGAGAAAGAATGACAGTTAAGAGATCAAAAAATGTTTTGTTTTGAGAAAGACCCTTATGAAGAAGATGAAAAGAACAACCGAAGGCCGCTCATACAAAGGGCTCTTGAACACTGCGGAGCACTGAGTGAAGTAGAAACTGGGCAGAAGACAAACACATCACTGGAGAGGATACATATCTGGCAGATCAGCACACAAGATGCTCGGCATGGTTGGCCCTCAGAGCAATGCAAATTACAGCGACAATGAGACAGCACCATGCACCCATCAGAACAGTGAACATGGAAAAAAAAAAAAACAGTGGCAATGCCACATGGCAGTGAGACCGTGCAGAAACTGCAGTACGCATATGCTGCGGATGGGAACAGGAAACGGACTTACCACATGGCAAGCAACTGTACTGGGCATCGATCCCAGACAAATGGAAACAAATTTCTACGCAGAAACGTGTATGCTTGAACATACATGTTACATGTTCACAGCTTGAATATTTATAATGGCCCAAGCCCAGAAACTCCCCAAGTATTTTTATTTGGGTAGATGGTTAACCAACTTTATCAATTAGCTGCACCTTTTCTTAAAAAACAAAAAACAAAAAAACCAAAACAAAAAAAACCCCAAAACAACCCAAACTAAAACAACAAAAACCCTTAAACTTTATTTTATGAGTGAATGTTTGCCTGCATGTACATATTTACACCATACATGTGTCTGGTGCCTATGGAAGTCAGAAAAGGGATCAGATCCCCTGGAACTGGAGTTACAGACACTTGCGAGCTGCTGTGTGGGTACCAGGAACTGAGCCTGGGTCCTCTGCGGGAGCAGCCAGTGCCTTAACTGCTCCCTTACTTTTATTTTTGAGATGTGGTCTCACTAAATTGTCCAGGCTGGCCTTGGACTTACTCTGTATCCCAGGTTAGCTGTGACCTTTTGACCCTCCTGCTTTTGCCTCTTAAGCTGTATCTTTGTTTTTTTTTTTTTTCCTTTTCTGTCTTACAGTGGAGAGTGGCTGGAATTGCAAGCCTGTGACACCAGGCCCAGTACTGTCACATCTGGTACCAGCCAGGTGCTGTCATTTGGAGTCTCAGTCCTTACTGAGGCCCAGGTGTTGTCCCAGCAAGCTACACATTCTGGAATCTTCTTTGCCTCTCTTTCATCCAGCCATTCTGCTCATTCATGCTCCTTCCTCTGTTACAAACTCCCATCAATGCTTTCTTCCTGGCACGGTCCTCCTGGCTGGGGCTGTGCTCCCCTCTTCTGTTGATGTGCTCCTCAGCCATGTGGCTTGTGGGGTCTCTCTCTAGCACAAGCAAGGGGGAACAACAGGAGCCCTGGCAACTAAGTAGGCCAGACATTCCTCTCAGTACTTTACACACTGGAAGCTCTTGGGTGTCCGTGTGCTAACAAGGGCTGCACAGTGGCCTCTAGAAGGTAAAACAGGGGCTTCCTGACCCCCTTGATTTTCTAACAGGGGCTTAGCATCCAACATGGCGCAGAGTGGGGCTCTCAGGACACTGTCTACCAGCGAGAACAGAAACTCAGGGTTAGGCCCAGGAGTGTATACTTGGATCAGTCTTCCTTGGGTAAGAACCTCAGGTTTGTTGGACTAGTCCCTGGGCTAGAAGCAAGTGGCTTTGCTCCTTCTTATCATCACTTACAGACCAAAAATTTGCCTTCTGTCAGCCCTAGTACCCTGTGATGGAGACATGGAACAAACCAGCAAGTTGCCAATATTGGAGCAAACTCATGCTCTCTTCACGTGTGCATATGGATATGTGCTATGCCCAAGTGGCTAGCTTCTCTCTATCATAGGTGGCATGTCCCCGCGGCTGGTCTTTGTCTGTCTTTATGTGTCCTGCCTCCTCTTTCTCCCACTTTCTCTTTTTTATCTCTCTTAACTTGGCTTAGAGAAGGCAGGCTGCTTGTGGCCACAGTCACGCCAGGGACCACAGAGGGAGCAGGAGGGCAGAGTTGGTCTCTCCCTTCCTTGGGCCAGGCTTCCAGGATAAGCACAGCTCAGGTTAGGAGGCTGGCCTCTCCTGAGGGGTTTTCAGTGAGGAAAAGGCTGGGACACTCGAACAGACTACCTAGAAACCTGAAAGGAGGTGGCCAACGGGCTGGTGTATGGCATTCCAGGGTCCTTGGTCAGGGACAGCGATGGGCAGATCTGAGGACCAGCCATGCCAGAGCAGGCATGGGTCAGAGTCTGGGAGGCTGAGCAGACTGAGCACAGGGATGGGAAAGAAAGGGGCAGGAGGGGTTCAGGATGAGGCTCACAGCTCTGCCTGGAGGACAGGGACAGGGTGGGAATTCCACTAATACAGGGACTCAGGAGGACCTGGGATACCTGGTCCTGGAATCACATTCAGGTGGCCTTGAATGGCATACTGTCCAGCCTGGGTTTGTTCCAAAGGCACTGGAGAGCCATGGAGATTTAGGGGAGATGGCTTATGCTGCCAGGTTGGAGTTGGCTCTAAGGGGGAGGGATGGAATTGGAAAGACCATGTGACCTGGATAATACTGATGGCTTGGTTTTAGTGTGTGGGAACTAGAGACAGATGAATGGGATGCTGGGGAGAGGATGGCTTTGCTCAAAAAGAAAAAAAAAAAAAACCACCAAAAACCAAAAAACAAACAACAAACAAACAAACAAAAACAAGAGCCAACAACAAGTTCTACCAGATCAGCTTAGCTCTGATTTTTGTTGTTCTGTTTCTTTGTTCTAAATTTTAAGGGGACATTGCCAATACTCTAGTGGTCATTTTCTGACCTTTATTTTTTTGGGGGGGGTCCATAAACCCCACGACATGGTGGATTGAGATAGTGAGGTGCCTTTCCTAGGAATAGAAACCTGCAGCGGCAATCACCAGATGATGTCATTTCAAAAGCAAGGGGAAACTCTGACCTTTCAGGAGAAGGCTTGTATCTTGCGTAGGTGGAAGAGCCTGGGGTGGAGAAGCTCCCAGAAGGCTGTCGGTAGGGAGGGACTCTGTCGGCCCCTGCTGGTGACGCTGCAAAAGGTGTTTCTGGGAAGCTGACAGGCCTGGAAAGACACAGGAGAGGGGACAGAGGCAGGGTAAGGAGGCATCCCTGAGGAGGAGGAGGAGGAAGAAGAAGAGGAGGAGGAGGAGGAGGAGAAGAAGAGGAGAGGAGGAGAAGAGGAGGAGGAGGAGGAGGAGGAGGAGGAGGAGGAGGAGGAGGAGGAGGTGGCAGCATACAACAGCCCCTCAAGTCCAGTCAAGTTCTGGAAGCTATCCACCCCTTGGATCTACATGCAAGAAGAGGGAAGACAGGAGGGTCCTGTCCTCTTTCTCTGTGCTCTGTACCCAGTTTTGCAGCCAGAACAGGGGCTCCTGGGGACAATTCTCTTCCCTTTTCTGGGAACAAAGCTGTTCCTCTGCCCCTTCATTTCAGGAAAATTTACACACACACACACACACACACACACACACACACACACACACACACACTTCGTTTTTCAAGACAGGGTTTCTCTGTGTAGCCCTGCTGTCCTGAAATTCATTCTATAGACCAGGTTGGCCTTGATCTCAGAAATCCGCCTGCCTCTGCCTCCCAAGAGCTGCCCAGCATGCATATTTTTTTAATTAGATTTTTTTAGATATATTTACTTTTATTTGTGTATGACTACTTTGCCTGTATGCATATTTGTAACTGCATGGGTGCCTGGTGCCCACAGAGGGCGTCAGATCCCTTGGAGTTATAATGATTGTGAGCCGCCCTGTGGGTGCCGGGAACTGAGCCCAGCTTCTTGGCTTTTAAGCGCGGAGCCATCTTTCCAGCTCCCTTACTTATTTATTTTTGAGACTGAGTCTCACTATGTAGCTCTAGCCGGCCGGGAACTCACTGCCTAGACAAGGCTGGCATTGAACTGGCTGAGATCTGTAGCCTGGCTTTTGTTACTTTGTGGGTTCTTCTTTCTTCCATCCCTTTCTCCCACCCTTTCAGCCCCCTAACACTAGATAAGAGAGAGAAAAAAGGATAAAGAAGAAGAAAGAAAAGAGACCCCTTAATAAAGTTGGGGGCCTGAGAGGGGGTGGTCCTTGGACCGCTTCCTGCTGATCATAGCCAAGTGTGATCTTCACCATCAGGATATATGACTCCTTCTTTCTGATGTCTCTTCTTAGCACAAAGCTACTCAACAAACTGCGACTACCAACCAGCGACCACTCGGGGCTTATATACCCCTGGATAGTTCCCAGGATTCCAAATATCCCACAACCACAGAAACTGTCTGCTGCTGGTGAAAATCACACTCCTGCTACAACATGAGGCAAATCACAGTCAGCTGCCATGGACAGTGAAGCAGCCCTGTATCCCACATCTGGGAATAAAACAAAAACATAGTTTTATAATAGTGTTTTTTTTTAAGATTTACTTATTTTTATATATAAGTACACTGTAGCTTATCTCAGATGTGCCGGGAGAGGGCATCAGATCTCATTATGGGTGGTTGTGAGCCAACAAGTGGTTGCTGGGATTTGAACTCAGGACCTTTGGAAGAGCAGTCGGTGGTCTTACCCACTGAGCCATCTCACCAGCCCCCAATAGTGTTTTTTTTTTTAAAGAGACCAAAATTCCAACATTCTTACTACAGAGATCCAGCTGCCTCTGCCTCCCAAGTGCTGGGATTAAAGGTGTGCGCCGCCTTGCCTGACCGTCTATTTTTATACTTTTTCTTTTTGTTTGTAGAATGGGGGCAAGGCTGAGGGCTGCACGCCTGGCATGCTTCACTTCTTAATATCTAATGCAGCCAAGTGAGTATCTCAGCTGGGCCTGATGGTCCAGGCCTATAATCCAGGCTACTGAGAGGTCTAGAGCAGGAGGCTCTTCCGTTTAAGGATAGTCTGAATGACATAGTGAGATCCTGTTCTAAAGAAAGGAGATGAGCTGAGGATGTACTCAGGGGGAGAGCATTTGCCAAGCATGCCAAAGGCCTGAGGTTCAACTCTCAGTATCCTTAAACACAAGATAGTATAAACTAAATCCCAGTATCAAAGTCCCTGAGGTGACTACCAGCCCAAGAAGCCAGTCCTGCAGGTTCTATTACTGACCTTGGAAAAAAACCTTTTTTTCCCCCATATAGAGAGCTTTTTGTACCTGTCCTGAGGCCCTTGGGCCAACCCAGGAATGGAGAGAGAAGGAAGGAATGATGGGGAGAGCAGATGGAGACAGATAGAGACAGAAGGGTAAGAAAGGAAAATGGCCAGGCATGATGCATGCCTTTAATCCCAACACTCTGGAGGCAGAGTCAGGCCAATCTCTGAGTTCCAGGACAGCCAGAGCTACACAGACAAGTTTTGTCTCAAAAATCTAAAAAAGAGAGCTGGAGAGATGGCTCAGTGGTACTCTTCCAGAGGTCCTGGGTTCAATTCCCAGCACCTACAAGGTGGCTCACAACCATTTGTAATAGGATCTGATGCCCTCTTCTGCTGTGTCTGAAGACAGCAACAATGTACTCACATATATAAAATAAATAAATCTTTAAAAAAAAAATCCAAAATAGAAAAAAAGAAAAACAGAGAAAAAAGGAAAATGAATGAAGGAGGAGGAAGAGCAATGGTGGGAGAGAGAGAGAGAGAGAGAGAGAGAGAGAGAGAGAGAGAGAGAGAGAGAGAGAGAGAGGAGTGAAGGGTGAGGGATGGCTTGCTGGCTGTTGGGACACTGGATAGCAGTGGTGTCCTGGGGGTCCTTACCTCTTGCTGTGCAGTGGCTGGGACTCACGGAAGGGCACCACGGGTGTCTGCTTAGGGAGTCGGCTCAGGGACTGGACATGGCCAGGAGTGGCAGGGGTGGTCCACTTGGTGGTCGGCAGAGAGTTGTGGGAGGCAGGCCCGCTCCACTGCCAGGGAGCATTGCTGCGGTAGGGGGGTCGGCCCCCAGGGGTGGTGGTTTCCGACTCCGTCTTCGGTTCCGAGGTATTCATATCATAGGTCTCTGGCCACCCCCTGGAAAAACAAGTTTATTACTTATAAGGTCTGGGCCGGCTAGCGCACAGGCCATCAACTTGAGAGGGACCGGCTGTCTGGTTAACAGTGGGCTAACTCCAAACTGAGGTGATTCATTTTAAAGCCTGGGTGGCATCTTTCAGATTAGGGCCTGAAGCTTACATGGAGCTGCTAGACCTGAATCTCCTTTTTCCTCTAGGTCTTGGTTTCTCTTCGTCCCCTCCCTTTTCTCTGGCCCAGGCCTCTAGTCAGTCAGTGTTTTCAACAAACCAGAACCTCCCAATACCCCGAGCAGTACTTTGGGCCGGAAGAACAAATGCCCTCAAAAAATCAAAGGACAGTCTCTGCCTTGTTCCCTAGAATCTCAAATGCTTCTAGAAGAGAAGCAGGTGACCTACTTTGCAAGGTGGTTTTAAAAAAAAAAAAAGAAAAGAAAAGCACATGAAATCCAGAACCCTGGAAATAGATGCAAGCCCGTGTCTGGCTGGCACACGCACCATAGTGCAGAGATCCAGCCTGGGGCATAGCAACCCAAGCTGTGCTGGCAGTTCTGCTACCTCTGCCACACAGTGTGCTACACAGCACGGGAGAGATCCTGAGCTTACAAAAGGCTGAGCTTAGGATAAAAAATCCAGCTCTTAGATCACAAGAGCTAAGCTCTGAGAGGCAGGTCCAGAGGACCTCATTCCGATGTTCCTTTGGCCTGAGACACTCAGGCATGGCTGCTAAAGAGCCATGTCACCGGACCTGAGGACGTGTTCCTGTCCCAGGCCCTATTCAGGGTACCTTTCTGCAGTAGTATGGTAGAGCTGATGTTCAGTGTTCCTTATGGTTGTTTTGGGGATCAGGAACCCCCAGGCACCAGATAGGGAACAATAGGGACACGACCTTCTGACAGAGCCACCAGATAGTCCAGGCTGGCAGAGGTGGAGGAGGGCCACGTATCCTGAGAATTGCTATGTGCTCTGAGCCAGGCAGATCTCACCCCTAGATGCTGGGGATGAACATGTGACCCACACCCAACCAATCAGAAACGCCTCTCACCCTAGACAAAGTGACTAGTGTAGGATTGTCACAGGCTTTAAGCAGTTCCTATCAGAGCAGTGAGAGCAACCTGGGAGGCACTTCTGAAATTATAGGGGTGGGGACTTTGCTATGCTCCTACCAGGGACCTAGTGGCGGCTTATGTCATCACCTGCCGCAGCCAGGTGTGATCTAGGTGCAGCAGTGTATAAAAAGGACTGCTTGCTCCCCCACTCCCCCACCTCTCTCTCTGTTCCCATGTGTTCCCAACTGATATTTCTCTTTCTCCCCCCCCTTCCTCCCTCTCTCCCTCCCTCTCCCCACTCCTTCTTGTCTGTGTCGGTGTCCCCTTCTCTGTCCTCATAGCTCTGCTGCTGTCCGTCTGCCTCTACTACTTCTTCAGGCTCCCCCACCTCAGTAAACCTTCTTTATACTAGGTCTATTGCATGACTCGATTTCTCAGGGGGACACCTTGGCATGGGCCCCCCAGGCACCCCTTACATCCGCATGCTGCTGCCAGTGCATTATATTTTACAATAGGGGAGTATAAAGATCTATTTTTGCAGGCGTTGCTATGCAGGGGAGACCCAGTCCAGAGCTGTGTCACTTGTGGTGGGAGATTGACTGAAAATGACAGCAACTAAGCTCAAGACTTTGAATTCTGGGTCCTCTGGCCTCCGTTTCCAGAGTGCTGGGATTTGCAGGTGCCATGCTGGGGAAATTGAACCCAGGGCCTTCTGCATGTCATATGAGCACTCTACCAATTGAGCCATACCCTTAGTTCCAGTATATGGCCTTCCATATACTGTGTGACTTGTTCATGCTCACACAGCTGCAACAGCTAGAAACTGAGCCAGACTGGTGGCACATGTCTTTAAATATTAAAGAGCACTAGGGGGACAGGGGCAGGTGAATCTGAGTTCAAGGCCAATTTGGTCTATACAGAATTCCAGGCCAGCAAGGCTATATAGTGAGACCCATTCTTAAAGAAAATCAAACCAGGGGGCTAGAGAGATGGCTCAGCGGTTAAGAGCACTGATTGCTCTTCCAAAGGTCATGAGTTCAAATCCCAGCAACCACATGGTGGCTCACAACCATCTGTAATGAGATCTGGTGCCCTCTTCTGGAGTGTCTGAAGACAGCTACAGTGTACTTACATATAATAAATAAATACATTTAAAAAAGAAAAAAGAAAAAGAAAAAGAAAACCAAACCAAGCCAAAAACCTAAAGCAACCAATCAACCAAAGCAAGCAGTATCTGTGTCATACCCAGAAGTCGGCATGCCACACCACTCTCTCCCCACCCTCCTCCAGCTCTCACACGCTGTCTGCTCCCTGAGCCTTGGAGAGGATCCCTAAGTATCCTCTGTACTGTGACTAGTGCCTGCGGTCGCTACTGTCCTCTGTAGAAAGAGGCTTCTGCGACCAAAGCTGACAGCGCCACTACCCACAGGCACCAGTGGGGTCATTCAGCAGACATTTTGACAGGTACACCATGCCCACTTAGCAAACAACAGCAGTAGCGTTCTCCAGTGGGGCCTCTGGCCTTCCAAGCCAGGGAGGATTCCCTCCTGTGGAGCTGGCCTCAAAGCCAATCAAAGCCACTGACTGCCCCACTCTTTTTCTCAGCGTCTTGAGAGCTGGAGTAATAGCCATGTATCACCCCACATGCTACTGCTTCTTTCTCTTTTTTTCTTTTTGGTGTTTGTGGGAGAAGCTTACTCTGCAGCCCTGGCCCTCTGTAGACCAGGCTGGCCTTGAACTCACGGAGACCTCCCTGCATCTGCTTCCTGAGTGCTGGGATTCAAGGTAGCACTACGACATCCAGCCCTGATGGAACCTTCCAAATGTGAAGGCTTAGAGTCTGGGCCATATATTATTCGGGTACTTGGCGTCTTTGAGATCCTCACAGGTTTATTAAACCAACTGCAAGGTTGGGGAGGGGCGTCTGTATAGAGTAAATAGAGGACTTGCACTTGTTTTTGTAAATAACACAGTAGAGTGCTGGGGTGACAGTTCAGTGGTTAGGGTGCATTTGCTGCTTAATTATGCAGAGCAGAGTTCGGATCCCAGCACGGGGTTAGGTGGTTCACAAACATCTGTAACTCCAGCTCCAAGGGACATGACGCCCTCTTCCCGTGTCAAGGGCACCTGCGCACGCACGCACGCACGCACGCACGCACGCACGCACGCACGCACGCACAGCCAGAGCAGCAGCCTCTGCTGGCCAGAAGCAGAGCTTCTGTAATGGGTCGGCCTGGTTAGGTTGGTTTGGTTCTTGTTTGTTCTGTGGCTGTTGTTTCTGACACGGTCTCATGTAGCTGAGGCTGTCCGTGAACTTGATACAACACAGAGGGGCCTGGCCTTGAATGACCCCCCTGCCTCTACCTCTCAAGTGCTGGGACCCCAAGTCCACACCCCCAGACCTTGTGTATGTACTTCCGGGTCAGTCTCTCTCTCTGTAGGACACAAAAGGGCTTACTCTGCCCTGTCCACTGTTCTAATGCCTAGCACTGCAAACAGAGCCTGCATATACCAGGGAGCCTAATAAATGTCCCTGTGCCCTGCTGCTTTCGTGCTTTGTGCGCCATCTAGAGAATGTGACTACTAACACACCCATGGATGCTGGGGAGGGGCACACATGGGACTTATACTGGGAACCAGTTTCCACAAGACTTTCATTACTCCATTCCCACTGTCATTAGCCCTCTGAAACAGGGCTTATCAAAGTGGTTCTCAACCTGGAACCTGTTTCCCAGGGGTCATTTAAAGACCATCGGAAAGCACAGATATTACATTATAGTTTATAACAGCAGCAAACTTACAGTTATGAAGTAGCAACAGAAATACTTTCATGGTTGGAGCTCACCACAGCATGAGGAACTGTATTAAAGGGTCGCGGCATTAGGAAGGTTGAGATCCACTGACTTACTTATAAGGTTCCTTCGCCGAGGTCTTGGGGCACCCTTTGCAGCTATCTGGAAGCTGCCAATCTTGGCCCCTCTCAGAGTGATGCTCTTACCTCCGGGGAGTGCCGTCTTCAAACGGTGGTATGATGACCACCTTCACAGTGACGGAGGTGCGCAGCAGGTCGATCATCTGGTCATGGCTTAGTGTCACCACAGCCACCTTGCAGATCTCTACCAGTCGGCTGCCTTGCCGGAGGCCAGCCTGCCAGGCAAACCCATAGTCCTCCACTTCAGCCACTGTGCCATCGTACTTCACATGGAAGCCCAGCTGCCCGAGCCCGTTCCGCCGCAGGGTCATATCCACTGTCTCCCAGCCGTTGGTCATCACCTGTGGGCAGTGGGTGGGATGAGTCTCATCTGTTTGGCTCAGAGGCGGGCTCTGAAGACCCTTGTCCAATCAGTCCCCTCTGAGAGGGACTAGTGAATGCCACTTGCCTTCCAGGTTGCTACCAGGATCCCAGTCTGGACTCCTGGATTCTGGGTAGGAAATAATTTATATAACGCTCTGTTCAGAGAGTACAGTAGTCATGGATGGCATTCTCCAAACATTCCTGCTTCTGTCTTCACCTCTCAGCCCACTGTAGTTAGCTGTGCGAGCTGTGAGATCAGTAGGCCTGGCCTTTTGGTTGGGGTATTAGCTAACTGATTGATTGACTGACTGACTGATTGATTTTGTGGCACTAGGGATATAACATAGGATTATGTGCATGCTAAGCAAATGTCTACCACTGAGCCACACCACAGCCCCTCACTGGTGGGTTTTATGCAAATGCTCTCACCACAGGATGACATCTTCAACTCCTCACTGGTGGAGTGTGTGTGTGAATGTGGTATGTGTGTGTGTGTGTCCCCAGACGTGTGTATGTACATGTACACAGAAGGCATCAGTGTCCTTTCTGGACCTCTGCATTACTCCCTTGAGGCTGGTCTTTCTCTGAGCCTGGAGCTTGCTGCTTTTTTGCTGGGATGGTAGCCAGAGGACCCTGCTGAGTTATCCATCTCTCATGTCCAGTGCTGGAGTGAGAGGTCCACATGGCCAAGCCTGGCCTTTTGTGTTGGATGCTGAAGATAAAACCTCAGGTCCTCACACTTTTACAAATGTTCCTGACTGAGCCATCTCCCAACGCCCCCAGCTTTCTCTGTGACTTTTAATTTTGAAGCAGGGTCTCTCACTGCCCAGGTTGTCCTTAGACTTTTGTTTTTCCTACCTCAGCCTCCCTCACTAAGGCCTGGGTGAACATTTAATTGCCAGTGTGAGACTGCATGGGCCTTTTTAGATTCTACCATCAAGCCTAGTAATGTTCTAGGTATGGAAGGCTGTCTAGGCAGTTGGAGGCCCCAGGACTAGAAGAGGGTTGGGCAGAGCCCTTGGTCAAACTCAGGATAAACGTGTAATATGATAGACACCCTTGCTGTTTTAGCCATGAGTGTGTCTGACCTGCGCAATGCCCTGAGTGTGGCAGTAAGTGGGGAGTGTGGTGGCTGCAGTGCTGGGGTCTCATGCCACATGCTTCCACTTGGTGGCACTGTTCTTGGAGGCACAGACCTCCCAGCATGGAGCAGGCTGCCAAACGGGCCTCACTTCTCATTTCTTTCAGCTTCACTCATGCACGAAGCCTCAGTGTTTTCATGTGAGTGTCAGACATAAATTCACACTGCCTGGAAGCCCCAGGACCTCAGTCTGCCATTAGTGAATCTTCTTGGGACACCAAAACACTTACCTTTGCTATGCTACCAACCTGCCAGGTAGGATGTGGTCACTGGTGCTCCAGTGACCCGGCCAGTGTGCAGGTCACCCAGCCTTTCCTTCCTTTTACGTGTCTTCGAGTGTGAAGACCTCAGGGGAGGACAGTGGGAGTGCTGAGCTAGCCTTTCCCACTTTATTCCCATGACACAGGCTCTCTTTTTGAGCCAGACTAGCTTTCTGAACTAAACTTGCTAACAGCAGTCAGCAAGCCCCAATCATCCTGTTCCTGTCCTCCACATTGGTGGGGTACAAGTATGTGCATGGCCACATTTGGCTTTTTATATGGGTGCTGGGGTGGGGGTGGGGTTGAACTCGGGTCCTCAGGCTTCTGTAGCAAGCATTCTTACTCTCTGAATCATTCTCCCCAGTCTTGTCAACCACTCTCTGATTGCATTTGAGGTCCACTCCTCAGGAAGGAATGGCCAAAAGTCTATGGCTTGGAAGGTCATAAGCCCTAGTGGGAAAATGGTTTTGCTAAATGGAACATAATATGCCGGTCAAATTGCCTTCTAAGTATTCATGATGTTGCCTATAGATTAGTGCTGCCATCAGCTTTGGTCATAGATGCTTCTTTTTGTAGTGTTTTCTTGTTCTACGGCTGAGGAACGCTGTGGTGTTGTTAGCTGCAGGAGACTGGACGGCAGTGCTAGTGGCTGTGCCGCCTACCCACTTCCACTCCTATTTTTTGAACTTGTTTTATTTTTTAAGTGAGGCTACCCCTTCACTCTTCATTAGGGTGATTGTTACTGCTCTGGAAAGCCACTTAGGCAGGACAGACCTCCTCACAAGCCTGGGTGCTAGGGGATAGTGCCTGCAATCCATGTGGATGTGTCACTGATGGGTGTCCCACCCTCAGCTGACCACTGTTCTTGTGCCTGTGGACCCACTACATGTGGACTCAAGTTTCAAGGGAAATAAAAACAACAAATAAACCCCAACACATAGTACTGAAAAGAAAGCAACATGGCAGATGGTGGTGAATGATTGGAACTTACCAGCCAAGTTTTCAATTCTAGACAGTAAGACCTCAGGGGACAGTGACCAAAGGCTTGCAGGGAAGGAGGGACTAAGCCATGGAGCAATCAAAGACAGTTTCAGTAAGAAGGGATAGGCGTACAAAGGCCCTGAGGTTGTACAACTGCCTAGCACGTCTAAGAAAGAGCCTGTCTGTGTGTGTGTGGCAGGGCACAGTGGGAAAAGGCTCCTAGAGGGATTAACAGGGAGTGAACACACAGGCCTCTTGCCTTTCACCTAGGGAGATAAGGGACACAGAACCGAGGTGATCAGATCCCCATGCTGGGAACAGATCACAGCGGGACAAAGGCAGAAACAAAGGAGGGAGGGAGGAAGGGAGAGGGAGAGGGAGAACTCACGTGTGCATGTGTAGGGGGCTTTGTGTGTGTGTGTCTGTGTGTGTATACCATGCACATATACATGTGTAGCCTCCTGCAATAATTTGGAAGAGGCTGGGCATGGTGGAACAGGCTGGCAATCTCAGGTAGAAAACCACAGCTTTGAAGCTAGCCTGGGCTACAGAACGAGAGCATGTCTTTCCCCAAATATGGAGCCATGGGCGGGCAGCCTGTGCTAGGGAGTAGGCATGGGAGTGGGGGAAGCAGCTGCAGGCTGCCTGAAGGTGTCGCAGACAGATAGGGTGTGGATGGGAGAACAAGGAGTCCCTGGCTGATTACAAGTTCCCTGACCTCAACAGAGTAACGTATGTGGCCTTTACTGAAACAGGAAGCATGGGAGCATGGAGAAACTGCAGCCTGCAGTGACTGAGGTTTCCACGGTCACTTGGGCAGCCCTGGGAAGATTCTGAGGAAGCAGCTGGAGACCAGCCTTGTGTTCAGATCTAGAATGTCGTGAGTCAGAACGACTTGGAATCAGAGAAAATTCTGCTACCTGCAGGCCATATGGGTGCATGTGAATACCTGTTCCTCTCTGAGCCTGAGTCTCCTCATCTACCAAATGGAGAGAAGAGCAGCATTTGAGCTGGTGTGAGGACTTCCAAATGTCATGTGTACAACTCACTTGACAAACCAGTCATTGATCAGCGCTTACTGAATGCTTACTGCATACCATCCTAAACTTAAGTTTGAGATCAGAAGAGTTCAAACAGAAGGAGACCCCCAGGGTTCAAACCTTACCCTTTCTTACCTGAGTACTGACCAGGCCCACCCCTGCTCGGCTACCCAGCTCATACGAAGTTGGGTATGTTTGGACCGGTGGTGCTGTGAATAGGACTCCATTTTCTGTCAGGAGACTGACACACTGGCTACAGTGGTTTCATGAAGATGTATGAATTGTGAAGTTAGAGAAGCTGAGATTAGAGTTTAACCAATGCCACCCGAATTTAACACAGAGCGATGCTACTGGGCGAGGTCATGGCCAACCAGGTCAAGGAAGCTTGACCTGGCAACGTAAGTCACTGAGCTGTTCAAACTTTTGTATCATATATGTAATAAAATGAGACAAAACCCTGCATATTATACAGGATTCCTTTTCTTCTTTTCCTCCTTCCTTTCTTTCAAGATTTATTTATCCATTTTATGTATATGAGTACACCATAACTGTCTTCAGACACACCAGAAGAGTGCATCAGATCCCATTACAGATGGTGGGCTACCAGGAATTGAACTCAGGACCTCTGGAAGAGCAGTCAGCGCTCTCTTAACCACTGAGCCATCTCTCTACTCCTCCTCCTCCTCCTTCTTCTTTTTTTTTTTCTTTTTTTTTTTTTTGGTTTTTCGAGACAGGGTTTCTCTGTGTATCCCTGGCTGTCCTGGAAGTCACTCTGTAGACCAGGCTGGCTTCGAACTCAGAAATCCGCCTGCCTCTGTGCTCTACCACTGCCCGGCTCCTCCTTCTCCTCCTCCTCCTTTTTTTCCCCCAAGTACCAGGGATGGAACTGGGGCCCTCAGGTGTACTAGCCAAGTGCTCTACCAGTGAGCTCTGGCCCCAGCGCTGACACGGGATGATTAGTATTTCTACTTTCTAGTAAACATCCAGTAAACTATAATGGTTAATGGTGGTTGCCAACTTGGCTGGGAGAAGGGCCTATGGGCTTACCTGTGGGGGATGCCTGTGACACTGCTAACTAAGACAGCAAGATCTACAGCGGGTGGCACCATTCCCTGGGTTTAGACTTTTCCAAATGGAGAAGGTGAGCTAAGAACTGGCAAGCATGCACCTGTCACCCTCTTGTCACTGTGGCTTCTCTGCTGTGGTGGACTGTGAGCCAATAAAGTCTTTCTACTCTAAGCTGCTGACCCTCCTGCATATCGTGTAGCTACAGGATTACACAGAATCTAAGTGTGTCTGGTGGTCATACAGCCAGAAAATGGCAATACTGGTGATTTGGAGCCAGACCTTTGGTCTCTAGACCCCCGTACTACTGTAGAATATGGCTTTCTCTGGTATGCTTGGCATGCTGCTACCAATCCCGTCAAAGACCACCACCTCAGGGATGACCTCAGCTCTTCTCAACACAATGTTCCAGGCTGTTATTACCACTCATTTGTTGGGCCAAGAGTTGAGTTGTCCACCAGGAATGAATGTAAGATTTCTCAGCCTTTACCCTGACCCTGCCTCATGGTCCTGGAGATAAAACCCAGGGTCTTAAACATGCCAGGCAAGTAAGTGCTCTATCAAGCTATCTTCCTACTCAAGGATTAACTTTTTTGTTTTGTTTTGAGACAGGACCTTTCCACATAGCTCTAGATGTCCTGGAAGTCACTGTGTGACCAGGCTAGCTCTGAACTCATAGAGATCAGCTTGTCAGCCCCTGCTGGTGCTGGAATCAAAGATGGCACCACCCAAGCCTGGTTAGAATACAATCTTCACCATATTTTATGTCCTTGTCTTTTAATACAGAAAGTTAAACCATGTATGATTACTGTGACTACTAGTATAAAACTGAATCCATCCATACAATTAAGTCTGTTTCTTTCATTGTACTTTCTTGTTATTTTTTATGTTCCTTGTCCCTCCTCTATACTTTAATGGTCTAGACTGGGGTAGCCAACCTTTTGATATCTGACGTGGTGGTGTGGTCTATAAATGTGCTGGGCCACATTTGTAGCTATCCTGGGTTATGTGGGGCTCATAACCCAACCTGGTCTAGAACCTTTTATTTAATTTTCACTTTTGTAAAAGTGTGTGTCTACAGGCAGGTATGTGCATGACAGTGTGGGACGTGGCAAGCACAGAGGCCAGAGATGTTGGAAGCCTCTAAAGCTGGAGCTACAGTGAGCTGCCCAACATGGATGCTTGGGATTGAGCTCAAGTTTCAATCTCTGAGCCATCTCTCTAGCCCCCTGGAACCTTTCCTTTTATCTTCACTCTTCCAGAAAAAAGCTCTCTCAGTTTCTGTACTGAGAATTGAACCCAGGGCCTTGTGAAATGCTCTACCACTGAGCTTATTCCTCTAGCTCCACTTAAACTTAAGTGTAAATTTAGACTTGCATGTTCTGTCGACTTTCAGGGATAATGAATGCTTCTGTTTGTTTGTTTTGTCTTTCCAAGGTGAAGGAATGGGCAACCACAGACTCCACAGACTTCTCCAGAGCAATGTGGCTGAAAGGTTCACCAGACCGTGTGCGTGTGTGTGTGTGCGTGTGTGTGTGTGTGTGTGTGTGAGAGAGAGAGAGAGAGAGAGAGAGAGAGAGAGAGAGAGAGAGAGAGAGATTGATTCTTAGGGCATGTTACACCTGACTGCCTGGGCCAGGGAAGGTACTACAATACTTCTGGAACCTTCTGCCAAATATGCAAGACACCCACTGTTGGCCCTTCTTTCTTACCTTTAGTCTCTGGACAATGTCCCTGATGTCCTCCACAGAACCCTCTGCAGCCTGTAGAAAGATGTGGTCCCCTCGGCCATAGAAGATTTTTATTGTAGAGGAGTCTGGGGTCCAGCCAATGACGTCCCCACAGTAGCAGTTGAACACCACCTCCTTGGTGCGCAGGTCCAGGAGCACTACAAACTCATTGGAGATTCCCAGAATGCAGTCAATCTCTGAGCCCTGGGCGTAGTCCTGAGCAGCCACCCGCCAAGCGATGGCCCCAGCACTGTGCTGTTCTGCTCCTGCCCTGGCCTTCGTCTTCTCCTTCTTTTTGGAGGTCAGGGAGATGAGGTTGAATTTGCCAGAGGAGTCAATGGGGGTGTTGGAGACACAGTTTTCAGCTAGGTCCTTCAGGTACTCCTGACGGGTCCTGGTGGCCATCGTGTGGAATTTGTCGGATTTGTGAGCAGCATTCTCAGCATTAATTACCTTGGCTAGCAAAAAGTCTCTGAAGACGTCAGATTTGCGGAATGTGGTTCCATTAGGGATTGGGGGGCCAAAAGGAGGAGCATCTTTGGATCGGGTCACAGCCATGCTGAGGAGGGAAAAACCATTTAGAGAAAAAAGAATGCAACTCTTTTTTTTTTTTTTTTTTTTTTTGGTTTTTCGAGACAGGATTTCTCTGTGTAACCCTGGCTGTCCTGGAACTCTCTCTGTAGACCAGGCTGGCCTCGAACTCAGAAATCAACCTGCTTCTGCCTTCCAAGTGCTGGGATTAAAGGTGTGTGCCACCACTGCTTGGCGCAACTCCTTAAAACTGATAGGATATATACTTGCAACCCCAGCACTTGGGAGGCGGATGAAGGGTCAGGAGTTCAAGGTTGGCCTGGGCTACTAACTGTCTCTAGCCAGGGTGATGGCAAGCCAGGTGTGACCGGTCTGGTCTACGGAGTGAATTCCAGGACAGCCAGTGCTACACAGGGAAACCCTGTTTTGACCACCCCAAACCAAAAAAAGAAAGAGCTAAAGAAAGATCTTTTTGTCTCTCTCCTGTCCACCATGCTGGAAATGGAACTGTAGAGCTAGGTAAGTACTCTGCTACTGAGCCATACCCTAGCCCTGGGGTTTATCTTTTATAAATGGAAGCATATATCTAATCAACAAATTGCTAGTTAATTAGACTGCAAAGTTAAAGAACATGTTTTAGAGTATATATACATATATAGCATATTATATATATTACACACACACACACACACAGTGCGGGGGATCAGACCAGGGACTCACACATACAGAACAAGCGATTTACTACTGAGCTGCATCTTCAGCCATCCTTGGTTTTCCGAGACAGTCTCATTATGAAGCCCAGTTGACCTTGAACCTGAGATACCCCATCTCAACTTCCTGAGAGCTGGGATTACAGCTATAGGCTCCAGATTTCATCTACTCTTGTTTTACATAAACTATGTATTAGATTACAGTTTGGGGAAAACAAACAAACAACTTTCTGTCCTCTCTACTGTCCCAGTCAGATGCAAGCTTACTGCCATTTTCCACTGATCATATGATTCGGTTTGGCCAATGCCTTTAGAATGAGGGCTTGAACTGTGTGAGTACAGGAGGGATGCAGGGACCTGTACTTCTATACTCTTGAGTTGCAATGGGATGGATAGGCCCCGGGGAGAGCCTACTGCTCCTAAGAGGGTGAGGAAAATCTGGGACAGGCTTGGACAGGAGCTGAGTCTAAGGGAAGGGTCTTAACTTGTGGGTTGAGACCACTTGGCGGGGTGGTGGTGGTGGGTAAATTACACTTTTACAGAGACCACATAACAGATGCCCTGAACATCAGATATTTATATAACAATTCATAACAGTAGCAAAATTATAGTTATGAAGTAGCAGCAAAATGATTTTATGGCTGGGGGACACCACAACACAAGGAGCTGGATTCAAGGGTCGTTGTGTTAGGAGATGAGAGTCGCTGGTCTAAGGCAGAGGTCAGAGCTGCCGTTCCTGTGGTGTACCATCAGTGTTGGGCTAGCTGACTGGATGTGGAAGTGTGTGTGTGTGTGTGTGTGTGCGCGCGCGCGCACGAGATTTAGTTTTTTTAAAAAATACTTGATATTAATATACTTTGTAAATCATATCAACAAAGATTTTTTTGAATCTGGAGCTAGTGTGGTGGTGCATGCCTGTAATCCAAAAACTTAGGAGGTAGTGGCAGGAGGATCAGGAATTCAAGGTTATCCTTAGCTTCACAGCATGTTGGAGGTCAACCTGGGATTCATGAGACCCTTTCTCAAAAGAATAAGTAAGTTATTTATATAAGTAGACTGTAGATTATATAATGCCCTATGCAACTCAAATGCAGTACAATGCCTGCAGACATTTGGTTGACCTCCATAGCACCCTCCCGTATCTTGACAGGGAATGGTGTAACATTCACCCATCTGTTTGACAGGGGCTTCCTGGATGCTCCTCTCAGCTTTGTGGATATAGCAATTCCGGACTCTCTACAACTGCTGACTGAGCACACACATGAACAGACACTGGCAAAGACAGAGAGTGGTAGGCCAGGGCAGGACTGAAGCTCCTGCTTTGGACAGTAGCGTCTGGGGGTCGGGGTGGGGCTAAGACCCCAGATTGGGGGAAAACACAACAGACAGAAGGAATAGCCTGTGGGACAGCCCATGTGGGAAAGAGTACATGCAGAAGGAGGCAAGCCCAGGGTCAGAACTCAGGCGACAGGGACATGCCACACATGGCCCCGTCTCACACTTCCCATCTTCCATGGTCTGGGAGAAGGAAGGCCTCTATACCTGGGGTCCCACAGGCTCAGGCTTAAGTGAGTTTGGCCAACGGGAGTCACTGGTAAGAGGAAAGATGCTGGGGTGCGCCAATGTTCAACGAAGTGATGTGAGGAGAGGCCATCTATACTATGTCACTTCTTGTATCGTATTGTCTATTGATGATGGGGTGTAAGCATGCCCTACAATGCCTATGCAATGGTTAAACCAACTGAGGTCATATTCCCCTGAGTGTGTCCCCGCTGCTATATACAATTATATTCACCGTTCTCCTTTCCTTCCTACCCAGCCATGATAGTTGGTGGGGGCTTTGGGCTTTGGTTTTGATGCCTTATTCACAGCCATGGCTCTTGCTACGTGGCCCCCTTCCCAGAGCCACAACTCTCACCAGCTTCTAGAAACTTTTCTCATGCCCCTTGGTTTGTGGGGTGGGCAGAACTGGTTCCTTGCTGTCCCGTGTCCTGGATACTCTAGTTCCCAACAGTCCCCTCAGTCCCGTGTCCTGGATACTCTAGTTCCCAACAGTCCCCTCAGTCATCCACACCGTGAGTCTGTTACCAGCCTTCTGTTAAGTCCTTGGTGGTGGCAGCAGTGGCTTCGGCTTCTCTCTGGCTCCATAACAGAAAGAGATGCATCTGCAAAGGTCACCGTGCCCCACTCCTATGGCACTGAGCAAGGGCAGGAGATGAGCAACTGTAGAGCCCTAAAGATTGGCCTGACCCCTGCTTTTCTTTTCTTTCTTTCTTTTCTTTTTCTGAGACAGGGTTTCTCTGTGTAGTCCTGGCTGTCCTGGAACTCACATTGTAGACCAGGCTGGCCTCAAACTCAAGAAATTCGCCTGCCTCTGCCTCCCAAGTGCTGGGATTAAAGACTTGCGCCACCACTGCCCGGCTGACCTCTGCTTTTCATCTCCATCTCAAGGCAGTGTCCCTTCCTGAGTAGGAGGGCCACACATGTGACAATCTGGGCTCAGTGGGTTTTCTAGCGCCAGCCCAGGTACTTGTTACTAACTAAAGCAAGTATGGTGTGTGGGCAGACAGAGTGAGAAGAAAATGATTCTCACCAATAAGCAAGGGTATGTGTGACCACAGAGGGTAGTGACGGTGCCCCAGCCAGGTCAACCAGGATGGCTGTCTCAACTCTAAGGGAGCAGCTGACTCACACGGAAGAGCTCTGTGACTTCCCCTGGCACTTAACTGCTTACTGACAGACTGGCTTTCCTCACCATCCTGACTCATGGCTGTAAGTCATGAGATTGTAGGGTGATGAAGGTTCTGGGAACAGCTGGCCCCCCAGTTTTAGCTGGAGGGGCTAGGTTTCTTTACAACCCTCAGGCTCAGGGAAGATGCTGGCGGCCATTAAGAAACGGCAAAAGATAAGAACTCATTGTACAACCAGAAGATGTGTGGCCACCAGGCCTCCTTATCCTCTAGAGCTCAGCAGGAGCATCTAGGACATGTGCAATTATTGATTCAACTATTGTATTCATGGTGCCTACAGTGTGGATCCCCAGTCCTTCAAGGCCCTCTGATGTGTTAGCCGGGCACGGTGGCACACACCTGTAATTCTACCACTTGTGAGGAGGAGAAAGAAGCAAGAGTCCAAGGTCATCTTTGAAAACAAAGTGTGTGGCTAGCCTGGGCTGCATGATGCCCTTGAGTACACATACACCCACGCACGCACGCACGCACGCGTGAGGCCGGGGCAGGCTGGCCTCAGTGTTCTTCTCACAGCTAGGGGAGGCACTGAGGGTAGGTCTGCCCAGAGAGTGGGTGCCTTGGAATTGGTAAGGTTGTATCACTAACATTTTCTTTCTTTAAAAATCAAGAAAAGAGGAAACAGTGAGGCAAGAAAGGCAAAATGCTAACATCTGTTAAATCTGCTGGCAGGGCACATGGGTGTCTGTTCCATTATTTTCCGCACTTTTCAGAATGTTTAAAATATTGCATAATAAAAGTCTTTTCAAATTAAACTGTAAACCACCACCACTAAAAACAATAACAAACCCAAAAAGTCAGGGAAGGGCTGTATGTCAGGAAGAAGTCACCTGGAGACCAAGCCTGAGCTTGTCTGGAGAAGTGGGAGGAGGGAGCAGGCTACTGGGACTCCAAGGTAGGGGAGGAAGGCACAGAGAGGAGGAAGAGCACTGAGCGCAGTGGCATATCTCATATTCCCTACAGTACCCCTATATTCCCTACGTTCGGGAAGCTGAAGCAGGAGGATCACATGTTTGAGGCCAGCCTGGGCTATATAGTTGAGTTGAAGACTAGCTTGTGCTAGACAGCAAAACTCTTGTCTCAAAAAAGCCAAGGGTGTGGCTAAGGCTATATAGGTCAGAGGTATAGCACTTGCTTAGTATGAGTGAGGCCTGTGTCCAGGAGACAACACATATACACATACACACCAAAACAACCCACCTACTGTATCCCCAAGCCCCAGAGAAATCCTGACTTAAGGGTGCTTGGACATACTAAGTTGGTCATGGTGGCTCAGGTTTATAATTCCAGTACTTGGGAAGCTGAGGCAGGAGGATGACTATGGGTTTGAGACTAGTCTGAGACCAGCATGGCTATGTGGAAGTGTCTACAGAAACAATATAAACCAAGCCTCAGAAATAAAACACAATAAGGGTTCAGGGGTGAAGTCTTGCCTAGCAAGGACATGGCCTGCATCCGATTCCCTATCCTGTGCCACTCCCCTGCCAAAGTAAAAAGGACTGAGGAGGGAGGGAGAAGGGCCACCCGGCTACCTCAACCTTCCTGCTGACCTCTAAGGCACACACAGGCTGCTTCCTCTTCCCTGGCACCTGTGAGCATCTGTCCTCTGTCACCCAGGCTACCTTTCAGGTGCAGAGAAACAGTTCAGAGTCTAAGGTGCCAGCCAGCATCCTGCAACTGTGACAATATGTTCCAGTAACAAGGGGGGTGGCCTTGGGCCAGGGCAGTGACTGATGGTGCTGGCCCCCAGCAGCCACTGGGCAATGCGTCCCATCCCACACAGCAGCTCACATCAGCTGCATGCTGTTCAAGTTATTAAATACTGCCAGCTCTAGCGGGACCAAGTCTACCAGTGTACGTGGGCAGGGGCCCTCACTCCCCGACTTCCACTGCAACCATTTCCTAGACAGTTCCATGCTTGATGGTGACTGCAATGAGTGCAGACACAAGGTGACTCGGTGCCAGCAAACTGTCCCAATGCCTGTCCTTGGAAGGCAGGGGGAAACTGTCATGTATCCACTCAACAGAATTCTGGAATGCAAAGGCCTTGGAGACTGCTGAGTAGAAGCCCCTAGGCTCTACAACAGATGTTCTATGCCAGCCAGCACTTGTGCTGACATGAACACTACACGGACTAGAGACAGAAGCAACGCTTGTGGTGAGGACGGCTGGGCAGGAGGCTGATGTAGCTGCCCGCCTGCCCGCCCTCCTGTACTCTTGATTTTATACCATGCTCAAACAATGGGAAACAGTGCACCTGCTCCAGTCCCCATGGTCTGGGCCTGGGTGGCTGGGTCGGTGCTTCTGAGGATCTAGCTCTATCCTGCTCTAGTCTCCAAGGGCTTCCCCTTTATTTTCTGGGGACAGCCACTATAAAGAACAGGCTTGAGGCCTGGGTTACATGTCTATGAGGGAACTAAAACCCCTAATTCAACATGCTTATCATCCTAACACTCAGCCAGGAGGATTAGGAGTTTGAAGACAACAGCCTGGGCCTACACAGTGAGACTTTGTTCCCAAAACCTTCCCAACCCATACTCCTCAACAATACCTACAAGCAGGGCCCCCAGTGTAGGTGGTTCCAGGGGGCTTCCACCCCAGCTTTGCTGGGGTCTGCTTCTAGGTCATCACCCCTGTACCTCTCTGTTCTCAAGTACAACGCCAGGCCAGGCTCCCAGGGGCATCTGACTGCAGCCAGGCCAGAGGGCCTCCACAGAGGCCTCTGTTCAAGTCCCAGTGATGTGTGATTGTTTTCTTTCTCTCTTGCCCTCACTGAGACAGGGTCTCGAGTAGTCCAGCTGGCCTTAAACTTGATATGAGGATGACCCTGAACTTCTGATTCTCCTGCCTCCACCTTTCATACACTGGAATTAAAGGAATGCACCACTGTGCTCGGTTTATGTTGCATTGGGCATCAAACTCAGGACTCTGCACATGCTAGGCAAGCTTTCTGTGAACTGAGCTATACTCCCAGCCCCATCGATTTTTTTTTTCCTTCTATGGCTGGGAAGATGTTAAACTGAGGGCTGCCAGAAAATGAAGCTCCCTTCAGGACCACGGAATGCCCAGCTGAGCCTTCCCGTGATGTGCCCAAGAGTCAATACATACGAGGATATCTTCCTGTGAGCCAGGAGGAGGCGGTTTTCCACTACTTACAAACAGAAGGTTCCAGAAACACAGGCCCTGATGGGAACCAAGGAGCCAGGAAGAGAGGTGAGGTGGGATCTGAGACTAGGTCCATCCTCCTCGGCCTCTCAGGGCCTGGCTGTGGTGGCCAGGAAACTGGTAGCCATACCTATAGCAGACATTCTCAGTGCAGGGGTTATGGGCTCGGACGATGATGAAGACGTGCTGGAAGTGCGAACGGATGTTCTTGGGGGTGAAAGGTAAGGCGCCGGGCTCCTGGAAGATGATCGTCACAATGTCATTCCCTATGTGCCTCTTCCTCAGCAGCTGGAAGCAGAGAGGGAGGAGGTAAGGGTCACAGGCCAGCTCCAAGAACCCCAGCCAGACTGCCCTGCTGGCCTACCATACCCACGCCCACCAGAGGGCGCATGTGAGGACCCGAGGAAGGCCTTGTCCCTAGACACTCAGAGCCCTTCTGGCTCCTTCTCACTCAGGGGGAATGGACAAAGCCAAGAAGCCCCCACATGTGGCCTCTAGCCTGTGACACAGCCTGTTCTCCTCCCCACCTGCCCGGATGCCTCTTGCAATCAGCGGGAATGGCTGCCCCTGCTGCCCCAGAGCCCCATAGGGCTTCCTTCCTCCGTAACTACTCTTGGAGGGATTCTGTCATCCACAGCAGATCTCTAAGATCTGTCCTGCCCTGGCATCCCTTTCTTTGCCTTTTCGTATTCCTTATCTGATATTTATGGCTGCATCTTGCACAGAGGCTCTCCCTCTCCCTGATCCTCATTTATCTCTTCCCATTCAGGTTGTCAGTGACAAGAAAATCGGACATTGTTTTGACTGTTGCTTGTAACCATGCCCTTAGTTCCTAGCAAAGAACTTGACAAACTGGAGTGCTTGGCGAATCATATTTACTGCAGGAGGACCCGGGTTGGAGACCTTGGATCTGCTCAGGCCATATGGACAATAGCAGAGTCTGACCAGAATGCATAGGTAGGGCCAATCCTAGGAAGCTCTCTCTCTCCTGGACTCCCGGGAGTTGAGGTTCAGATGCCCCAGGGAGCCATGTCCTTTCTCCCCTGCTTCCATCTCCAGATGCGTGTCTTCATTGCGCCTTCTTTACTCGACAAGACTACATCTGACACCCCCCACACTTCTTTTTCTTTTTTGGAGGGTGGGCGGGGAAGACGGGTCTCACACAGCCCAGACTCTGTCTTAGACTCAGTAAGCAGGAGAGGATGATCTGTAACTCTTGATCCAACAAAGGAGTTGGCCTCTATAGCTAAGTTCTGTTTTGTCCTTAACTATTTATTTTGAGATAGTTTTCCTAAATTGCCCAGACTAATCTTAAACCACCAAACTGGGCAATGTCCTGACTAAACTACTTTATGCAGCCTACTCTTTTTCTTGTTTATTTTGAAACAGTATCGTCTATGCGGCTCTGACTGTTCTGGAAGTCCTGAAGTAGACCACAGTCTAGAATTCACAGAGATCCGCCTGCCTCCATCTCTCTAGTGCTGGGATTAAAGGTAGGCGAACCAAAGATTTTTAAATGTTTTTGTTTTTATGTGCATGTGTGTTTTGCCTGCATGCACATCTGTATACTATGTGTGTGCTGAGTGCCCTCAGAGGCCAGATGAGGGTATGAGATCCCCTGGGACTGAAGTTAGACAGTTGTAAGACACCATGTAGATGCTGGGAATTGAACCTGGGTCCTTTGGAACAGCAGCCAGTGCTCCGGAGCAGTGAGCTGTCTCTCTAACCCTGGGTCTGTTAGCTCTCTAGTTCTTTATGCATCTGAACTGCAGAGATGAAGTTGCTTTCTGTGGCTGACCCCTCTTGAGGCTTTCCTCCCAGTCATATCTTAAATTCATGACCTTGCTGAACCTTCCCCAAACCTGAGTGGCAGTGATTTATGTGACGACTTTTCATAAGATGGGAAGTGAAGTGCCTTCTGTCCTGCAGGGATGAAGGCAAAAGGGTGGAACCCCAACTTGCTTTTGATTTTGACTTTGCAGGACAAGCTTTCTCCAGACCCTGGTACTCAGGAACAGGGCCCCCTGCTTCTTAAAGGTATTGACTGTCTCATGCTCAGGGCCTGCACATGGAAGCAAGCATCTCTTCTAGAATCCATGCAGTATCACCAGAACCGTGTTGCCAATGTGTGGAGGAAGGACCTGTGGCCCAGAGAGGTGCCATCACTTTCCTGAGGTCACAAAGCAAGCAGGGGGCAAAGAGCTCAAACTTATGTTTGATTCTGATGCCAATGCCTTCGAGAGTGTGTTATTAGGATATCCTTAGGAAATGGCCTGTATTTTGACTAGTTATGGCCTACAGAATCTACATTGTAACCTGTCCTAAGAAATGAAAACAAAA
>NW_022196904.1:22862025-22889918 GCF_008632895.1 Mastomys coucha
AAACGAAAATGAAAACAACAACAACAACAAAACAAAAACCAAAACCTATATTCTAAATTCTTAGTGCTCTGGGTTCCCACCCACTAGAAAGTAGTTCCACTGTCCCATTGGCTCAGCTGGCTAGCTGTGCCCAAGAGAGGGAGCTGTCACATATGCAGTCTTCTGCAGCCCCCTGGCCATAGGTGTTTACTGTTATCTCCCAGCACCTGAGCACCTGGTCCCTGAACCATTTGCCCTTTCCAAGATGGCCATGTACTTCATTCAGGCCCAGTTTCTCTCCTCTGTGCGGCCAAATGGTGGGATGAGAGCGGGGACTGTGGGGCGCATCTCCACCATCACTAAGAAGACCCATGAATGAAGCCACTGCAAAAAACAGTGGAGGTGAGGACTCTCCTTTTCTGTTTGTTTGTTCGTTTTTCTCAAGACAGGGTTTCCCTTTGTAGCCCTGGCTGTCCTGGAACTTGTTCTGTAGACCAAGATGTCCTCAAATTCTAGAGATCCGCCTGCCTCTGCCTCCTGAGCACTGGAATTAAAGGTGTGTGTTGCTATCATCTGGCCAGAGGTGAGTACTCTTCAGACTGTTTGAACCTCAGGACCCAGCTATACCTAAAACCAGCTTTGCTTGTGCCAATTTGGTTTAAGTTTGAGGTGGAATTCTGTTGACTCGTTTATTTCTCTCATTCTTAAAACTGGTGATGAGGGCTAGAGAGATGGCTCAGTAGTTAAGAGCACTGACTGTTCTTCCAGAGGTCCTGAGTTCAAATCCCAGCAACCACATGGTGGCTCACAACCGTCTGTAATGGGATCCAATGCTCTCTTCTGGGGTGCCTGAAGACAGCAACTATGTACTTACATACATAAAATAAATAAATAAATCTTAAAAAAACAAAAACAAAACAAAACAAAAACTGGTGATGAGCCAGGTAGTGATGGAGCAAGCCTTTAATCCCAGCATTTGGGAGGCAGAAACAGGTGAGTTCAAGGTCAGCCTGGTCTACAGAGTGAGTTCCAGGACAGCCAGGGCTATACAGAGAAACCTTGTTTCAAAAAACAAAAAACAAAAACAAAAAACTGGTGATGAGTCAAGAGACACCTGAAAGGAGATGGGTCAGCTGAAGGTAAGTAGAGTGGCGAGGACCAGCAGGAAGACGTGGAACCAGACAGACACTGGATCACATCAGTAGTCTAGAATTCCCAGGGAAATGACTGTGGTGCAGAGGGTCTCCAAGACCTCTATCTGATTCACAGGACCACCCCAAGAGAGCCATCACTGGGCAGATGGCCTGGCTGGTGGCCACCAGTCTTGAGGAGGGTAAATGCACACTAACTGTGCCCCGCTGGGGACCACTGACCTGCTGCCTGTTGTTGGGAGTGTAAGGGAGCAGGGTGGAGACGTGGAACATGATCTCGTAGTCCTGGTACGTCGTGTAGAGGGAGTGGGTCCCCGTGGAGTCCGCTGGGGTAGAAACAGCAGTTAGTACCACCGTCCCTAAGCCCCTGGGTTCCTGTCGTATCCCACAGGCCATCTGCTAGTTCTTTAACTCAAAGCTTTTACTTACATTCACTCTTTAAAAATGAAAGAAATATAAAAGAAATCTCCCATTATATAATTGTTTTGGTTTTCTTTTTTTTTAAAAGGCAAAGTCTAGCAATGCTGTCTAGGCCTCAGATTCAGTCTTCCCGACTCAGCCTCCTAAGTGCTGGATTACAGCGTGTGCCACCATGCCTGAGTGTCTTTAGAGTTTACTATCAGCCAACGAACCCTCGACATCCTGCCATGCTCTTAAAATACCTGGACTTAAAAGGCATCCTTTAGTGCATGTTCTCCTGAGGCTCGCTATGTGTGACAGGTGGCCTTCACCTTCGTCCCTGCTCTGCAAATATCACGCAGCCCCATGGAGCTCCAAGGTGCCCTCCAGGTGCCCATGGCCGTGCCCAGGCCTCACATCTGATGTCCACAGCACAGTGTGCAGAGTGTATGGCTAGGAGCGCAACCGCTGAGTCACACACACAAGGGCTAACCTCAAACCTCCCTAGACGACATCCTCTTGCTTTCCCTGGTCAGGGCGTTGTTCATCCTGACAGCGGTGCTAAGGACCTCCCACTGGCCTACACACTCACCCTGGCATCATCAGACCTTTGAGCTTGTCAGGCAGACAAGCAGTGGTGGCTCTTTGACATCTCAGTGGTCCTTACTTAACAGATTTTTTTTTTTTTTGGTGGACTCTAGGGCCTGTTAGGGAGGTGCTCCATCCCGAAGCAACACCTGATGCCTACCCCTGCCCCCACTTACCTATTATCTATCTATTTACCCATCTGTCTACCCATCTATCAGCTATCTATTTTTTGAGACAAGGCCCTGGCTGACCTGGAATTTACTACGTAGAGTAGGATGACCTCAAACTCAAGAGATCTGCCTGCCGCTGCCTCCTGGGTGCTCCCCACTTACTTTTGACATCCAGCTGGGCAGCATACTTGGTGAAGCCCTTCAGACAGACCTTTTCGCCCAGGAGGTCCAGGAACTCCTCAAAGGCAGGGCCGGCCTCCTCATTGTTGTACATCTCCTCCTCTGAGCTCTGGCCTGCCTTGCAGTACAGGATGCCAACCTTGTGTTTGCGGCACAGCTGTGTGGGCAGAAGAGCGGAGCAGGTTCAAGGAGGGTCCAGGGAATGGGACATGGGCAATCCTGAGCACTAAGCCCAGGTGCTGCTGGGACCACTTGGGAATTCAATGCACAGCCTGTGAGGAAGGAACCAGTATGGGGCATGTCCCAGAGAAGCACAGGAAGGTTCACACTCTGTCATCTGTCTTTACATGGCTGTGCCAGTCTATGGTGTTAAGGCAGAGTTGGGAGCTGGGGCTGGCTTCCGATAGGAGATGACTGGGCATGGGATAAAACTGTGCCACAGCAAAACCTCAGCTACTTGGGGGTCTGCACATGCCTGGAAGTCCAGAAGCAGTGCCAGGGGCTACGGACGGGCCAGATGGCAGTGAGTGGGTTTGTGTTCGTGCGCTGGCGCATGTTCTCTCTCCCGCTCTCTTCATAGAAACCTTGTGGTGTCAATCTCATTCCCAGGCTGTTTCTATGACACTGCTCTTGTCAATGTGCTGATGGCTCTCTCCTATTGCTACTTGTTATAAATAAATTCAGAGCTGGAGACAGACAGGGCTGGAGGAGTGGGGCTGAAGGCGGGGGCTCCTCAGCCCAGGCTTACCCCTTGCTCGTCGAGCTTCAGTAGCTGCTCTGTGACTTTGGGAGTGTTAAGGGCCAGTCGCAAGCAATGGATGTTGAGCTCTGGGATGACGTACTCCAGTGCATCCTTCAGGGGCAAGCCGCGCCCTGTCCCGTGCTTGGTGGCTGTAGGTGTGGCATCCTCTAGAATGGAGCCCCGAAGCGTGATGAGCTGCTCAACAGAGAAGGGAAGGTCAGGGGTGTCTGGGGGCTCTGAGAGGGTCCTGCCTTCAGACAGGTGTAGCCAGGCCTGCTATGTGCTTCTGTAATTCCAGGGGATTAAGAGATTGGAGGCTAATACAGAGGACGAGCCAGGACTAGGATTTTTATCTCCTTCCGGTGATCCTGACCAAGGGACCACAGGCCTCTGAGCCTCAACCTTCTCTTCTGTGGGACAAAGGCAGGCAATCCTAAATGAAGAGGAGACTCAGTGAGACAGCCCATCTTCCTTGGTTCAGTACACACACTGGCCACTGCCTCCTGTGTGCCAATGCATTCTAAGCAAAGACCCCAGAGAACTGACAGGTGGGAGGGGTGGGGGAGTCTATCAGGAAACAGGGCCCCGGGTGAACCAAAGAGGCTCCACAAGGAAGGGGCTTTCAGTCGCTCCTGAGACACTGAGTTGTAGACGAGTCAGTGTTTGCTCACAGAGATCTGCCTGTCTAGGATGCTGGTGCCAGTTTGGGTCTTGAATTGTGGCTCTTGCTGTGGTTCAGCCAGTTTCAAGAGGAACATCACCCAGGTGCTCCGATTTGGTCTGGGGTGGGGCTGGACACAAATGCAGGCATTTGCATGTGCCTGTGTCCGTGTGTGTGTCTGTGTCCGTGTGTGTATGTGTGTGTGTGTGTGTGTATGTGTGAGTATAGTCCACTTTCAACCTCCTCGGTTGCTTCTGCTGTGCTACAAAGGTTGGAAATACTCAAGTTAGAGGCCACCCCCCTCCCCTCTTCCTCAGATGTTGCTACCTCCCAAGAGGTTCCTAAAGCTGACCATGTGACCAATTCCAGGAAATGAAATGTGAGACTCCTGTCTGGTCAGGACATTTTACTGGCCCATGTCTTCTTGCTGGGGACATCAGTGTAAAGATGAATCCCCAGCTCCCCGATGTTTCTCCCCATGGTTGTCCAGGAAATCATGGCTGGCCTCCAACTCAGAGATCCGCCTCCTTCAGTCTCCTGAGAGCTGTATTTATTTTGTTCATTTTTTTTTTTAAAGACAAGGCCTTGCTATATAATCTAGTCTGACCTTGAACCTGTGGAGATCCTGTCTCAGCCTTCTGAGTACTGTTACTATAGGCAGGCAACACAAAGATGCCTTAAGATAAATTGCCATCCAGATTAGCCTTAGTACTGACCAGTGTCTTCCTGCCTGCTTCAGAGCTTCCCACAATTTTGATTATTGCTATCTTTTCAGGAGTGTGTTTGAAGATGGAGTCATGGTCTGCTAGGGAGTGCTAGCGTCCAGACCCCCACGTCCAGCTGGCAGTTACTGTTCTTCTGTTATCTGGCTCCCTGCTTCTACCTTTGAGTCAGGATCTCATGTAGCCCAGGCTGGCCTCAAATTCCTGACTCCTGCTTCTCCCTCAAGTGCTGAGATTATAGGCAAGTACCAGCATGCTTGGCTTCTTTTTCTTTTTTTAAGATAGGGTCTTATTCTACAGTCTAGGATGGCCTTGAACTTGAGATCCTTGTCTCAGCCTCCCAAGCCCTGGAGTGATGGTGTAGCTGTCTTTTACTACTTTATGGGGTTCTTCTTTCTTCTCCCTTTCTCCATTCTTTTCCACTCTTTCAACCCCCTAACACTAGATAAGAGAGAAAAAGGAATAGAGGGGAAAGAAAAGAGTTCCTGAATAAAGTCAGGGGTGAGAAAGGGGGCAACTATTATCATTAGACTACTTCCTACTGATTGGGGGGTGGTGACTTCCTTGGGGCAAGTTTGATCTTCACCATCAGGATATCTAATTTCTTCTTCCTGTTTCTTCTTGGTGCACAACTATTTAATAGACGATCAACAATAACCAACAATCAACTAGCAACCCACCTGAATAACCAACCAATAGCCAACAACCCATCTTGGGGCCCTCGCATTTATAGAGCCTCTGAAAAGTCCCCAGAATTCCAAATGTCACACACTCTCAGAAACTGTCTGCAGCTGGCAAAATCACACTCCTGCTAGAGCATGAGGCAAATCATAGTCAGCTGCTGTGGACAGTCTGAAGCAGCTCCAGAACCCCACACCTGGGATTAAAACAAAAACATACTTTTATAACATTTCTGTGTTTTAAAGAAACCAAAATTCCAAAATTGCCACTCAGACAGCTTGCCACTGCGCCCAGCTTGGCGTCTTTCTCTGAAGAGGGTGCGTATGGGACTCCACCATGTTGTGTCCAGAGGATGAAGTTTGTGGTGGGTTTCATTCCTCCCAGTGCTGCTGAGCACAGCTGCCTCCAGTGTTTGACAGCTGAGAGCGGCACTGCTGGGGACATCCACAGATGTGCCTCTTGGTGGCCATGAACACATTTCCTTTGGGGTTTATATTCTATGAGACAAATTGCTAAATCATCCAGACATGCTAATCTTTGGATTTACCCAAAGTGCCAAGTAGTTTTCCAAGTAGTTGTTCTGATTTATGACTGCCAGCCCTGAGAGCCCCTGTAGCCACATCCTCTTGACACTTCTGGCCACCAGCTTAGGCCAGGGTCTAGGCCAGCAGAGTATGTGGTAGCTATGGCAAGAATGCACGGAAAGATATGTGAAAAACCACAAGAAAAAAGAAAAGGGAAAATCCTCCACATGCACCCCAGGCCCACTTTAAACACAAAAATGACCGGTGTTAACTGCAAAAACACAGCCTCCTAAGTCAACAGGTATACGAAGCCGCAAACACATGCCATGGTTCTGCTGCCAGGCACACAGCCCACCCTTGGCAAAAAAGACCCAGGCAAGAGGTGTGTGGAAGGAACGGAGTGACCTCACGGTTGGGAGTTACCGGTTCTGACCGTGCTCGCTAACAAACACACACATCTCTTATCGTGAGCAAAGCAAGCATGAAACATGGAGGGCAGCGATGGTGTCAGGACCCACAGGACCAGCATCTTTGTGTCCTACTGATGCTGCTCCATAGCACCCTGCTGGAGTCAAGAGTCAGTGTGGACCAAGAAATCTCCTCCAGAGTCCAGCAGCTTGTGGTTGCACCTGACCCTCAGTGCTCCCCACTGCTGCCCGCCTGAAAAGCTCCGGGTTCTCCTCCTGGCCGGGGGAGGAGGAGCAGGGCACCAACAGGTCATGAGAAGCTGCCGTGCTCCTCCCTGCCTGGGTCCTCTGTCACTTCCCACTGGCACAGCTGCCCCTTTTCCCTGCCCTTGTCCCACTGCCAGCCCACTCTCTCCATAGCAGCCCAAATCAGATCTGCTGTGAGCCCTCTGACATCCGGTACCCCTTTACTGATGGTGACAGACCAAGTGAGCTGTAAAAAGGACACCATGCCACATAAGCAAAGAGGGGCCTATTTGTGCAAGTCAGGCCCATGACAGAGCCATATGCATGTTGGCTGCTCTTTGTGCTGGGTGGTAGGTCCCTTTCAGGGACCTTAGGGAGGGAACTTGGCACTCTCAGCTCCTGTTCCTGATTCCCAGCTTCACTTTCTCCCTAGCTCAGCAACCCTGAGCCAATTGCTAAATTTCTCATCCCATTCCTCATTTCCTCCCTCCCTCCCTTCTTAGTTTTTGAAACCGTTTCACGGAGCGCAGGCTGGGCTCCAACTCGAGCACCTCCCAAGCTCCAGGATTACAAGTGTGTCCCACCACATTTGACTTAGGTAGATTTTTACTAATACAGGGTTTTGCGATGTCCAGTCCTGGCTGGCCTCGAACTTTCAATATTTCTACTTTAGAGTCTCTAATCTCATTTTCTCGTTGACAAAATGGGAGTAAGAATGCGACCTTGGCCAGGAGTGGCTGTATACACCTGTAGTTCAAATACTGTGGAAGCCAAATAGGATAGAGTTCAGGCCACCCTGGGCCAGCTGGAGGATCCAGTAAACAGAGAGCTCACCACTGTATGTGAAATACGGTAAGAGCTGAGCGGGTCAAATAGAAGGCTGTGGTCTCCCTCCCAGTCCTCAACAGGACAAGTTAGAGATACGGAGAGGCACACACAGGAAATCAGATGTGCCAACTGAACACAGATACTCCACTCACAACAGAATTATACTTTTTTCCCTTTGCTTTGTAAGACCTTCCCCTTTACTTTGCATACTTATGTATGGACTAGGTATTATACACATATATACATATACAAAAAGTAAAAACCCAAACTCCTAGGCCTCCCAGAGCTAAGGCCTAACTGGGCACAGCACTGTAAGCCTACAGAGCCAGCACCTGGGAGGCTAAGGGGGTGGGACCGTGAGATCCATGCCAGCCTTGGGCAGTCTGTCAAGGACTCCCACTTGCCAGGCTGAAGGAGTGCACTGGGCCAGATGGTCCAAGGCTGGCTGGGGGAACCCGTGTGTCATCTAAGCAGTCACTGGCAAGGGGCAGCCAGTGCTCAGGTGCATGGTGCCTAAGCCCAACCCTGAGTTTGCTCTTGCCTCAGTGGGAAGCTTGGCTCTGCCAGCTCCCACATACCATCTGCTGAGCGATATGGACCCACTGGTGCCTGTGTGCTTGGTGGCTAGGGGTGGCCATCGAGGGCAGGCTAGCCTGCTGGCTTGGGGAGCAGCTGGGCGCTGCGCTCTGGTTTGTAGGGCCAGAGGCGTGTGTGTGTGTGTGTGTGTGTGTGTGTGTGTGTGTGTGACTGGAAGATGGAGGCCTGCCTGTCCCCCAGCGTGGCCCTGGCCTCCTGCAAGAGTTATAGTTAGGACAGGATGTGAGCAGGGTGGTGGGGTCTAGCACTCGGAGCTCTTCCTGCCCTGGGGGCTTTGTGGACAATCCCCACCTCACTTGGAGTCAGGTCACAGTTCTGCTTCCTGCCTCAGTGTAAGACCCTGTCCCCCACCTTACTAAGAGTCAGGTGACAGCTCCAAACTTGTTTTTACAGAGGAAGAAAACAGAAACACAAGTCATGGGGCAGTGAGGGACAGCCCTGGACCGGCAGCCCAGGGCTGTGTGATCCTAACTCAGCCCCAAAGATCCTGGCGGTGGGAGTGGAGAAGAGCAGGAGCCTAGCCACTGGGTAGCCTTGGGAAAGTAATTCTCTGGCTCCAGTGTCCTCCTGGGTGGACACTGAGGGATGAGGGGACAATGGGACCTGTGTGGCAAGAGCTGAGAGAAACTGTTGGGGCAACAAACCTGAAACACTGAGTGGAGTGCCCCTCAGCAACACGTTTCGACTCTGGTGAAGGTTCTTGACTGCTGCCACAAAATGTGGGTTGTGTGACTCTCTGCGAGGGGAACTGAGGCGAGGCAAGCTTTGCAGCCACTGCTTCTCCTCCAATTCCAGATGATGGGAGGTCAGGCCTGAGGGCCTCCCAAGGCAGCTCTGCAGGGGCTGGGCCCAGGGCTGGGTCTGCGTGTGGTCTGTAGGTGAGGGCAGGCAAAGGCGTGCGTGCGTGCGTGCGTGCGTGCGTGCGTGCGTGCGTGCGTGCGTGTGCACATGTGTGTTGAAACTCAGGGTGGACTTGAACTGATGGCAATCCACCTGCTTCAGACTTCTTAGTGCCGCAGTTAGAGCTGTGAGTCAGCACACCAGCTCCCCAAGGTCTTAGCTATTTCAGAGGTACCTCTATCAACCACCCTGCCTGAAGATCTGACCCCCTGACTCAGCCACCCATTTCCCTGCTGTGCCTTCCACTTTGTCACTCCCTACCTGTGATGGGCTATGATGGTGTCTTGTGTAGCACTGCTATCTGCCCCCAAGAGAGCAGCCTTCAAGCCACTTTGCTGCTTTGGTTGCTACTGTACTCCCAGAGCACAGCCTGGGGCTGTGAGGTGACAGTATCTTGGTGGGATGAGTGGCCATGAGGCCAAGGGCAGCATGGAACAGCTTCCAGTTACCAAACAGGAGGTGTCATGTCCCTCAGTGCATGTGACATGCTGTCATTTATCCTTCTAGGGTGTTGAAGAGTGATGGCTTAGCAGTTATGAGCACTTACGTATGTGCCAGGCATGGTGGCACACACCTTTAGCCTCAGCACCTGGGAGGCAGAGGCAGGTGGAGCTCTGGAAGTTCAAGGCCATCCTGGTCTATATAGGGAGTTCCAAACTAGCCAGAGCTACATAGTGAGACCCTGTCTGTCTGTCTGTCTGTATGGATAGATAGGCAGGCAGGCAGGGAGGAAGGGAGAAAGGGAGAAAGAATAAAGAAAGACGCACTTACAGAAGCCTCAGGTGCTGTTCCTAGAATCCACATGGTGGTTCACAACCATTTATAGCCCCAGTCCCTGGGGCTTCAATGTATTCTGTGACCTCTATGGGCACTGCATGCATATGAAAGTCTGAATTCTTTTATCATGAACAGGCCCAATGAGGGGGAGGGGGAGGCTGACCACTGTGAGGTGACTGCCTGGGGCAGCTGAGTGGGGTGGCCAGAGGATGATGGACAGAGAGCCACTTGGCCTCACCTCTTACTGGAGGGTCCCGACTGCTCTGCATCTGCTGCTTTGTCATAAATGAGGACAGCAGTGGGGCTGATGGAACTATGAGACTATGAGGGAGAGCCAGCCTAGGCGAAGGCAGAGTGAGGTCACACTGCAGTGCTAAGCGGCCACCGCCGCTGTGAGAATCTGCATTTCTCATGTACACGCACAGGCTTGCCACTTCACCAGCATTTGCTCACGTGTCCTAAAGTGCCCTGAAGCTGGGTGAACTGTCACCTCACATTCTGCCTCGGTGATCAACTGGCCAGAAAGGTGAATTAGGAAAGGAAAGGCTAAGACACTGGTAGAGACAACCTGCAGTCTGGGCATGGGATTTTGGGGCCCGCTCTCAACTGACACAGAGCCTTGTGTCACCCAGCGGAGAGCCTCTGGTGGGTGAGGTCCTCATCTGCCTGCCAGGATCAAAGTCCATGGCAGAGGCATCCTGCTGGGTTTTTATGCCAGTGTGCAGGCCTGGCATACAGGGATCCCCGGTGTGTGGGCCTGTATCAGCAGGCTACTGCCTTTCCAGAAATGCCGCTGTTACGTGGCTCGTTCGGGAGGTGCCAGCACTTTGCCATTGTTGCTAACTTGCTTTGTACAGCTGGGGATCAGACTGAGAGACAGGGAGCACCGCGACTAAAACCTCCTTTCTGTTGGATGTGGTAGTGCATGCCCGAAATCTCAGCGCTCAGAGAGTGGAGGCAGGAGGGTCAGGAGCTCAAGGCCAGTTTCCAATATACAGTGAGTGAGAGCTTAGGCTACATGACACATGCTCTCAAGAACAAGACTCTGAAAACACTCTGCTATCCCGCCAAGGACCTCCTTCTCTTCTTCCCTCTCCTCCTTGGGAGGCTCCGCTGGTATAATAACACTTGTCAGAGTTCTAGAATTTTGGTTCCTTTAAAAAGCACAGAGGTATAAGAATGTGCGTTAGTTTTGATCCCAGGTATAGGGATGTGGGGCTGCTTCCGACTGTGTGAAGCAGCTGACTGACTTGCATCGCGCTCTAGAAAAGGCATGGTTTTGCCAGCGGCACATAGTTTCTTCGACTGTGTGACGTTTGGAATTTTGGGGACTTTTCAGAGGGTATATAAATGATAGGGGGCCCCTATAGGCAGTTGATGGTTGCTAGTCATTGCGGGGGGGCGGGGAGTGGGGGCTGTGGTTTTTCAGTAGTCATGCTCAAAGAGGAAACAAAAGGAAAGAAATTAGGTTTCTAGACATCTCCTGACTCCCCCGCCGCCCCCCCTCTAGTGATAGGGGGTGAAACCAGCATGGATAAAGGGTGAGAGAAAGAACCCACAAAGTAGCAAAAGACCAGGGACACCCATGGAACTGTCAATTTTAGTGAGAGGGTGACTCTAGCCCGGAGGTGGATCGTGTCCTAGATCTAGCTGCCTATCTTTCTCACACTCTATCATCCCTGCCAGTGCCTGGCCCAAGGTGTGGGCGTGGGATCCACGAAGAACCAATGAGGGATCCTGCAGAAGTGACTCATCCTTCTGTATGGAAAGCTCCCGGGATCCAGAAGGCCTGCACTGAAGACAGTGTGCTGGTGATAGGAGAGAAGGGAGGCACAGCCAACCCGGCTGAGCAGAAGTGTCACGTTCTGCAGTCTGGCAGAAGATGGGGTCAATCTGGGCCCACAACAGGTTCCATCCCTGACCTATAGTGACAGAGATCAGTGAGCCAGCTTCTAAGTCAGGAACACATTCTGTCACAGATCACTTGGGTTGGTGTGGAGGGACAGCGATGTGCCTCCTTCCCCTGTTGCTGGAGCTAGGCTTTAATCCAAGTACTGCTGGGCAGGACCGTGAGATTCTCGGCTGAGAATGGAGCAGGCTTGTTGGTAGAGGTTGAAGCTACTTAGCATGGCAGGGCTTGCTGTGGTGCCCCAGGCCTGCCTGGACTAAGGCCTGAAGTCTTCCTTAGTACCTGAGTCCTGAAATGACTTCATATCTGAGTCTTGAACATAGATTTGGTGATCCTAGCAGAGCTTTGAAGTCACCTGCTAGGCTCAGATCCTGGCCTGGTTTATTTGCTACAACTTAGGCGATTTCTGAGTATCAGTTTTGCCCTCTGTAAAATGGACAGACTCACAGGATCTCAGTACTGGACCTCTTACGAGACCCGGCAAGGAAGTCTGGCCTGGAACCTGGTAGAACCAAGATATGGAAGCGGGAAGGGTTTAGGGTTCCCGTTTACCCAGCAGGCATACTGGCATCGGGCCCTACCTCACGAGTCCGGAAGATGATCCTGTACTGGTACTGAGGTCCGTGGTCCTTATGATCCTCCAGCTTCTCCCGCTTGATGCTCACGGCCACGGGCCCCAGCTTTTCATCCACGCCAAAGTAATTGGCATGCTCTGAGAAGGGAGAGCAGGGAGGCATGGTCAGATGTCAGGAAGGAGAGGGCACAGCCCACGGCAGCCTGTCCACGGTGTGATGGGAGGGGTATAAGGCAGTCTCACACAAAACTCACGAATCAAAGGTCAACAGAGAAACCCTGAAGTCTGACGAGAGCTGGGCTTTTTGTACCAGGGACGTCAGAGGCCTTTTCTGACTTTTCTCATCTGAGGAACAGGGACTCAGGGGCTACCCACAATTCAGAACTGGTGTGTGAGAGGGCGACCACAATGATGAAAGGCTTGGCACAGTCCACGGCGGGTCATCAGCCCAGGGCCACTGAGATTAATCCTGGCTCTGTTAACAGCTCGCCTGGTTTAGCTCCCATTAGCTGTTGTGGAGCGGTTAAGCCCTGAGCCTAGGGAGTTCCCGCCAACACAAATTCTGGGTTGAGATTAGATATATGGCCCCAGCCAGGTCACATGATGAGATTCTTAGCAGCCAAAGGAGCTTAACTCAGCAACGTGAGGATTACTAACTGAGTTAGTACAGCACCAGGCTGGCACACAGCAAGCATGTGGCTTAAATGCTGGCCATTAGTAGCTAAGGACCTCAGATGTGTTCAGGGGCCTGACACAGATCCCTAAGTCATGCCTGTATCTGACCACGTTTCTACAGACCCAAATAATGGAAATGCTGAGGGTAACAGTCATAAATAGGCCAAGGAGCCAGGTTTCTGCTCTCCCCCCCTTTCCCCAGACAAGCCGCTGAGAATTCTACCAGGAAATAGTTGTTCCTGATATCCAACCCTACTGTTTGGCTGCTGGCATTGTTAAGATTGCGGCAGCACCCTGTCAGCAGCCTGCGTGATTCTGGTGCAATGTCTTCATGTTGCTATTGTCAACGGGTATCTGTTCCTTGTCCTCACCCTGGTACTCTGTATAGTTAACTGGCAGTCCTATTTTCAGATGCTCCTGGGAGAATCTAAGGCTAGCCCACAATAACGGTGCAGACTAATGAGAACAGCCCTGCACGCGGTATTCCACAAGTGGGAGTTCACTCCTGAAGATGCTACCAAGCTGCTGTGGGTTCTAACTACATTACAATGCCCAGTCTCTCAGAAATCCCAGTAGCTGGTCAGTGCTCAATAAATATTAAATTAATCATAAGCCTCTGTGTCTACAGAGAAGTCAGTCTAGAAAGGCTACTTTAAGAAATTTGGGGACTAGACAAGGTCATACTATATTCTTCTGTGTTGTCTTTGAAAGGCCTCACACTGGAAATCCTCCTGCCTCAGCCTTAATACTGGGGCTCGCCTGTGTATCATCACACCTGGCAGGAAATGGCTATTTGCCCCAACCCCTCTACTTTCTTTCCTTTTTGAGGCAGGGCCTTACTATGTAGCTCGGGTCTACCTCAAACTGAAGATCCAGCTGCCTTGACCTCCTGAGTGCTGGAATTAAGGATGTACGTTACCATATCTTGCTTCTTGGTGAGTTTTTAAAACCAACATGAAACAGCCCTTTCATCGCTTAGGCACCTTTCACCTTGGGGTCCTGTGCTACTGAAGTGGAGCCTCACAGCCTCCACTCTGTTGGCTGGCATCTGGACCTCACAGCCTCTATCCTGTTGGCTAGGATCTGGACCATCTATTCCACCCCTTCATTGTTCATCCCAGTGCCATTCTGGGTGGGGTACGGGATCCACTACAATCAACCCTGTGCCCCATGAGACCACTCTCAGGGTGAAATGAGTCACAAAGTCAACAAGCTATCACACAGACACTCCAACCCCATGGACTGTCTAGCCCCCGAGACCACTCTGAGCCCTGTAGAGGACCTAGCTGGCATCTGCTACATTTGACAAGAACCATTTCTTATTTGTTTGGTGGCACTGTGGCTGAAACTAGGGCCGAGTGCCAGGTTGTAGCTTCCTTTGTCCTCCCAGGCACCACTAGTAATGAGATGGGATCAGATGGATATGGATAAGCAGTGGGTGGCTTCAAAGACAAATTGCGGCCCCCCACCACTCATCACCTTTGCCCACAAAGTAATCCTGGTAGTAGCGAGCACCCAGGTCCACGTGCTCGATGCTGTACTGCCTGGGCCGGCTCTGTGTCCTCTGCTGCTCCTTGGGTACCTCCAGCACCGAGATGCTGGCATTTGTACGGTGGGTGCTCAGGGTGGGCTCGGCCATGTGGGTCTCGCCGCTGCCCCCGGGGGAACCCACGGAGGCCCGGGAGAAGCTGACATTGCGTTCTCGCTCCCCGCCGATCTCATTGCGGAAGTGCGGGCAGCTAAGCAGCAGGTCGTTGCTGTTGTCGTCCCCCAGGTCCTGCTCCAGGTTCTCTTTGCAGTTCAAATCCTCTGTGCTGGTGAAGGCTGGGTCCAGAGTCCCCAGGCTGTGGGCTCGTGATGCCGTGAGTGTCACCATGGCTGAGGCGGCTGAGGCGGCTGAGGCCCCTGTGGTGGTGTTGCGCCTCTGGGCCACGGACACCCTGTTGGCAGCTGCCTCGTTGAGATCAAACAGCATGCTCTGCACATCAAAATGTGCAAAGCTCTTCTGGCAGACCCATGGTCTGCTGGCTTCTGGGGGGCTTCGACCTTCCTCAGTCTCTCCCAGAGGCCGCCCCACTTCCCCGTCGAGCTTACTGCTCCTCAGTTTCCTGAAGATGGACGAGTCCACAGTGTCCCCACTGCCCAGGCCCCGCACAGGTTTCTTCCGAGCTTTCTCCTTCTCCTTGAGAGGCTGTAGACTCTGGAGACTATCTTTGGTGGGCTGGCCATTGCGGGGGTCTCCCTTGGCTCCACAGTTGCCCCCCGAGAGGGCTCCGGGATCCACACGCAGGAGCTCACTGAGGTTCCGGGAGCCCTGAGCCTCTGGCTGCTCGCTGCGGAACTCATTGAGGATATCAAAGAAACTCTGCTCTGGTACACCCTGCACGTCGATGGAGGACGTGCTGCCATATTCTCGGAAGAGGGGCAGCACCCCTGGGTGCCGGGTCCCCCTCGGGTCTCCCGGTTCCTCTACATCACACTCACTGAGGGTGATCTCGCTGCTGCTCCGATGTCGCAGAGGAAGGAAAGCCCGGCCAGGGGACCGGGGCCACCCATCCTGGAATTCTACATCTTTGGACCTTCTCCTGGACAGTCGATGGAAGGCTCTGGATCCTGAGGAAGCTGGGGTGCTGGAGGGGAGCTGTCCATTCTGTAGGTTCCTCATGGAATGGGCTACTTTGGTGGTTTTCACACCATCCGTGTCCTGTGAGGGGCTGGGATTGCTCTGTTCTCTCAGGGCATCTCGCTTGGGTGGCCAGTCAGCCACTCTGGCACGCACTCCCATCTTGGGCATGGCGGGGGTGGTGGGGCTAGGGCGGGTAGTAGCAGTAGCTGGGCTCTCACCGAGAGGCTGGGACATGCTGCCATTCTGGGCCCAGAATCCCATGGGAGTGTAGTCCCCAGGGTGGGGCCCAGGGAGGACATCGGTGCTCCTGGCCCCACAGCTGGCTGCCAGGTCCACACCATCATTAGGAAGAGGCCGATAGGTGGTCATAGTCCTCGGGCGCTGGAGTGCTGCTGCCCCTGGAAGTTGAGGTGCAACTCTATGGGGTCCCCTGGCCCTCAGCCATTGTTCAGGCCCACCAGCCCTGGGACAAAGGGTGCTGGCCCCTGAAAGTGCACTTGGAGGTTGTGAGCCTGTAGAGTGCAGTTCTTCACCATCGCTGTGGTCAGCAGCGCAGTTGTGGCCTCAGGAGGCAGGTATCACATGGGGGGGGGGCTCCAGATGCAGTGGTTCACTGGGGCAGAGAGTGCAGAGGCTGCAGGCCATGGCCCGTGGGTGCTGGAGGTGTCTTCCCAGCCATGCTGCAAGAAGAGAAAAGGAAGAAGTGAGGTGTGAGCAGTATGCGCTACTGCCCAGAGGCAGGGGTGTGCCTTTTTTTTTTTGAAGGTGAAGACAGCTTTACTCATTTGAAGACTCAGTATTATGGAATCTGCCTGCCTGCTCTCACCTTCTTCCATTTCTCAGACAAGGCCCTGCTATGTAGCTTTGAACTTTAGAGATTCTCCTGCCTTTTCCTCCTGACTGAGTGCTGGGATTATAGGAGGATAGCACGGTGCCTGGCAAGAGTGTCTGATCATGTGAAAAGCAGAGAAGGGACAGTGATGGGTCTACATCACCAGCTCCAGCACCATTAGCGCCTTGCCATTCCTGTTTCATTTGCTCATCCAGGTATTATTTTTTGTGGTCCTGGGGATTGAACCCAAGGCCTGTGCATGCCAGGCAAGTGCTCTGGCACTTAGCTATACCACCAGCCACGAGACCATTTCATCCACAAATACTTCTCTAGTAGATGAGACCTTTTTAAAAAAAAAAAAGTTATTTATTATATATATATGAATGCCCTGTAGCTGTCTTCAGACACACCAGAGAGGACATTGGATCTCATTTCAGATGGTTGTGAACCACCATGTGGTTGCTGGGAATTGAACTCAGGGCCTCTGGAAGAGCAGTCAGTGCTTTTAACTGCTGAGCCATCTCTCCAGCCCAGTAGATGAGGTCTTTAAAAAAAAGAAAAAAGAACTCATCATGATCTCACTTCATATCCACCAGAGTTCACAGGAACTCTTTGTTAGCCTGCAATAATCGGTCCGCCCCAGGTCCTGGTCTGTCATTTCAAAGGGTCTTTTGTTGAGTTGGTCTGCCCAAAAGAGGAACCAAACAAGGTCCTTAGTGCTCAGGCGGATGCTCTTCCTGTCTCCCCACTCCATCACAGCTGTCTTCCCTCATTCCCATTTCCCTCCATGCTTAAGAACACACCTATTTCTCTAGTTCACAAATGGCTTCCTACCCCTGTGTGAGTGGGAGACACTGGTGGATCTTAGCATCACAAGAAGAGGCAGACAGGCTTAGCTCTTCATGGTACCCCACTGTCTGCTTTCAGGACCACAGGCATGCATGTGTTTCCTGTCTGTTAATGATCCCTTTGCTTCTGCCCAGAGCCTTGCATGTGCTACATAGACAGGCAACTGCTGAGCCACAACCAGGCCTGAATTTTCATCTTCCTTTTCTCCTCTTTTTTAAGAGGAGACATGCTTTCATATGTACCTCAGGTTTGCCTTGAACTTGTGATGTTCCTGTCTTAGTAACCACTGGAGTCCTAGGACTATAGATGTGTCCCACCATGCCTGGCTGGTTTTGTGTTAACTTGATGCAATCTATATTAGAGAGGAGGGAGCTGCAAGCAAATGCCTCTAATAAATCTGGCTGTGAACAAGCCTATAGGGCATTTTCTTAGTGATCAATGGGGGAGGGTCAGTCCACTGTAGGTGGTGCCATCCCTGGGCTGGTGGTCCTAGTGTCTAATAAAAGCATGCTGAGCAAGCCATGAGGAGCAAGCTGAGGAGCAGCACCCCTCCATGGCCTCTGCATCAGTTCCTGCCTTCAGGATCCTGCTCCGCTTGAGTTCCACCCCCACTGGTTTTAGATATGAATTGTTAACTGTGAATGAAATAAGCCCTTTCCTCCCCAAGTTGTTTGGCCATCGTGCTTCATCACAGCTATAGAAACCCCAAGACAGGAGCACTACTGAGAAAATGCAATACGTGTCCACAAAGTAAAAGGAGAGCTGGACACAGGTAGGGAAGCTGGGCTGCAGCCTCTGGTGACTGCTAGGTCCCACAAGATGGAGATGTTCATATCCACTTATGGACTGACTCTATTGTTAAACCATCAGTTCAGGAGCATAGGGATGCTTCCCAGTACAGCTGGTACAGAGCTGTGCTCATGGATAGTTGTGTGGCCCTCGTACTGCATAGAGTCAGATTTTTTTCCTCTGATGTTGGCACACTGGGGCTGTGTGGGACAACTGGTGGCTCAGCAGGGAACCTGACTTGCTATGTGGTGTGTACCTCTCACCAAATGGGCTCTCCTGATGGTATTTGGCATCCAGTTCTGTGGACACTTTTAATCGAACCTTGCTGTAAATACACACAGATGTTCTACATGCCTGAGGCTCTGCACACATCTCCCCAGGCTTGCAACTGGATCCCTCTGTGCTGTTCTGAGCCGAGTGGTTCCCACAGCAAAACAAACAAACAAACAAACAAACAAACAAACAATACCCACAAACAACAAAGAACAACAACCACAACAAAAACCAAAAACAAAACAAAACCCCAAACCTCCTAGGTCCTCCCAATGGGGAATCCAGTTAGGAGAGAAGCATGGTGTATGCCTGAGAATCAAATGGCTAGGCTCCAATTACGGTGTGCTATGGACCAGTGACTAACAGTATCCCAACCTCACTCACTGTGAAGTGGGGAATTTTCTGCTTCTTTGGTGTCACTGTCCTTCTAGGCTGAGCATCCCAAACTTGAAAATCTGAAACACTTTAAGTGTCACACAGGCATAGTGACATACATCAATCCTAGCCTTGAGAGGCAGAGGCTGTAAGGATATGAAGTTCAAGGACATTGTTGGTTACAGTTATTTTAAGGTCATTCTTGGCAATATGAAACCAACCTACCTATCTACCTTCCTTCCTTCCTTTTCTTTATTTTAACGTTTAAGTGACAATATGATGCTACAAATGGAAATTTCCCTTGCTGATTTCTGGTCCCAGGCATTCTGGACTCCATTTGTTCTCCCATTCTTCTAGGAAGCTCTGGAGAGACTTTGTGACCCCCACTCCCCCGTTATGAAAACAGGGCAGGGTCTGCTGAATTTGGGGTAGAGGAGGTGGTGCATCTCGAACCACAGCACACCTGGGTCTACAGAGTGTCACTCAGTAGCAGGGACACTGGCTTAGCTTTTCCTGGGGACACTGGTTCCCTCTGGCTGGTGCTCCCTTGGTCCTTACACACGCTTGCTCCTTGGCCTCCCAGAGGTTCTGTGAGTTCCTCACTGAGATTACCAAGCTTCTGTGGATCCTGGGACCATATACCAAGAAGGCAGCTGGGGAAGTGTGAGTAGAGGAAAGGCTATGCCCAGTATGACACACAGTAGTCTCTTCTTGCTGCCCGCCAGATCAAGATGTAGGACTCTTGGTTCCATCTCTAGCACTATGTTGGCCTGTATGCTGGCATGGTTCCTGCCTTGATGATCATGGACTAAACCTCTGAAATTGTAAGCTAGCCCCAATTAAATGTTGCCCTTTACATGAGTTGCCTTGCTCATGGTGTCTCTTCACAGCCATAAAACCCTAAAATAGAAATTGGTACCAGGAGTGGGGTATTGTTGTGTTAGGCCTGACCATGTTTTTGTTTGGAGAATTGTGGATTTTAGGACTTTGGAATAGGAAAGCAGTGGGATGTGTTAAGTGGGGCTTAATGGGCCATCCTGGTAGGAGCATGGAAGACAGTAGTGCTAAAGGTGATTTGAACTGTGGGGGGCCTGGCTCAAGAGGTTTCAGAGGAGAATTTAGTATTATACCTAAAGATCATTCATGTAATAGTTAGGTGAGGAATGTGGCTGCTTTTTCCCCTTGTCAAAGGTCTACCAGAGGATAAGGTAAAGAAATTAGATTAATTGTAACAGTAAAGGAAATCTCAAAACAACCTAACATAGACTCTTCTGTAGTTCATTCTTATGAAGAAGAGTTTTGATGAAATGGAGCAAGCTAAGCAAGGAAAAATACAAAAATGTATAGTTCAATGATTAAAGGGGCGCCAGGAAGTGGAATGGAGCTAAATCCTGTGTTAATGGATATTAAATGGAATTAAGGGAGTAGAGACCTCAGGGCAAGACCCTACTCAGCTAAGATTCCACTTTGTGAAAGGGAATTAAAGAAAAGCTTAGGTCTGGGTGTAGTGGTACATACCTTTAATTACAGCACTCAGGAGACAGACAGAAGCTCAGGTTCAAGGTCAGCCTGGTCTATGGAGTACCTTCTAGAACAGCCAAGCTTAGGCAGTGAAGTAAACCATCAAAACCAGAAAACTGGTGAAGATGTAATTTAACAAGGAGGCCGTGTTCCAGTCCCAGCAAGCAGCAGAACTTGGCAGCTTTGGCCACATAGTTCTGGCTTTAGAATCAAGAATAGAAGAAAGGGATTATGGAATCTCCCTCTGTGATTAAGGAAAGGTGCTGAGGTCAGGCCTATGGCAGGGGTGTCCCTACATGGAGGCCCAGAGAGGCCATTGCATGAAGCTGTGAAGATGAAGCCTGGATTGCCTTGGAGACCTCAAGCTGTTGGAGATGCCAGAGCAGTGAGAAACCTGCCAAGGAGAACTGCTAACTGGGAGTGGAACCAGCCAAAGAGAAAGAAGTCTGTTGCAGTCAACAAAGCTGAAAGGAGTTGTAGATCTGCAGAGTGCTTTGACATCAGACATGGAGATGCAGAGTTTAGAGTTTGCCCAGCTAGTTTTAGAGTTTCAGCTTGTTTTGGTCCAGTATTTCCTCACTATGGAATGGTAATATATATCCTGTGCCTTTATATGGTGGAGGTATGAAATCTGTTTTTTGATTTTGATCTCATAAGGGTTTAGGGTTAAGGGATTACATGAATTTCAGAAGAGACTTTGAATGTTGGACTTTAAAACATTGTTAAGACTGTGAAAGACTATAGGGAATTTGAAGTTGGATTAAATACATTTTGCATTATGTTATGGCTAAAAGACTATGGGGGCCAGGGAGTGGAATGTGGTGGTTTAGACAGGTATGGGCCACATAGACTCATGTGTTTGAGTGTTTGGCCCATAGGAAGGAGCACTGTTAGGGTGTGGCCTTGTTGGAGGAAGTATGCCACTATAGGGGCAGGCTTTGAGGTCCCATATGCTCAACCTGTGCCCAGTGAGAAACAGTCTTTCCCTGCCTCCTGCTTGATCAAGATGTAGAACTCTTGGCTTCATCTCCACCACCATGCCTGCCTGGATGCTGCCACGGTTCCTGCCATGATAATGGACTGAACCTCTGAAACTGTAAGCCAGCCTGAACTGGGGGCAAATTTTGTCCTTTACAAGAGTTGCCTTGGTCACGGTGTCTCTTCATAGCAATAAAACCTTAAGACAGCTTGTGACCAGACTCAATCCAAAGGTGGCAATGAAGATGTAATTATGTCCTAAGTAGGGGTCCAGGGATGGTGGCTCTAGTCCTGGTTAGAGAAAGGGGCCGTGACATTAGGTGTGTCTTATTCTTGTCTGCTGCAGGTGCAGCATGTTGCTGGCTCACAGCTTTTGTTGTTTCATGGTCAGGAGCTGGTGGGCCTTGCTTCATACTGAACCCCCAAGACTCAGGCAGACAGGAGACTTTTCTAGAGCATCCTTTTGACTTCAATCCTTCCATATCATTGGCTAGAATGAGGTCATGTGGCCATCCTAGTTGCAAGGAATAACATGGAGAGACAGAACCGTACTGTGGTTGTCCTGACTGTGGGCCAGTGGAGATTTGGGGGCTCTGTTAGAAGAGCAGATAATCAGTGGTTAGCCTGTGTTTCTAGGCTGCCACTTGTGAAGTCTGGGGGCTCAAGGGGAGTGACTGTTCCTGATGAGGCCTTCAAATCTTAGGGGCAGTCTAGCAGAAGGGTGGTCCTCTGTGGAGCTATAGTATCTGCAGCAAGCTCAGGGCTGGCCAGAGGGGAAGACTCAAAACATCCTGCATGCAGTTCTCTGTGGTATGTCCCACTCTCTTCCCCAATAGCAGGCCAGATTTCCTTTGTGGGACTCTGCCACTTGCCTGCCCACTGTGGCTCTGTCCTCTGCTCAAGCACAAACCATGTACCCAGTCTGGTCCACTAACACCAGTGAGGTCTTTGTCTGGAATGCTAGAGCTGCAGATTGCAGCTAGCTATTGGCCAGAGGCTGACCCGTGAGAGAAGGAAGCTAAGTGTTAGAATTTGAGGGTGCTTGTCACGATTTGAGGCTCCACATCAAGCTGGGCATGGAGCTGGTCCCATTCCACCTCTTACCACTAAAAGTTTCAGTCTTAGAACAAACACTTCACTTCCACAAACAGAAGCAGCATGTACAGCAGCAGCTGCGGGCACTGCCATCTTCCTGTGGGCCAGGTCCCTTTCTAAGCACCCGTCATTTGTTAACTGCTTTTTGCTAAGCCTCACAACTGACTCCACAAGGCAGCTTTCACCACCACCTTCCTTTTACAGATGAGCAAACAGGAGCAGACAGATGAAGCAATGTGCCCAAGGCCGGGATGTCTGAGCCCAGCTCTTTTATCCCTGATTTGGTCTTGAACCCCAACCTTTCCTGCAACATGCTGGACTCTGCAGCTTCCACCTTCCCCTTTGGGAAGAGGTAGACAAATACTTCTAGATCCAACCATTTTGTTGTTCAGTTGCTTATGATGTCACTGGGAGCAACTCACACTGCAGACAGAACCCTTCCTATCTCTGTCCCTTCTCAGGATAATTAGGATGCGCTAAGCTTTGCTGCAGTAACAAACGACCCCAGATATGTGGCAGGGCACTCACACATGTGGGGGATCTGTCACAGGCTGGCTGATGGCTCTGCTTATGTCACCTTGGCTTCCAGCACAGAGCAGCTTTGTCTGGGCTGCTGGCCCAACTTCAGAGGAAAGAGGAGTGGCTGACATGACCCTTAAAGCCTCCTACTCAGGAACGACACTCCAATCCATAGGCCAAGTTACACAGCCAGTACTGATACCAGTGGGGAGGGCTGCCAGAGAACTCAGCACAGGAGCAGCTGCCTACCTACTTCTGCTGCATCTGAGTTGAAAGGCGCACCCCCGCTCTCCCACAAAATCGCTAAGGCTGGGACTGCCCATGTCAGCCTTGCTATAGGCCCTCCCTCCTCCTCTCTCTCCAGTCCTCCACTCTAGCCCCACTCTAGCCCTGAGGACCCTCCACAGCAGTCTAATCCTCCCTGGACCCAGAGGTCTGGTCTCAGTTGCAGTGACTTCTCTGTAGACACTTAGCTGGCTTCAGCTGTGGCGTTCTTCCTACTACAGTTCAGACTCCCCTAGTGTCCTTAGATAGACGGCAGAGCTCAGTGATGTCACCTTAGCTCTTGTACTTTCACTGGCCGAGGCAGGAGGATTGTGAGTTTAAAGTTAGATTGGCTACACAGTGAGCTTCTGTCTCAAACAGAACAAGCAGGCACTAAAATGTGTTCTCTGGGTTGAGGGGATGGCTCAGCGGTTAAGAGCACTAACTGCTCTTCCGTAGGTCCAGAGTTCAAATCCCAGCAACCACATGGTGGCTCACAACCATCTGTAATGAGATCTTACATCCTCTTCTGGTGTGTTTGAAGACAGCTACAGTGTGCTTATTTTTAATAATAAACAAATCTTTGGGATGGAGCGGGCGGGGTTGACGGAGCAAGCAGGGCCGACGGGTCGAGCAGAGGTCCTAAATTCAATTCCCAGCAACCACAAGATGGCTACAACTACACTGTACTCATACATAAAATAAATAGAAATCTTAAAAAAAAAGTGTTCACTTAGTCAACCTGTCCCAGTCACACGACTGATGCAATCACTGTACCAGCTCTGAACAGTGAAACCCAACATTCTAATTAATGCACCCCTCTATCACCCCCTTTTTGAGACACAGTCTCTTGGAGCCCAAGCTGACCTCGAATTCCCGATCCTCCTGCCTCAGCCTCCTAAGTGCTGGGGTTTCTACAGAAGTCCACCACTACTCCCAGCCTATACTTGATACTATTTATTTGTTAAGCTCTTCCTCTAACCTACTGCTGTAGGTGTGAGGAAAACAGCTCTGAGGTGGGGAAAAGAGAGGAGTCAGGGAAATGAGGGAAAGTGGGGCTGCTCCTCAGGTGGTCACCCTTATAAAGGAAGAAAACTCATGATAAAGGAGGGGTTGTAACTGAGGAATAAGGTCAGTGATCTGCATGATGGGAGGGAAACTGTGTCAGCTGTGAGACCCCCCAGCCCCCTAATAAACAACATAGAAGAAGTTTTGTTTTGGCTCACTGATCCATTGTATGGATGCTTGGCCATGCCCATTGGGCTTGTGGCAAGCCCAAACATCATAGAAAGGGTGCAGGTGGGACAGAACTGACCAAACATGGAGAGAAATGGAAGGAGGGAGGGAGGGGAGGAAGGAGAGAGGGAGAGGGGAAGGGTTCCAGTACCTCTGCAAGGATGTCCCCTCCAGTGATCAAAGTTCCCGTCATTAGGCCCCACCAGCTTCCAACAGTAGCACAGGCTAGGAATCTAGCATGTGAGCCTTCACGGAACATTCTAGATCTAAAGCATGGCAGCACTGTGTGCAAGAGTAGAAGGACGACTAGGAAACCCTTACAGGGCACTGGGCAGGGGTGTCCAGGCAGTGGTCTTCACTCCCTGGTGGGCACTAGAGGCACTAAAAGAGGTTCCTGAAGAAACAGGTGTGTCTGCTTGGCCCAAGGAACTCCAGACCAGCTACTCTGGCACTCTGAGCTCAGTGTGTGAGTGCCACAGTGTGTGTGGAGGCCAGCAGAAGTCAGTTTTCTCCTATTATTTGGGTCCTGGGACTGAACTCAGGACATCAGGATTGGCAGCAGTGCTGCTCTGGAAGACACCTGCCCCTAAGGATCGTCCAAAAGCTAGGCTGGGCATGGTGGTGCAGCAGCACGTGGATGTGAGTTCAAGATCAGCTGGTCTACATAGAGTTCCAAGAAAGACAGGCCTACATAGTGAACCCCTGCTCTCCCCCCAAAAGTAAGCCGAGCAACTGATTTCAGCATGCAGCCAGCATGGGGGGTGGGGGTGGGGCTGGGGCTGCCAGGCAGCAAGCCAAAAGACAAGACAGTACATCCATCTGGAGGCATACAGTGTTTCTGACAAGGTTAAGGGGTTCTGGCTAGAGCAGCGTCAGGAGGGCGTGTGTAACAGGCTGAGCAACAGTATGACCTGGAAGCACCAGGCAGTCTAGGCGCTTTTCCTTATCGCTGTGATAGAGCACCCGAGAAAAGCAACTTAGGAGGAGGGCAGGCTCCTGCTTTGAGAGGGTTCACTGCATCATGGCAGAGAGCTCAGATGGAACAGAGGCTGGGCTATATCCCTCTAGCTCGGCCCGTGGCCCTATACCTGCCAACTAGCCCCACATCCATAAGCTCCCACCATCTCCCAAGACAGCGCTAATTAGTGGGGACCAAGTGTTCAAATACACATTCTGTGCAGTGTGCTTCAGGTTCAAACCACAGCATCGGAAATGGATACTGCTGAGGGTCACATGTGGTACAACTTATTGGAATAAAGGGTTCCAGAGACCTGTGCAGGAGATGCTCCAGGGAGCAGAGCTGCAGAGAGCCTGGTCCACCTGCATCCTCTGACCTCCAGTTGTTGCTGCTGCCGCCTCCACGGAGCTCCAGACAACTGAGTCGGAGAGGTGCTGGGAAGAGTGGGGTCTCGTATACTTCTCATTGCATGCTCTTGGGGAAGGGAAGGGATGATGGGCTAATAGCAAGATGAAGCCAGATACCCTCTGCCTATGTGTCAGGTCCAGGCTTCCAGGTTAGAACGTACCGGCCTGTATACACTGACAACCCCACAAAGCAGGGGCATCCACTATGCCCATCTCATAAACGAGAAAGGACAGTGACACGACCCGGTCCCACAGCTTGGCAGGTAGTGCAGTTAGGATTCAAACCCTGACTGTGCTGTGGGGACATATGGCTGACACACGGATTCTGGAAAGATACCAACAGCTTAGTGGGTGCAGGTAACGTAGTGGGCTTCTTCCTTGCTGGCCCTGATCTCACTCGAAGTCTGAATAACACCAGGGGCCATGTTACAGTACCCTCAGGAGCCAAGATGGAAGGACGAATTGGAAACCTTATTAGGAAGTGTTGAGGCAAAGACAGTCCATTAACCTCACCCCAGTGATCCAGCCTTGACCATGAAAACCTATGTTTTGTATTCAGTGCCACAGAAGCCAGAGGATTTATGTTTCTAATTGAAAAGGTCAGTGCGCATCTACAGCACTCAACCTGGCCCTGGTGACCTGCCCTGCTTTTAAGGGTGTTTAATAGGCATGATTCTTCTCCCTTGGGGAGAGAAGAAGTGAATGAAAATTGCATATTGAAATTCTTGGTGTGTACTCTGTTTTATTTTTGTACCATGGCATGTCAAGGCAGGTGTGTGGGCGTTCATGCTGCTGCCGATACAGAAGAGCCACAACGGCCCAATGCCCGAGAGGGGAGCAGAGGCTGGGCTGAGTGAATTCCTTGATCCAGGAAGGACACAACACTTGTAGCAAAAGTGAGACCAAGGAAAGATGCAGGACGCACAGGAGCCCAAAGCTGGGGGATGAGACTGCATGCCGAATGCATGCTTACGGCTTGAATTCGTGCTTTACGGCATGCTAAGCACACGGCAAGGGCTTTAATGCCAGGACCTGTTTAATCCACAGGATGAGTCTGGGAGGGAGGGGCTGATGCTCCTCTTGCCTTAAAGCTGATGGTTCAGGTGTGGCAGTGTATGCCTGTGATCTCAGGACCTCTCCGGATAAAGCCAGTCTGGAAACTCACTTGCTCCACAGTTGGGCGGTCCCTGGGTCAGCCTTGCTCTTGGGCAGGGTCCTCAGGTCCACATGCAGAGGCTGAGCTCATTTCAAAGGCTCACATTACCACATTGCCCTTGTTTTGATTTTGTTCTCTTGTAGAGTTGGAGTACATATAGGTTAAAGGCTCATGTGATCATGTGCTCAGAAAGAAAGAGAGAGGAAAAACAAAACAAACCAGCAAATGAGTCAATGCCTTGAGAATCCTCGTCACCTGATCTTGGAGGTTCCCCTTGCACAGCTGCTGTAGCACTGAGGACTGAAGCAAAGACCACCCAGCTCCACTCTCTGCCTGCCACCAAACTAGCTAGGCTTTGGGTAAACAAAGGAGCCTTTCTTTACCTCAGTTTCTCATCTGTAAAATGGAGACAGATAGGGCTTCAGTCTGAGCAGAGGCCTATGTCTGCATATGCCAAGGCTCAGCGGGCTCCCTGCCTAGTGATGTACTAATATATACTAGGCAAACCAAATGTGGCCTCATGGTGGCTCCTTCTGAATTAGGGGCACAGCGAGTAAGCCCTCTTTCCCAGGAGCCCAGAGCCTGGAGTAAGGGAGGGAGCCCTTGGAGCACCTGTGGGACCAGATGGATGAGGGAAGGTGTCACACCTCCCCCCAAAGCACATGTGGCTTGAACATCTTGTTCCAATCTGGGCACAGTCCCACTCTCTTAAGTAAATGAGACTCTGAAATGCACAATTGGAAAGATATGCTTCCTGGCGTGTGAGTTTAGGAATGGGCCCACCCAGAAGCAACAGCTATGTCCTAGAAAGGGGGAGGGTATGATAGAGCCAGGCCTCAAAGACAGGAGGGAGGGCCTTTTGGGGTGACTACATGTTGGGGGACATGTCCTCTTGCTCCAGGCTACCTGTGGGCACCATCAAGCTCACTGGCAAGCTGCAGCACAGGGGTCCATGGCTGCTGCCTCTCATTTCCACCATCATTATAAGGGCCATGCCCGTGGATAAACACCTAAGGGATCCCCTGAAATGCTTGCTCCTGTGGCCAGACTAGGCTCCCGGGCAGAAGATAGCATCCTGTCAGCATGGAGCCTGACTTGCAAACTAATTCCAGCTAATTGCCACCGAAACCTGCTAGGATCACATCTGTTGGGCCTGGAGATTAAATCAATATTTGACAATCTTGATTAAACACAGCCAGGGAATCCTTGTAAAAGGACAGCTGTTCAAGCCGCATCCTGTTCCTGGGGGGTTGGGAGGGCTGAGCCGGAGAGTCTCTGTCTCTCCATGTCTTCACCTGAGGAGAG
>NW_022196904.1:22890023-22911881 GCF_008632895.1 Mastomys coucha
GCAGGGAGGGACGGAGAGACTGGGGTGCGGGCTACTTTAGGTAGCACTCTTCTGCCACAGTGGTCATGTTTCATCCTAAGTGCTCCCTGGTTCCTCACTGCCACATCCTTATCAGAGCACAGGACATCAAGCCCTGCGCTCAAGCCTCCATCTACTACCAAGGGAGCACTCAAGCAAAATGCCCTCGAAATAGGGAGGAAGAGAGGTGCTCTGCACCTGGATTTGCTGACGCCAGGATCAGCTCTGTGACCCCTCATCAGTGCAGCACCTTTTGACAGCGCCAGATGTCACGAGTGGGAGAAACCCCCCCCCCCCCCCACTTCTGTTGAGCTAGGGCCTCAGCTGCAGCCTGCTCTACCTGGTACTCAAGTCTTCCCAGTTCTACACAGCAAGGGTGTCTCCACGCCCAAACTCCACCAATCTCTCTCTTCTCTTACTTTCTGTTCTTCCCCAACAAAACCTCCTTTAAATGGCACTTCCGGAGGGGAGACCTATTATCTCCCCCACTTTACAGAGTAGAGCTCTGAGGCTCAAAGCAGCAAACCACCCACTTAAGGTCACAGCGGGACCAAAGGTTCACGTGGGATTTGAACCTTGGCACATCAAATCCACAGTCATCATAATCATGGCCATGGATACGGCCATAATAAATGCCTGCCCTCAATCTCTGATGACTGGCAGCAATGCTTAGGCTCTGGTAATCAGCCTGCCTGGGATCAAGCTACAGCCCCACTAAGTACCACGGAGACCTACAGTGTCACATGTGTCCTTACTAGTGTACCCAGCAAGAAGGTCCCCATGAGGTACTTGGCACAGTAAACCGCACACCACAGACACCGGTACTGGTAACTTTTTTTTTTTTTTTTTTAAAGATGTCATTTATATCCTTTGGAAGTTTCAATGGCTATAAATTGCCATTGGGGGTTCTGGGAACTGAACCTGGGTCCACTAGCTTTTAACTGCTAAGCCCTCTGGGGATACAGCTCAGGGAGAAATGTTTGCTTAAGCAATAGTGAGGCTGACCTGACAACACACTGACTATGGGGGAGGACTGAGAGCTATGCCCAGGCCTTCAAGACACTGGCCACTCACTGCTCTATCTTTGGCTCCATGATGGTGCCAAGGTCAGGGTAGCAGGCCTGGGAAGCAGGGAGAGGCAAGAGAGGGCTCGGTGGGTGAAGAAGTGCTCGCTGTGCAAGCAGTTATACCAGGTAGAGGCAGGCAGATCCAGGGGGTTGCTAGCCTGTTTAGTCTAGCAAGAGACTAAGCTCCAAGTGGGTAAGCTCCAGATTCTGAATGGAGCCCTGCCTCAAAAACAAACAAACAAACAAACAAAACATGGAGAACAACAGAGGAAGACACCTGAATTTGATATCTCTGGGTTCCATCTCTCTCTCTCTCTCTCTCTCTCTCTCTCACACACACACACACACACACACACACACACACACACACACTCTCTACCCTGCAAAGCAGCATCGCAGCAGGACTACCATTGTCTGCCCTTTAGAGGAGGCTCACCATCTTGGCTCACACTCATTCAGAAATAGAATCTTTCAAAAAAATTAGTTACTTTTACTGGTGACTGAAATAAAACAAAGACAAACGCAAAAACAAAAACAAAAAACAAAAACCAATATGGAGTTCAAAAGAATGACATAATATCTTTTGTACTGAAAAAAAATCATGGTATTTAAAAAACCATGCTAAAACTGTCACAGCCATTTACCTCCCTCCCCTCCAATCTAGGTCAACACAGGGGAAAGGTCTCGAAGGCTGGCAGTGGTTCCGTCTGGGTGGGAAGTGACAGTGTCCATGATGAGTGTGAGGATGCAGACTGCAATCCCAGCACTTGGAAGCCGGAGGCAGCTGGGTCAGGAGCACAGGCTCCATCCTCAGCGAGCAAAGCCAACCGAGTTCTATTTCCAGCTCTAAACAATGCCAAATATACTTGTCGTAGATATCTAATTTTTCTGGGTGATTCCACCTTCACACACACACACACACACACACACACACACACACACACACACACACTACAACTTCACATGTGCATATATCTTGATGATGTCACTCTCCTGATATCCCTGAAGATCCTCATCCTTATTTTTAAACAATGACTCACTAGGCAATTGTGGCCCACGCCTTTAATCCCAGCACTCGGGTGGCAGAGGCAGGTGGATCTCTGCTGAGTTTGTTGTCAGCCTCGTCTACAGAGCTCTGATAAACAGACCTTGTTAGATACGTGATTTTTAAAAAAATATATTTATTTTTATTTATGTGTGTATGTGTATGTATGTATGTATGTGCCTGCATTCGTTTATGGGTACAAGAGGGTTTCAGAGTTCCTGGAACTAGAGTTCCAAGTAGTTGTGAACAGCCTGACATAGGTCCTTGGATCCGAACCTGGGTGGGTCTTCCAACCTTAACCAGTAAGGACCCTTAACTGCTGAGCCACCTCTCCAACCCTTAATTTTTTAAAAGTCTATAAGTATATTTAAACATCTCAGCCATTAGCGCACTGTCTTCAGAGACCTGCGGATTTGTTCCGTGAGTCTGCATATGCCCTACTCTGACGAGGTGTGTGTGCTCATGTGAACCATGCTAGACTGTCCACTTGGCCTGTAATCCTTTCTCTCCCTTAGAAGCACTCACCTGCCCTCCAACCATGGGCAGGGCATGCGTGAACACACCTCCGGACCTGCTGGGGAAAGAGCACTTCTGAGGTAGGAGGGGTCAGGAGATGTGGCCTGTGCCCACAAGGGCAGCAGCCTCAGAGAACTAACCACGGGTTATCTGGGGACAGAGGGAGGTGGGCACAGACGAGGAATGACAGGATGGAGGGAACATGAATGACAGCCCTGTGCCTGCAGCAACACTACAGAAGGCTCTGGAAGGGTTACAGTTTCTTCTCAGGCTCATGGGTCTGGCCGGCAGATGGTGAGAGCTGGCTGCTCTGTTCACCCATCATCCTGCCCCTGGGCAACACTGCAGGGACTGCTGCCTCAGGCCAGGTGGAAGGAGCTAGAGACACAGGTCATGGGAATGGGGCCCTCCAGACAACAGCGCTCTTAAATAAAGGCACATACAACATGTGCGCAAGGGTGCGCAAGCGCACGCACACACACACACACACACACACACACACACACACAAGCACACAAATGGTAGAACTTTTCTCCAGGCAATCTGGCAACCAATTTAAATGTAAAAATGTTTTTAACCCTCTGAATTAGTATTGCTACTTCTGGGAATTGATCCCAAAGAAGTAATTAGAGATTTAAAAAAAAAAAAGATTAATGGCATTGATTACAAAGGTAAACAAAACAAAGAACACAGCACTGGCCCTAATGATGGCCCTGCATCCACTGATGATAAATGCTCCTGCAGCAAAGAATACACACACGCTCAGAGAGAGGCTGGGCCAGACACTCTGGAGGTGGAGTAGTGTTTATCCTTTCACGGATTCCCCAAATTGCTTTTATCTTTCGTTTCCCTTGAACTCACAGATGCACTTGCTTCTCCTCCTGAGTGCTGGGATGAATGTTGGGCGCCCCTCCCTCACCCAGCCATCCGAGTGCTGGAGAACAGGAATATGCGGCTAGATGCTTGGGTGCTGTCCCCACTATTCTTCTCGCCTAAACATCCACTAGACTTATCTTCTCTCTAGGGACAGTTGCCAATTTGGTCCCAAGCTCTGCCTTTACCTAGGGTTTCTGTCTTCCAGTAGACACATCGGCCATGGGGCAAGTCACACCTGTGTGACCCTCCTCATCAAGGCCATTTGATGACCGGAAGGAGACGATCCCAGCCAGTATGTGCACGAGGCCTGTTCTCCACTGGGTCCTGCTCTAAGTACCATTTGATCAGCACAGTCCTCCTAGGGAGGTACTACTGTTGCTATCCCTTTTCTACACAACAGGAACTGAGGCACAAGAATGAAAGTCACGTGCATAAGGCTACAATGCTTTAAGAAGCGAGGCTGGGTTCAAATTCTGCCAGCTGACTTAACAGCTAAGATTTCCCCACCTCGGACCATAGCCAAAGGCGGCTTTGTCTGTGGCTTGAGGACACCCTGGAGCCAGATCTGAGTGGAAGGTAGAGTTCATTTCCTGGTGCAGAGCAAACATTCACTGGCTCCCCGAAGCATTTCCAACCCCAAGGATAAAAGGTCTTGTGGAGAGGAGAGCTTCTGATAAGAGAGAGTAAGAGGTAGGTGAAGTGGAAACGTCTAGTACTCTGGAAAGTTAGTTGTGCCAAATGATGCTTTACTGGGGCACACAGGTGAAAGGATGTCTTGCTAAAACAAGCACATGAAAGACTGTTTTCCTGAAGCAGACACAGGTGAAAGGATGTTTGGATTTGGCAGACATTGAAAGGACCCGGGATGAGGGAGTATAAATACGACCCCGCAGACAGTGGGAGACAAGCATCGAGCCTTGGTTTCGTTTGCTCTGCCTCGTTATTCTTCACTGAAGCACTAAAGGCACACACACACACACACACACACGTATTGGTTTGTCTTACTCAGCATTGTTGAGCTCGACTTGTGATAAAACCACCATTGAGAGAAACTGGCCCAAGAACTGCTCGAGAGGTTCCTGAGGCACTTCAGTGGCCTCGACTCTGGCCAGTTGGTGAGCCTGGTAGTTTCATCAGGGTTGAACTATAGCAGCCTGTTGTCTGCTGGCCTAAAGGACTGGACTGTAGCTGCTAAGTTGTATTTGGGGTTTGCTACAGGACTGAACTGCTAACAAAGAAGATTGAGCTCACCCCCAAAGAACTACTGCTGAACAAGTCCACTCCCCCATATCCTAATAACTTTTCTCTTCCACTACCTCTGCTGGGTGGTGGGGTCAACCTCTGCTGAGAGGTTGAGCCCTTATTAAAAGTAGGTTCCCAGCCGGGCAGTGGTGGCGCATGCCTTTAATCCCAGCACTTGGGAGGCAGAGGCAGGTGGATTTCTGAGTTCGAGGCCAGCCTGGTCTACAGAGTGAGTTCCAGGACAGCCAGAGCTATACAGAGAAACCCTGTCTCGAAAAACTAAAAAAAAAAAAAAAAAAGTAGGTTGCCTACAAGTAGGCAGTTCTAGTTGCCTCCCTCATAATCCCGTGCTCCATGGTCCCCAGTCCTTCCTGCCACAAAGATAAAGGAGGATATGACACCAGGGGCCAAACCATATAGATACCATTTTATAGACACAGAAGATCTGGGACTTGGAGAGGGTTCACCTATTTACCAGATTACATGCTAGCTTAGGAATCTAATCTAGACCACTGACTTCAGAACTTCCCTTCCTAAGTGTGTCCTCTCATTTCCTTGCAAGAGATACCAGGTACTGACCAGAATGCCCATCGATGGAGATGTCTCTGTGTTAAGAGCACTTGCAGTTTGGTGACCAGCACTCACATCCGGCAGCTCACGGCTACCTATAACTCTATCTAGTTCCTTGGGATCTGACACTCTCTTCTGGCCTCTGCACACCTGCACACAAAGACAAATATGCGTATCCACAAATAAAAATAATAAAGAACAAATCTTAAAAATGTCCTGGTAGAGCACTTATTTATCAGCATGTACAAGGTCCTCGGTTTAATTCCCTGCATAGCAAATGAACAGAGAAACAAGCACATCTCCAGAATACATTTTACATCCATCAGCGGGCTGGTGCAGAGGAAGCAGAGTGGTGAGAAGCAAACGTGGGCTGGAGAAGTAGTTCAGTGGTACAGCCTTTGCCTAGGTGGAATCCCCCAGGGAGGGGATGTGGTTGTGGTTCAGTAGTAGAGAACACTTGCCTCGTATGTGTTGGACACTGGGATTGATCCACAGCACCACAAAAGCAAACAGAAAGAAAACCGAGAAGGCAGACCTGTGATCAGCAAGGAGCGTGGGGAGGAGCTTGGGCCGGATGAGAAGGAATGCCCCCCCTCCATTATATCAGCCTACCATCTGCAGCCCAAGGCAGACCCTGAGTTGAGTCTCACAGATTCATAGGGGCACAGGCACGTCGACACTTTCTGAAGCACTTTTTGCTGAGGTGTGGATCTGGTACAACCTGGCACCTCATACAAGGGGGCCAAAAATGTGAGCTGTGGCAAGGAGCACCCAGGGGACAGCTGGGCTGTCATTGCTGGTGCATAACAACGTGGCTAGCTCTCAAACACAAGACATTTTGTGAAAATCATAAGAGACAGAAAACATACATGTAAGGCTGTTTCAGGAAGCTGATGAATTAGGAGACAGAGATTCTTACAGAGAGTTCAGGCTAGCCTCAAACTCACAGAAATCTACCTGCATCTGCCTCTCAAGTGCTGGGATTAAAGGTGTGTGCCACTACATCCCGCTAGAAGCTGCTCCTTTACTGAAAGGTCAAAATGTAATCTGCAAGAATAGGTCCATAGCCACCGCCACACCACAGACACTTTGAAAAGAGGTAGTAGTGGATGAAGGGAGAGAGGGAGAAAAAGGAAGACAACCGACTCTGTATGAGGAGGAGGTAGTTCTTCTAGCAGCAGACCAGCCATTCATGACGCTAGTCTCCGCTTCTCTCCCTGTGGGGATGTGAAGGTGAAGGAGGCGTGCAGGAGTAAAAGACACAGGACTCAGGACTTTTTCAAAGGAAAACCATACTGCTTTATTCTCAAAAGCCACCAAACCACTGGGTCTGACTTGATCTGTGAGCGTGTGAGCTCCAGTCAGGAAGGGAGTAGAGAGGCCTCTCTACCCTGTGGTGGGCACTGAGATGCCTGGTCAATTCCCACTTCCTCAGCTCTTGAAAGAGGGACTCCAATTGGTCAAAGGCAACAGAGTGAGTTGCTTCTCTCTGATCTGACTGGCTGATTGGCAGGGACACATGACCTAAGCTGGACCAACTGTAGCCTGAAAGGGTTTAGAGCTCATGGGGGAAGGGTCTTTTCAATGTGATCTCTCTCAGTGCCCATGGACAAGAAAGCATGTGACCTTAGATGTCACTGGAAGCCATTCTGGGACCTAGGGACATGAGGAAGAGGAAGCCAAGGTTGAGAGCTGGCATCCGTGACACACATGTTGAGTGGCTGATTATATCCAGTTTGGTGTTGCCTACCTCTGGCCTTGGAGAGCATATGAAATGGCTTTCCTGTTTGGCCAGATGGTGCCAGTGTGTTTCAAGCACAAGAATCTCGATGTAGATTTGCATGCTAGCCAGCTGTCTTTGCTCTGTTTTTCTAAGGCAGCTCTTGTTACATAGCCCAGGCTGGGCTTGTGAGTCTGCTGCCTCAGCCTCCTGAGCACTAGGCTTACAGACATGTGTCACTACCCCTGGCCAGCCAGTTACTTTTTGACTATTAAAGGAAAATCTCTACAAGAGGAAAGTGGGCAGCAGCAGTGATAGCAGGAAGGCAAATCCACTCCTGGTAAAGAGATGGCTTGCGCCTCTCAGGTGGCGTGTCAGTCCTCAGAACTGTCCCCAGTGATGCCCAGTGTATGCAGGGTTGGGGGAAGCCCCAGCAGAGTGGCCCACTGCATCCTCGCCATCCTCACAACAGCTGCCTTGCAGCGGGTCCTGTGTTCTGCTGCTCCCGATAGCAGCAGGGGGCTCATCCTCAGCTGCTGGGCCTGGGCTGAGGATGAGAGGCAGGCGGAAAGCTGGCTGGCTTTCCTGCAGCTGCTCTGTTCCTGCATCAAAGGTTGCATTTGAGGATCTGGGCCACTGCTGTGAGCTCTGAGATGGCACATGGCCTGAGGACCTCCCAAGGCTCCCAGCTCCCCATCATCTCATCAGGTGAAAGGGCATTGGAGAGGAGTGGAAAACAAAGGGAAGCTCTCTCTGAACTCAGCCTGCCCTGGGTCCAGTCTGTAAGTGGGTGGGCGCCCTCCCTGCTCCTGTAAAGCACTGAGTCACAACAGCTTGTCACAGATTTGGAAAGCACTTAAGCAGAGAGTGCCAGGCACATGGCTATTTCATTATTATTGTTATTTGACAGTGTGTAGTTATGTATTTAATTCCAGAAATACAGTTACATGCTATAAAATATAAGTTTTTAGTATATATTTAATAATTTTTGTGCCCATCCTTCCCCTACTCCTCTTCTTTTTGCCCTGGAACACCCTGACGAGGATGTTGAACCTCTGATTCCCTGACCTCCGAAGTGCAGCAATTACAGGTGTGAACCACTACATCTAGTACATTAGCTACTTTTCTAGTGCCATGATAGAACACCATAACCAAGGCAACTTAGAGAAGGAAAGGTTTAGTTTGGCCTTATGGTTCCTGAGGGTGAGAGTCCATGGCCATCACAGCAGGGAAGTATGAGCAAGCACCAGACATGGCAGTAGGAACGGCTGAGAGCTCACATCTTGTACCACAAGCAGGAAATAGAGGGAGTAAACTCCAAATGGCACAGTCTTTAAACTCTCAAGGCCCACTCCTAGGGATGCACTTCCTCCAGCCAGGCCTCCCCAAACAGTACCACTAACTGGGAACCAAATATTCAAACGCCGGAGTCTATGGACTATCTTATTCGAGCCACGATAGCCAGTGGTATTTGATGAATTTTGACACGCCTACAACTAGTCTAACTTTAGCTGACACATACTGAATACACTGTCCCCAGCACCCCCAAACAGCTCTCCTTCTTAGGATAGGGTCTCGTGGGCTCCTGTGTTTGGGGGCCTTGTGGAGGCCCAAGAGTGATGAAAAACCCATTTCGATAAGATGAAGAGGTTGGAGCCAGGGAGGCTCTCCTGTGCTCAGAGTCTTCCTTCGTTCCTTACCCTCCTAAGTGTGTGGGCAAACAGGAGGATGTGCAAGCAGCCGGGACCCTAGCAGTTACCCTGACCCTGTCATTTGAGGGCTGGTCTGCTGTCTTCTTCCTACTCTCGGATGGTTGGTTGACTTTCAATGTCCCTAGTTGCTGTTCTCTCACACCGATTCTTAGACACCAATCTCTGTATGGCTGCTAGAACCATTGAGAGATGCAGAATCTGGCCAGCTCCCTCCAAGGCCTGAAGGTCAGCTCTTGGCCTCTTGGACATGACCTTCTAAGCTCTGCCACATCCCACCTCTGCTGGGCCACCCTTGCTCTTTCTGTCTCTGTCTCACAACAAACTTCCTAGTTTTGAAGACAAGGTCTCCCTGTGTAGCCCAGGCTGGCCTAGAACTCCAGATCCTCCCGTCTCAGCCCCGCCCCCGCGCAGTACTAAGGTTACAGACATGTTCCATTATGTCCAGCATTACTGACGACTTTTTCCTTTTTTTTGAGACAGAGTCTCATGTAGTCCAGGCAGGCCGCCAATTCAATGTGTAGCTCAGGATAACCTTGAACTCCTGACATTCCTACGCCTACCTCCCAAATGCTGGGATTACAGGTATATATCACCATGTTTCTATCACTAGCAACTTTTCAAATGAAAAGATTTTTTTTTTTAGATTGTGTATTTTCCTTTATTTTTATTGGACAGACTTGTATTCAGAGTCTCTGAGAGAATTTGAGCAAGACAGTGGTCCTCATTTCACTTAAAGACACAAAAGAACACTTTGCACCAAGTGATGCTATGAGGTTACAAGAACAGTGATAACGGTGACAGTTGCCATGTTCTGAGCCTGGGTATGCGGGGAGCCAATTAATCTCATCCAATAACATCTTTATTGAGATTACTGTAGATTCACGTGGCATTGTGAGACATAATAGAAAACGTTACTAAACCTAGTTTGTAAATGCTAACACTGGACACAACTCCAGAACAGTATCATAAACAAATGCAATCTGTTGATTTTATTTAGACTTTTTCCCCTTTATTTCCTAAGACAGGGTCTTACACTGTACAGCCCATATTGTCCCACACAACTCCTTACTGTAGCCTGGGCTACCCTTGAATCTGTGGTCACTCTCCTGTCTCAGCCTTCCAAGGGCTGGGCACTGCCCTGCCCACCCTGCTAGCATTACATCATACTCAGCTTTCCTCCTTAGGAATGGGGCACAGGCGACACTGTGAGAGTTTGCGGAGTCATACAGTGACTATGTGGCTGGTTCTCTCCCTCCATCTGTACATTGAGTTCCTAAAGACTGAAGTTGGCTGACCAGGACATTATGTGCTGAGCTGTCCTGCCAGCCCATCATCCAGATTTTCTACACATGGTGTGTGTGTGTCTATTGTATTCTCTACAAGCTTATCACATGCATGTGTATGTATTCACCACTATCATGGTAGGAACAGGGAGGGTGTATGGGTGACCTTCAGTGAGCCACTGGGTTTTACCCGTCCCCTGTTCTGGAAGACTTCACTACTGCAAAGATCCCTCTCACTACCGCTTATGGCCCTGACCACTTTCCATCAGCTCCTACTCCTAGCCCTGTCAGTCATGTCTATGGTCAGCTCTGTAGTCTGACATGCCTGAATGCTGCACACGGGACTCGCAGCACAGCTTTCCTCACTCAGCACTGTCCCCCAACAGCTCCTTCAGCCTACCCAGACACCCCACAGCACCACAGCAGCGGACACCCCACAGCTTTGTTTACCTGGATACCGGGCTGTTTCCATATGTGGCTAGGAGCAAAGCTTTTTATGAACAATGGTAGGCAGATTTCTGTGTGGACACATAGGTTTTATTTCTCTGGGCTAAGTGCCCAAGAGTTCACTGGCTGGGTCATATGACAGCTGTGTACTTAGCTTTTATGAAACTGTCCATGTGGTTTTTTTGCATGGATGTCTTACTTTACATTCCTGCCAGCACTGTCTGAGAGACCCAGCTCTCCACACTCTTCACTGGTGACTGCTCAGTTCCTAGGCAGGGGCCCCCTATGGGGGCTGTTGTGTAGCAAGTACTGTTCTAGAACTGGGGAATGGAGCAATGAACAGGACTTCCACTGAGCTGCAGTGGCCATCCAGGAGGACTGGAGGCTAGCCTGGGCTAACTGATGAGCCCTCCACCTTGAAACACTAAAAGACAGGAGTTTACTGGCTGACGGGCAGACAGGTGACATACAAATCCACTGAGCAATTATGATAGGAGCTGAAGGAAGCAGAGTACATAATAATAAAAAATGATGAGTACACGGGCTCTGGCTACAGGGCCCGGCAGGCTGGAGCCCAATTCCAACTCCGTTTACATCTACTGTGAATGTATAGCACAGGCAAGGGACCTGACTTACCAGAATGTCAGTTCCCCATCTGTAAAACCAGATGGCAAGCCTGCTCTCGTAGCAAGTAGGCTGTCTCAACAGAAGCAAACAGAAGGCTAAGGGTGCAGCTCAGCAAGAGAGTACCTGCTTAGAATAACTAGTGAGGTGCTGGGGGCGTGGCTCAGTGGTAGAGCCCCTGCCTAGAGTCCCCCAGTGAGGGGCTGGGGGCGTGGCTCAGTGGTAGAGCCCCTGCCTAGGATCCCCCAGTGAGGGGCTGGGGGTGTGGCTCAGTGGTAGAGCCCCTGCCTAGAATCCCCCAGTGAGGGGCTGGGGTATAGAATGCTTGCCTCAACCCAATACTGGCATAATATAAAAAAGCTGCCTTCATGGGCTCTGGAGGACTGAGTGGCTACCCACAGCACACTGGCAGCAAAGACAGGTTTGATGGAGACCACCTGTCTATGGGTCCCTGCCAACACCTCAGTCATGGAGGCAGTGCTCCTAAGAAGCCATACAGCTGTGAGGACTTCCAAGCTCTATATGGTATGGCCTTGTGTTCTGAAGGGAAGCCCATTCTGCTGAGGATTGACAGCTATGTCACAGAGGAAGGGACAGCAAGGTTGCTTACTTATGCAGCAGCATGCAGTAGTGTGGCAACTGGGGCAAAGGGGAACCTGGGACGTTCCACACCCAGGGATCTGAAGAGGGGCCCTTGCTGAATGACATCTACGCCCACCACACCCTCTGGGCCAACAAAGAAACCACATCTGGGAGAGAATGGCAATGTGGCAACCCCTCCTGGTCTGCCTAAGTAGCTCTACACCTGGCCAAGGGAGGAGTGCTTGGTTGACATCCTATGAGAGAAACAGGGAAATGCAGTAGGAGCAGGCAGCAGGCAGCTTGGGGCCTGGGAGAAAATGAGGACGCCCATGGGGGGGGGGGCAGGAGGGAGCCTTGGCTTTGAGAGGACAGATCCGTGAGTCATGGCAGTAGCCTAAGACTTCTGAGGCACGTCAGAGCTGCAGTGACCTGCTTTGTGGGCTTCCCATGACCTAGAGTGACCAACAAGCTGCTCTTCCCTAGGACTGAATCTAGAACTGGGGCACCTTCCCCTGTGCAGAAAATGACTTTGAATCCTGAAGGTAGGGCAGCCAGTTGGCAGGGGGATGGTGAAGCCTCACACCATGAGCATGGCTTTCCTGGAGGAGAAGGGCTCTGGGATGCTAAGCCTTGAATGTGCACAGAGGAATTCAAAACCAAACTGCCACTCCATTCCTTGCAACCCTTCCATGAGACTATAGTTCCAGACAGTGGAAGCTGAAGCAAGGGGATCATGAGTTCAAGGCCAGCCAGGGTTACACAGCAAGACTCCATCTCAAAGAAAACAAACAATCCAAACTTAGGACAGCTCACTGGGCCCACTGTTGCCAACCTTATTGCCTTCCCTCGAGATGCTGGAACCACTGTTAGCTTCCCCTATGAGCCAACACCATCCACCTCAGGCCCTTTGTTTTGGTTTATCCAGAGAAGACGCAAGGCTCCACAAATTATGCAGCTGAGTTCCCCACGTTTGGGAAAATTGCAGGGGTCGGCACACCTAAAGTGCCTACTGGGTAGGCGAGGGAGATATTCCACCACAAACAACAGGGTCCCAGCCTGCCAGTGTGTGGGTTCCTATCTACCTTCAAGATGAAGACCGATGGCTGCTGATGCTTCAGAAAAGCCTCCTGAGGCTGTCTCGTCCCCACCCCATTCTAGAAGAAGATCCCCTCCCTCTGCTCGCTCTAGACATTCTGTACTGTCTTTCTGGCTAGTGACCCCAGGTAAGCCGCATGTGTTACCTCAGGAACTGGACCCCTGAAGCTGAGGCCATTATGAGGAGCTTCTCATAGCTCCAGGGGGCTACCATGATCCCAGTTTGCCAATGGGGACGGCATACCAGGCCTGTCCAGCAGCAGGCAGCCAGGAACTGAATCTGGGGAGCATCCAGATAGTCAGGCAACCTTTCCAATGACTGCACTGCCTAACAGCTGCTGGCGACTGGAGGTCAGAGGCATAGAACTCATATGCCACATTTCAGGGTTGAATAGCTCATTCTAAGGGCATTTCCCAAGAGTGCTAAACTCCCCCAACCTGAGAGACAGCTCATGGTCAGTGTGTGTCGCACATGGCCTAAGCATCAGAGGGACACATACATGTGTAGGGCCACACATTTACCTGATGTATCCATCTATGTCGCTTGTACCGCCCATCAGAGTCCAGAGGCCAGCTCTGTATCCTTTTAGCTCCTCATATGGCCTCACCTTCAGGGATCCGGCTCCTCTGTCTTCTTCCCTCTTCACTGGCCCTTTCTCCTGCCTTTTCTGCCCCTCTTCATATTCCCTCTGGGCAACTGTTCCTCTCTCTGGGTCCATCCCTCCTCCCATGATGACCCTGAGCCCCTGGTTTTCAGCACTATGTTCTATTGAGGACCCTGGGTTTCTTGCTGCTTAGGCCTCTCCTGTCCACCCCAGAATCACTGAATGTTCCTGTCACCTTGCCATCGCTCATAGCTATCCAACCACCCTTGAGCTGTGCACCTGGATATTCACACCTCCTTCTGCGTTGCTTTAGAAGGCTTTACACCAATGCAGTGCAGTAGAACCATTTCTTCTGAGACAAAGCATCCCGCCCTGGAGGGAACTCATTATGACTCAGGATATTCTGTTTGTTTGTTTGTGACAAAGTCTCTCTATGTAGTCCTGGTTGGCTCAGAACTATGTAGTCCAGGGTGGTCCCAAACTCATAGAGATGGGTCTGTCTCTGCCTCCTGAGTGCTGAGATTAAATTTATGATCCACCATACCAAGTGATAGAGCCAGGATGTTCTAAAAGGAGATGAAACATTCTCTTCTTCCTAAATGCTCCTTAAGATCAGGAAGCAAATAACTCAAGAGCTTCAGGAAGTCCCTGAAACTGAACAGATTCAGTAGGTATCTCTCTCAAGGTTATATAAACAGTAAGAACTCTAAGACACTGTCAGGCAAGACAAGCCACCTGAAAGAGACAGAAAGTAATCAAACTGCCTGGAAGCTGCAAATCAATGAATCAATGAGCTGTCTGCAAGAGATACTTTCTGATTTGTAGAGCTGCTTACAAACTGTGCAGCAAGCTCCAGTGTCCCAACTTCTGAGAGCCAATCCATGCTGGGTGTGAATGGGCTCTGAGTCATTTCTGCTCCTCTAAGTAATCCCTCACCCAAACTCCTGTAAGTGACCCCAATAAAACTCCCTGGCTCATTAGGTTGGACTTGGATGGTATCCTTTGGCAGTCTGTCATTGGTTCCCTATCTAGGGCAAGGTGACATCTATTCACATCTCCCAGGAAGAGTGTCGTACAACACGTAGCCCAACTCAATACCCTCACTACTCACCTGGCAGTTGGGCCCAAACCTCACCTTAGGCTCTCTCCCCACAAACCCCTAAGCAGGCTGCAAACCTCTCTGAGTCTAAGTGAGAGCTACTCTTTCCACACCATCACCTGCTTTACAGTGGTGGATGCTACAAGGAGATCCTGCTGCTCACACAGCCTGGGAGACCCCACTCACATATAGGCCAGAGTCCTGCAGCCCTGTAGGGAAAAGGCTTGTGTCCCTATAAGGCTACACTGGGAACCCTGTGCATTCCCTGTTTTTGAGCCACTGAGTGGGTGTGTGACAGCATCTCCTTGTGATTACCACTCGCCTTTCTGTAATGACCTGCTGAGGGCTGATCTCTAATGATAACAGCAATGATAAAGAGCTGTAGATTGACCCTGATGTTGGATTTATTATGAGCCCCACACATTTTGGGATTCTGAGCAATTTGGATTTTAGGAAGGCAAACTGACATGGTATGGGGAGTGTTTATAATTCATCCCAAGGGGACTTCTGCAGTGTTGATGGATATATCAGCATAGATATGCAGTCCCCTGGAGCCAGGGCCATGTATCAAGGCCCTGAGGTCCTATAACCACACCCCAGCTCCCCAAAGGAGGTCTATGCTGAACATTACTACATCTTAGCCCCCAAATCTAACATCAATTTTGATTTCACAAGTCACCATATTTCAGAGGTGATAAAATAAAAAAATACAGGTAGATGGTTATGTTAACTATATCTTTTAAGTTAAATTTTACATTTATTTATTGTGTGTGCATGTGTATGCCACAATATACATATAAAGGTCAGAGAGCAACCAACAGAGACAAGCGACTCTCCTTCCATCATGTGGGTCCTGGAAAGCAAACCCAGGTCTTCTGCTTTGACAGGAACACCTTTCTTTCCCCTCTGTGCCATCCTGCCAGCCCTGTCTTTTTTGTTTCCTTCTTTTGAGAAGGGGTCTCTCCATGTGGCCCTGGGGTGCCCTGAACTTCTGATGATTCCTTTGCCTCTGCTCCCAGACATTATGGGTGTTCACTATCATTACCTGCTTGCTTTAGGCTTTTTCTGTGTTTGTTTTGAGATAATGAGGTCTCTCATGTAGCCCAGGCTGGCCTAGAATCCCCAGTCATGATGGCTCCACCTTTCTTTCTACAGCACTGCTTGTTCCCTCTACTGGGACCCCCTATCTCAGTTCCACTCGGTCACTGTCTCCTTACCCTTCTGGCCCCTCCCACGACAGGTATCTATACATGCCAAGCTCCTCCTCACATGTGCCTGAGCTCCGTATCTTCTGAGTACATCAGCTATAGGCTCCTAAAGATGGAAAAACTTGATCACTATGTATTTATTTTTAGAGTCCCAAGGAGGCATGGTATGCAGTAGGTGCTCAATAAGTACCACACAGATTTACTCTGTAGCCACTGTATTCATGCCCTCTTCACCTTTCTGGCTGGAGATGGAAGTACACGGACCATTCAGAGCCCTGTGCAATGTGCCACCCTCCTGTCCCCGGCTGTATCTCTCAGCTGTGAAGCTTCAAGACAAGAGAGTCTCAGTCAGAGCCTGGGCCCTGGAAACATAAAATCAATGCTCCACCTGACCTGCCGCACACACGCCACATGTCCCCAGTAAGGAACGGCATTGATAGTGCTCATTTTAGGATTTCAGGTTCATTTGCTGCCACCTTAGAATCTCACTTGTGGCTGGCAGTCCTGTGAATGAATAAAGTCACTAGAGGCAGAGACACTGTGATGAGATTTGGTGGCTGCTGGAAGGCGACAGTCTCTGGCTGCAGGGGGTTACAGCAGTGAAAGGCCTGGGGGGGGGGGGCAGGCCGAACATTTACTCCCTGGGAAGTGCTACTTCCCCTTCCTGTTGGGAAGATGAAAGGTCCCACCCTGAGCTGATGTCTTTAGATAAGGCTGCAGGCTGTCTCATCAAACACACTGTCACCTCTTTAGGGATCACACAGCCAACCTCCAGTCCCTGGAGACAGGAGGCTGCTTAGAAGTCAGAGCCACCCTGGAAGCCCTATTAGCTGGAGGATGCTTAAGCAGCAAGGATGCATGAAGGGTGTGGGCTAATTCGGGCTGACAACCTTCCAAAGAATCACCCACTGGGGCACTGCCCTCCCGCTCCGTCCGAGAGAATAAATCACACTGTCAGGTCTAATTTGGGATTCGGGTGATGGGCTGTACAAAGCATCCATGTGTTCTGACTGCAGAGGTCAAGGGCAGTCACAATCCCAAGGCCTGTGCTAAGAAGCCTGGGGACTTCGTGAGAAACTAGGTTGGGAGACCAACAGCTGTGGGTTCCTGGTGCACACCAAAGAAAATTTCTGTCTTCTCTTGTAAAACTTCTGGCCCAAACCTCGAGCTAGCAGCAAACTCCTGTTCTCAGAAGACAGGTTGGTTACATTCAGGCATCCTAAGAGTTTGGCATTTGGTGAGTAAGGATCGCCATGGCAGCAGGAAGCACTGGTGGTAGTAATGGTGCTGCTGCAGCTGCTGGTAAGTGGCAGTTACAGCTTTAAGGGCTAATGCATATGAGCTACCTCAGCCACCCACCATCAGCACCCTCAACACCAGCATCATCAGCATCCATTAAGTGACCCCTCCCCGACCTCGTGCTAGGCACTGTCCCAGCCCAAGTGGGCCCAGCCAGAGGTGCAGCTGAGACTGGAACCTGCATTGTCTGGGCTCTGGGCCGGTGTGCTGGGGTTCCCCTGCCAACCCATTTGGATTTGACTGACTTGGAGAAGGCCAAGTGAGGGCTAGGTGTCTGCCCGGGATGCTCAAGGCCCTGTGGCTTCCTGGTTACAGGTCTTGTCATTCTGCTGACACGCTGCACTACAGAATGAGCACGGGGGTACACAGGAAATGTGGGCTGGAACAACCTGCAGGATGCCAGCCAGGCGGCAAAGTGGGCCCCTTTTAGACAGAATAACTAAAGGTGTGGGTAGTGTTTGTTGGGAGAGCAAGGCCAGAAATATTTTCCCTGGCAATTTACAAGCCCCCCACCATGCCCTTTGGGTCTGGCAAGGAGGATACAGGAATGGTGGCACACTCCAGAACCAGACCAAGACTAGTGGGAGGGACTTACATACAGGTGTAAAGCAAGCTAGGACACCCCATCTGTCCCTGGCTGGAAGAATTCGGACAGGAGCTGAACAGAATGTAATCTGGCCTGGCAGGGCCTCCTGAGCCTACTATTCTGTAAGCACCCTCCCCATCCCGTGCCTCAGTGTTTACACCATTACTACAGGGCAGTGATGGTGGTGACCTCATAGGGTGGGTATAAGGACAGAGTGAGCTCATGCATGGAGAGTGTTTACAGCAGGGCCTGGCCCAGAGTCAGTTCCTATTAATACCAATTATTACCGCTCCTCTCCCCTGTGGAGCTAGACGCTGCTGCTGGCCAGTTTACCATTTGACTCTGCACTGCCCTTTCCTCGGGCCAGAAGGTTGAAACTTAGACGAACTTTCCTACCTGCCTTGCTGAGGGCGCGGTGACACCATTCTGCCCAGTGAGACGAAAGTGGTGTCATCTGGGGGATTCTGGAAGTGCTTGTGCGCACGGGTCACTGGTGTCAATCCCTACTTTTGTGCTGTCTGAAACCACAGCAGCAACCCTGTGGCCAAGAGGGGAAAAGCCCACAGAAACAGGGCAGCATCAAGCCATGACACTGGCCCATCACAGAGTGTGAGAATTTTTTTTAAATCAAAGGTTGTTAGCCTGACAAGGACCTTTCCTCTATCCCTGTGCACCAATTAGCCAAGAACTGTAGCTAACGGATGGGGAGGGTGTGGGGACATTACACACACCTCAGTAGACACGGAGAGGGGAGACAGCTCCCAGTAGATGCTGGCATTAGTGTATGCAAGTTTGTGGATAAGCAGGGCTTCGTTGGAGTCTTACAGCTCCCTCCAAATGCCTTTCAGTTATATTTGGAAAGTGATGGCAGGGGAAGTACCTGGCAGATAAGACACCACCTTAGCCAAGCGAGTCAGATGACACTGGGGGATAAAAATCACAGACACCGTGGATCTCTGGGACAATGCCCTGAGGAGGAGACATTACTTCTGGGATACTCTTCCCATTCACAATATGGCCTTGATAGAGTCGAGGGAAAACATCAAACAAAGCTAAATCCAGGCACTGCAAAAGCACAGAGCGGCGCGCTTCCTGAGTCACAGAAGACAAGGGAATGCTGGAACCTGGTACAGACTGTAGGACAGTCGCATGTCATGACTGGCAGACATGGGAGACAGCAAGCATGAGGACCTGGCACTCGTGAAGAGAGCCAGGTGTGTTGGCACATACTTGTAATCCCAGGGCTGGGGGACAGATAAGTGGATTCCTGGGGATCGCTGGTCAGCCAGTCTAATCTAACTGGTAGCTTCTAGGGTCCAGTGCAAGAACCTGTCTCAAAAACTAAGACAGAAGGCTCAGCAGCTAAGAGCACATATAGCTGACACAGAGGACCCAAGTTTGGCTCCCAGTGTTTACACAGAGCAGCTCACAACCACTGAACTCCAGTTCCAGAGGAACCCAACACCTAGAGGCACATTCCTTTAATTCCAACACTTGGGAGGCAGAGGCAGGCAGCGGATCTCTGGGAGTTCAAGGCCAGCCTGGTCTACAGAGTGAGTTCTGGGACAAACAGGGCTATATAGCCTTGAAAACAAGACAAACAAGCAAGCAAACAAGGTGAACAACAATGGAAGTCTGACACCTGCATACCCATGCAAGAAGTGGTCTCTAGCCTCAGAGGATCTGGCAAAACTTTATCAAGATGGCATGCTCGGGGAGGAACCACGTCGTTTCCCGGGGTTCACTAGGTCCTACAGTGTGGCTGCCAGCGTCGGTGTCAGCCAGCAACACTTGTAGCATCTGGAGCCAGAATCTTCACCCTCTCTCCCAGTGCCCACACTGCCAGGGTCTTTCCAGGACCAGGCAGCACTGTTCCCCAGCACCCTGCCATAAAGGCTGGCACTGGCATTCAGGAATGCTTCGTTAGGAACCGAAAGAGTATTTGCCCTGAAACTGACTTCACAACCTAAAGTCTGTTACAGAACATGATACTCGTTAGAAAAAAAAATCATGCCCAAATTCTCCCAAGTTTAACCTACTTAAACCTACACATCCAGATAGATATTTACCACACATTCGTTTTTCAATCGTGTGCCAGCACCTATGCTGCTGCCACTGCATTTTGAACCGACAGAGGGACCGGCAGCATATGGCAGGGTGATGGGCCAGTGTTGTGGCTCCCTATGTGGTAGGTTCACAAGGGAATTCCTTCGTGAGTGACTGGAGCTGCCCATGAAGAAGGCTCTCCCAGGTGCACTGCCGCTGAGGGTGCTCCAGTAGCTTCTCTACAGCCTGGGTTTGTTCTCAGACAACAGACTGAAATACAAAGTATGCATATGTGTGTGTGGGAAATGGGGTAGCAGCACATGGCGCAGTGAATGACGGAACTTATCTCGCAGGGAGGGTGGGAGGTGGGGGTGGTGATGGAGCTGGTTCTCTTCTCTGATACTCTGCCTTTATATTTAAAAGTAATAAAGGCACGTGTATTGTTTATAAAATTTAAACAAATAGCCACAGTACTTACCTTAGCATGCCCTGGATACTAGTGCACCTCTAAGGTCTCACGAGAGCCAAGGTCAAAGGTCAAAGGGGGCGCACCTATGAAAACGGAAAAGAAAAGGTCATGCTTTTGACCAAGTGGCACGGGGTCCTCCTGCTGTAACAGTCACCTGTCACACTTGACAGGTACTGACCAAAATCTGGTGCTGAGAACACAGTAGAAGCAGGAGAGCCGCTGTCCTATGGGGAGGAGGTGGCGGAACAAGCGCACCACACAAGACCAGGGTCTGATACAGACTGATGAGAACATGGGGTGGGAGAGCAGGGCTGCCAACTCACACAGGGGAAAGACACCCGAATGGGTAAGATCGCAAACCATGACTGCCCTGGAAAGAGCTTCCAGGCCACACACAGAACAGCTGGTGCAAAGGCCCTGAGGCAGGAGTGCATGGCCACCATGACAGTGAGGACGAAGGGCAGATGTACAAGTGTGGGACACACAGAGAGTTATATGTGGAGAAATGACAAGTAGAACTTTTCTGACAAAAGTCTAGGCACATCAATATTTGGTATGGTTGTGTTTATCTGAATGGTAAGATTTTAAAATTATAAGTGTATCGAGTGTGTGTGAGTGTATGTGTTTGTAGAGATCAGAAGACAGCTTCTGGAAATGAGTTCTCTCCTTCTACCTTTATGGAGGTTCTTCGGATCGAACTCAGGGTGTCAGGCTTGTTTGGCAAGTGCTTTACCCACTAAATTGATCTTGCTGGCACATGGTGGAGCATTTTAAGGATGAAGTGAGTCTGTCCATACTACATGTGCTAGCACACGCTGGGTCCTGAGGCAGGAGGAGCTCTAGAAGGGCAATCCACAAATGTCCATGGGAGATGGGTATGAAAGGTTGCAAAAGACCCAATTCTATCCAGAGATCAAGATGTCTTAAAATGGAACCAAATCCATACTTTTCTTTCATTTCTTGTGTGTGTGAGTACAAGAAAGGGTGGGAGGGAGCTGGGCGGTGGTGGCGCACGCCTTTAATCCCAGCACTTGGGAGGCAGAGGCAGGTGGATTTCTGAGATGGAGGCCAGCCTGGTCTACAGAGTGAGTTCCAGGACAGCCAGGGCTACGCAGAGAAACTCTGTCTCAAAAAACAAAAACAAAAACAAAACCAAAACCAAAAACAAAAAACAAAAAAAACCCCAAACCAAAAAAAGAAAGGGTGGGAGGGAGAGGAGAGTAGGAGTTGGGGTGGGGGTGCTGACTCTGTAGCTCAGGCTGGCCTCATACTCACATCACCTGCCTCAGTCTCGCAGGTGCTGGGTGTGTATCAGAGTGCTTGGATCTATCCACATACTTGCTACTTTGCAACTGAGGTCTAGTGATGGATTCAGTGACTTAGAAACAGGTGAGTAAGGTAAGCTAGGTGTGGTGGCACATTCGGGAGGCTTAAGGACAGACACAAGCTTGAGGACCTCTGTAGGGCAAGGCCTTGACGATTCAGACCTGGCCTCATGCTGAAGTCACTGCACTGCTTCCCTGCTCCTGGCCTGGCCACCAGGTGAGCTGAGCAATGACCAATAGTAGCCCCAGGACAGGGAGGAAATGTGAGCAACAGGGTGACTTACTGACTCTGGCTGATTGGTCACTTATATCTCTTTACACTTGCCAGGACCATCTCAGCATCTCTAAGACAGCAGCCTGGCCTGTGTACTGGAGCCCTGGCCTGTGTACTGGAGGCCTGTGTACTGGAGCCCTGGCCTGAGGA
>NW_022196904.1:22911892-22920095 GCF_008632895.1 Mastomys coucha
TACTGGAGGCCTGTGTACTGGAGCCCTGGCCTGTGTACTGGAGCCCTGGCCTGTGTACTGGAGGCCTGCGTACTGGAGCCCTGGCCTTTGGACTGGACCCCACAACTCCTGCTGCCATTGTTAGTGGGCTCCCCAGGGCTGCTGCCTCTGTAGAATCCCTCTTTTACATAAGCAGGATGGCCTTGATTTGTGTTTGTTCTCAAGAAAAATAGCTCCCAACTAACACAGAAAGGCAGAGGCTGCTGTGGTTCTCGCTGATTCCCAGAGCTCACTACCAGGCCATTTAGGGAGGCATAAGATAAAGTTAGCAACAGTCACAATACATAGAGCCAGCAACTCCAGGAAAATACACACTTGAGAAGAACCCAGAAGCAGCCCCTTGGGCCCTTAGCTGGCCAAAAAGCTTTGACTTTCGAGATATTCCACAGGATGGGAGGGAAGCAGAAAGAAACCCTAAGGACGCCTCCTTTGTCACCATCAGACTTGCCAGTAGCCAATTCCTGGGATGACCAGGAAGCCTCCGAGTAAAGTGCTTGTAGAATTTCTCCAGGCCATGGTGAACTGGATGCAATGGAAACTGCTCTTCTTATTTTTTTCCTTCCGCTTGAGTTACACATTTTTGTCTTTTGAGACCAGGGTCTTACTATGTAATCCTGGCTGTCTTAGAACTTGCTATATATATAGACCAGGTTAGCCTTGAACTCACAGAGCCTTCTGAACTCCAGGACTAAAGGTGTGCACCACCACAACATGCCACAGTCCCTCCATCCTCCTTCCCTTCCCACCCAAAGAGGCTATCCTGGACTCGGAACTTTTCCTGCCTCAGCTTGGCATTCCAAAAGGGCAAGAGAGCCACAGGGCCAAGCTACATCTAGCTGTCCATTCTTCAGGGCCAGGTTCCTTGGACTGCAAGAGACTGGAGGCCTATCTGCCTGGGGTCACCACACACAGTGTGGGGAAGGAAATAAAGAGCAGCCCGGGGGACAGCAGTGAAGGAGGGCAACAGAGCTGGGTCATCTGAGCCTCCTCAGAACCCCTGGGGAGGGAGGGTGCCAACCCTGCACGCCCAACACTGTCACAGGCACTGCACTCAAGGGCCAAGCACCTCATTTTCCATATGTTTATGTCAAGAACAGAGTCTCAGGAAAAGAAAGATGGCACAGCCACATCTCAGTAGGGCCTTGAAGGCTGAACTCCTCCTCCCCTTGGCCACAGACATGGGCTTGGAGAGCCATGGTCCAAGCAGGCCAATCAGAACTGGCCCTTGGCCACAGGCATGGGCTTGGAGAGCCATGGTCCAAGCAGGCCAATCAGAACTGGCCCTGGGAGTTCTGTGCAGAAGGGACTGTAGACAGGGACTGACCAGGGCTGATTTGCCAACCTGGCAAATTCTTGATAGGAATACGTAAGTGGAGACTGGTCAGGCCAGACCTGGGATTCCTGCATCCCAAGCTATTAGGTTCCTTTCGAGGTTTAAGACAGGGCAATTCTGTCCTAACAGGAAAACAGAATAGGAAGGGACCCGAGAGAACAGGAGGTGCATGGTCATTTGTGTTTAAGGGACCAGGATCCTTTCAGGACAGCCAGCCGCTCCTCTCCAAGGGAGGAGCCACACTGCAAGGCTGAGTCCTCAGGGGGCTAGGGAGAGGAGCACTCTCATCTTTGGACACTCAGGGTCTACTCCAGCCCTGAGATTGCAGAGGAAAGACCAGGACAGAGGTGACACCCACAGCACTGGCTCACAGCAGCACCGATTGCTTCCTGTTTTACAAAATGGACTTCCGGGGCAGTGTCTGACCAAAGTTCCACAACGCCATAATCCCTGTGCCCAAAAGCAATCTTTTGAGGGCTATTTGAAGGCGAATGAACACGGATGGAGTTGGCCCTCACTGAACCCTCCTGAAGCACACATTCTTAACATGGCCGCGTGTGCTGCTGGCAGCCCCAAACCAAAGAGCCAAGAAAGCATGGGGGAAAAGCTCTGGAACTGTGAGCCAAAATAAACCTTGCCTCCTTTAAACTTACACTGTCTCAGGTATTGTGTCCCAGCAACGCAAGCCTAATCAACACACTCTCCTTTACATGTTTTCTGTTCTTCGTTTGGAGGCCCGGTCTCACTATGAAGCCCAGGCTGCCCTCAAATCTGAGAATTCCCTGCCTCCGTCTCCTGAGTGTATGCTACCATGCCGGGCCTGGCCAGACACTTGCTCTTAGCATGTGTCATGATGAGTAGCCAAGTCTCTCTCCACTGAGAGCCGGCTGTATGAGTGGCTTCCTGGGCATCCCAAGCTGAGTGTGAGAGAAGCACACCCTGCGGCCTTCCACCATGAGCTATGTTCTCCTTTCCAGACTGTCTGAGAGCATCCTCTGAGACATGAAAAACTCACCAACTACCAAAAAAGTTGTTCAATTTATCCTCATTTAGAGATGACCCCCAGTCCATCCAGCCCCAGCCCATCTTTGAAATACCAACTCAGAAGATCTGCTCATTCAACTGCCTCCCTCCACATTCCAACAAAGAGAAGCTGATACAGGAAGAAAGAATTCTGCCTTGGGAAAACCGAGGCCCTCAACAGCCGCTGAGCTCATGCTGCAATTAATCACGTTTTCTCTTATGACCTACATTCTATTAATAACCCACACGATGATTTAGCGAGTGCCCTTGGTGATGGATGCCACCCTCGATGATGACGACTGGGTCACTGGCTTCAGGGACCTCACCTCCTCACTGCCCATGCTCTGGCCGACCTGCCTCTGAGGCTATGTTGGGGGCCCAGGGCAAAAAGCTACAGAAACACCCCACACGCTGTGGGGGGTTGTCTTCCAGCCTGCAGCCAGCCCAGGTAGGCTGCATGGCTCATAGGCAGACCTCAGCAATGAGGCTGCTTAGAGAAAATAACACTGTGTGACCGTTTCACATGCAGCAGATTGGCCAAAATGTCAGAGTCTGATACCACCAACTGTGCTAGTGTTGGAGCTAGGGGAACTCTCAGTCACTGTGGGTGGTAACAGAGCTGGAACAAACGTTTTCAAAAAGAAAGTTGGCAAATTTCTTTCTCCCCACCCCCCTCCTTTTTTTTTCTTTTGGAACAGGGTCTCACTATGTAGCCCAAGAAGGCCTCCTACCATCTTCCAGCCTCCGGAGTACAAGGACTACAGGTGCTGGTCATTACCTCAGCTCTGTAACCTCTCGAAAAGGCGAAAGTGAGTTCAATGACATGTTCATTCTCCCACTAACTTGTGTTCAGGGGTCCCTTCAAATTCCCACCAGAAGTTCAAGCATGGATTTGTGTTTTGCTTTGTGTGTGTAAACCACTCTTTTCAACTCTTGACTACTGAGTCACCAGACCCTTCCAACAACCTGTTCCTCTAGGACTCCTACCCCTGCTTGTCCACTGTGAAGCTTGATATCGTGTAGCCCAAGATAGCCTTGAAGTCAGTATGTAGCTGAGGATAACCTTGAACTCTTCATCCTCCTGCCTCTAACGCCCGACTGGTTGATTGATGATTGTGCGTGCACACCTGTGTAGGCATGCCGGCGACAGCACATACTGAAATCAGAGGACATTTGAGGGAACTGGTTCTTTCCTCTACCATATGGGTCCCAGGGATCAAACTCATGTCAGTAAGCTTGCAGCAGGCACCTTTACCGGGGAAGTCTCTGGCCAGCGACTTCTCAACAGATCAGATGTCCTGATTAGTTTTTATGTCCACCTGACACAGGCTAGGCTGGGAAGAGGGAACATCAATTGAGATAACGCCTCCACTAGGCTGGCCTGTGAGCAAACTTACAGGGTATTTTCTTGATTAATGATTGATGTGGGTGGGCCTATTCTACAGGGGGCAGTGTGCCATTCCTGGGTGGGTGGCTCTGGATGGCCTAACAAACCAAGAAGCTGAGCAAGCCAGTAAGCAGTAAGCACTGCTCCACGGCCTCACTGAGAATTCCCATCTCCGGGTTCCCGCCCTGCCTGTGTTTTTGACCTGACTTTTCTGGATGATGGGCTACAAACTGTAACACAGAGTTAAATCCTTACTTCCTCAAGCTGCTTTTCATTACGGCATTTTATCATAGCAATAGGAACCCTAACTAAGACACTGAGATTAATGTCACTCAAGATCTCACGGCAGATCTTGTATGTAGCAGAAAAGGCTCTGAAACCAGGGGATTCAACTCCAAAACCACCAAAAGGGCGTTGGTGGTGCACACACTTATTCCCAGCACTTGGAAGAAGCAGGTAGTCTTTGGCCAGCCTGGTCTACAGAGAGAGTTCCAGGACAGCCAGGGCTATACAGAGAAACTCTGTCTCAGAAAACCAAACCAAACCAAACCAAACCAAACCAAACCAAACCAAATTCACTCAGCCTGAGCTACATAGTGAGACTGTCTCAAAAACCATCAATCAACCAACCTTTCTCAACAAAGCCACCAACAAATACAATGGGAAGAGAACAGGCTTGCTCTTTACCCTATTTCTTATCCCTACAAGGCATCAACTGCTCAGAGACCCACAAGTGAACAGAAAAACTCACTGTGTACTGCACAACACAGGAGTATAGCTACATCACCTTAGGCAACCGTGGCATCTTTTCTCCTTTGTTTAGCTTTGGTTTGTTTGAGACAGGACCTCGATATGAAGCCTAGGCTAGCCGGAACTCACGGGTTATGATCTCTTATCCAAAGATGCTAGGAAGCGTTTGCACCTTCGCCTTTCTCAGTTTGGAATGTTGATGTGACAGCTAGATTTGAGATAGTCTCCTTTGTCCACAGAAGAGATGGGCTTCCTTTGGGAACCCCGGCTTCTTGGCAAAGGTGGGTACAGCAGCCACCTTGTGGATATAGGTTGGTGAGAGCATGAACTATGCTGGGGCTGACCTCCCTTTTATGTTGTTCTGCGGATTGAAATGACAGCACTGTGTATGGAGGCACTAACAGCAAAATGCACAAGACATCTGAAAGCCATGCTCCAGCAGTTGTGGGCTGCTCTATCACATGGCCAGTGGTTTGCCGAGAGTCATACACACAGCCTGAAAAGTGTCTTAAAGAGACAGACTCAGTGGAAATCAAAGCTTTCTGCCCAGCAGGATTGGTCAAATGCACCTAGAAAGCCAGATGAGTGAGCTGATTCAATTCTCAGAGGACCTCAACCGAGTCTAGCTTTTTTTTTTCTCAGCCAGCCTTCAAGAGCATCGGCATAAAGGTCATGTTAAGGCTAAGTCCAGGCTGAACCCAGCCTGCCCACACATCTGCATGTGCTCTGATGGCTGGGAAATCCTGCAGAGCTCACAGATCCTTTCTCCTCCTGTCAGCAGCCGGTTGCTAGATATGCCAAGAGTTAAGCCCCTTCCTGCATTGCACTGAAAACAGCCTGTCAGTGTGGTTTCCCCCGCCGGGTGCGTTTCCACAAAGCATTCCCCCAGCCCCAGCTAATCAGGTGAAAGTTAGGACAGTGGTCAAGCCACCAAAATAGGTCAAGCTTTGGTTTCTAATCCTCTTATTCATAATGCAGTAAAAGGGAAGAATTTATCAGTGAAAACATCCACAGTTACTTAACCTTTGAGTTCCTTCGTGCAGTAAGTAGGAATAATGAGGGCTCTGGGAGGAATATGTTTAAAAAATGATTCAGCGACAACTGTTTACAGTGGGATCTGTTCTCAGAAAGTGCTTAATAAATGTGATAATGTACTCATAATGCTGGTGACACAGTGAGACTTCCACTAATCTTAAAGTCTTATCCCTTGATCAATTGGACACATGGAGAATTTCATGGCCCCAATTCTGGCCCCTTGTAGGGGGGCTGTGAGGAGCAGTACGAGGGCCCAGGCTGATAAGCACGAGAAGCTGCTATGGCTCAAGTTCTGTGGAAAGGAAACATAACAGAGCTGCTGCAGTGGCCAGCTGCCCACCTGGCAGCCACGCGTCCCTTCCTTCCAAGACTACATTTCCCAGCCTCTCTTGCAGCTGGCAGTGGCCGTGAGTGGAAGTAGGAAGCTATTGTGAAGCTTTGAGGAAATTTCCTCCAGGAACATAAAGCTGAATGGTGCTTTTGTGCCCACTCCTTCACTTCATGGCAGACTCACTGATCTGACTGCAGCAGCAACAGTGGACTATAAGCCATCTAAGGGTGACTGACAGCCTTGCTCCAGACAGGCCCTCAAAGCTCATATCCCAGATAACGAGGAGAAACACACAGGAGGGCACACATGCCTACGTAAGTACAGGCATTGAGAATTTGCATAGGGGAAGCTAGTATGAGTTTAAACCTAGAACTTAGAAAAAATAAGGTGTGGGGGGGAGCTACATGTAAAGGACATCCACAATGGGAGCAATGGTTAAGCAAACATCATACATCCATACCATGAATATTCAGTTATGGAAAGAAACAAAAGCCTGACTTCATGCACCATAGAGATGAGTCTTGAAGACACTAAGTGAAAGAAGCCCGGCCCAGGAGATGAGGAAGGGGCCTCTGTGGGGGTAAGAGGCGGTCACAGCACCCTCTCTTCTCTAGTCTGGCATGCATAGGAAGAGTGTGTCAATGAAGGCCACACAGTGTGACCCAAAAGGTCGTCATTCTCACTCCACTGGCCAATGTATGTCTTCTGAAGGGAGCACGTGATCCTGGGAGCAGAAGGTCAGAAAGTAAGGGAGAGCATGCAGAGTCCCACTGAGAGCAGACTGGGCATACAGCTGGAATGCTAAGGGTGCCCTAGGGTCGAACAACAAGGCAGTTCTGTGGGAACGTGGCCACTTACAGCATATTAAAGACACGACAGGAAGACAGGCAGGATAGTGCATGCACTTAATCCTAGCACTTAGGAGGCAGAGGCAAGTGGGTGATCTCTGTGAGTTCCAGGCTAGACTGGCTTACATAGTGAGTTCTAGGTCAGGCAGAGAGACATAGAAATACCTTGTCTTCCCCCTCCCCCCACAAAGGCAGGCGCATTCATGGTCCACTCACAGCTTCCCCTCATCAACAGAGAGAGGCTCAGGTGTACTGCTCCCACATGTGCACTGCCAGTGTGACAACACTGCACTAAGTGTCCCTTTGCACCAGGGCTATGTCTTTCTGTAGGGTGTTGCTTTAGAACTGGCAGTGCTGAGTCTAGCACTAGGACTGGGGGAAGAAGGGCTTGGACTCGCAGAAGGACTAGCACTAGAACTTAGATGGGCTAGGACTCAGATTCATGCATCCACATTCTGGGCCCGGGGGATACAGCACCAGTTCAGAGGAGATAGCTGCTGCTTTAGACCCAGTATGTTTTAGATAGCCTCAGATGTACTTCAACTATTGAGCTGTCAGATTTACCATCTCTCTTTTGCAATGATTGTAAAAGTCTGATGCCATTTCTAAGAAATACATTTAGATCTTATACTTCATGTGTCGTCTCTGCCGTCATTTCTTCGCCTACGCCTTGTCGACCTGACTAGGACCCCCGTTTCTCCCGTGGGTTGAGGGAGGCCCAGATCGGCCGGCCCGCGGCAGGTGGCGCCTGAACAGGGACCCCAGCAGACTGCAGAATCTCCAATCTAGATACCAGAAAGACTGGTCCAGCCAGCCCTGCCTCTCCTGCTCACAAAGACTCACTGAGAAGAAGAGGGAGAAGAACAGAGAAAGCAGACTCTGACAGCTGACAGAAATGGAGAAGCTGCATCCACCACAGACTACAACAACCAAAACCGCTAACGCTGCTGCTGTTCAGCTAAATTTGTTTGGACTTACTGCTGCTAAATGAATTTTTCTTGTGTCTCTTATCTATATGCTATGTTGTTTATAAGTTAGGTTAGCCACTAAGTGTCATACCTCATTTCAGTATATTTGTGTCACACCAATACCTTATAACTCATCTATGGATTGGGATAAAACTAAGGCCCATTTGCTAAGAGTGTAGAAAGATATAGATATTTCTCATGATATGAGGCAATTGAAGACAGAAATTTCAGATATTAGCAAAAGTCATTTAGATACTTGAAACATTGAATTGGCCAGTGATTTAAAAACAATCTAAGTGCAATGAATCCCTTAGACTGGGTTCAGTATATGATCTTACTTGCTATTATTAATTGACATTTTAGATCTCTAGCCACGATGAAGAAAGACCTTCTGGAACTTCGCTTAAAAAATAATAAAAAGGGGGGAAATGCTACGCACACTCGTCTACTCCAGTCACATCCAAAATATCGGGGATAAAATCCTGATAA
>NW_022196904.1:22920430-22921663 GCF_008632895.1 Mastomys coucha
TGCTGACCTTGGTGTGGGGGTCGCTTGTCTACATGACTTCAGTCTAGCACTAGGACTGGGGGAAGAAGGGCTTGGACTCGCAGAAGGACTAGCATTAGAACTTAGATGGGCTAGGACTCAGATTCATGCATCCGCATTCCCCCGGGCCCAGAGTGCTTGGACCCGGGGGATACAGCACCAGTTCAGAGGAGATAGCTGCTGCTTTAGACCCAGTATGTTTTAGATGGCCTCAGATGTACCTCAACTACTGAGCTGCCAGATTTACCATCTCTCTTTTGCGATGACTGTAAAAGTCTGATGCCATTTCTAAGAAATACATTTAGATCTTATACTTCAAAAAAAAAAAAAAAAAAAAGATCTGGCAGTGCTGGGTCAATGAGTTGATTTCCAAGTCGAGCTGAGTGCTTCTTCCATTTATTCAGAGGACAGCTGACACAGGGGCCCGCTGTGTAGGGGCTCAAGGTGGCAGGCACTAGGTAAGGAGTTTCTCTGCTCACTGTACACCTCTCTGCTTTTATCTGAATGCTTTCTCACATGCACATTCTGCTCATTCAAGTAAGTGAGAAGCCCTCCCCCGACTGAGTTCTGTAAAGGTCACAGTGATTCACATATTCCCCCAGCAGCTAGGAAGCCTCACTCAGCTCATTCATGCCCTATATATTTCTCCCTCAAGGCTGTGTACATGTACATATACATATGCATATACATAATACGTTTCTTCTCCCCCTTTTCCTTTCTTCCTTTTGAACCTGGGATGAGCTGAGACACATCCCATTCACCATCTTTAGACTTGTGGTCCCTTCTGGTCTTCGGTCAGTGAATTTCCAGAGATGCAAACCTGACAAGACTCGTGGCCAGGGCAGGGTCCGGGTCTTCAGGACCTGTGGGCTCTGATGGCAGAAGGAGACAAGGACACTCTCCAAAGCTAATTTTAAATTCACCTTAGTTGAGCTAACCTCAATACCTGGGTGACACAGAGGTCCCCCCAAGCCTGAGGCTCTCCTGAGAGGGTGAGGGAGGCCAGCAGCAGCAATCACCCATGGGATCTGCACTCTCAGGAACAAGGCCAGAAGGCCCAGAGAGAAGAGAACGAAACATGAGGGAAGAATCACCTCATACAAGATGCCTCTCACACACCTCCTCCAGCCCTGCTCCTCCTCCTCCTCCTCCAGTCCTGCTCCTCCTCCTCCTCCAGCCCTGCTCCTCCTCCTCCAGCCCTGCTCCTCCTCCTCC
>NW_022196904.1:22922167-22923010 GCF_008632895.1 Mastomys coucha
TCCTCCTCCTCCTCCTCCTCCTCCTCCTCCTCCAGCTCTGCTCCTCCAGTCTTAGCCCAGAACTGAATCCTGGCCAGCTGGTGCTGAGTCCCTTGGAAGGTAAAGACATCTGAACTTTGCAATGGTGCTAGAACTAAGTTTAGGAGGGCAGGGAACAGAAGTGGACTTAGCCTCAAGGGAAAAATCACCCTAGAGAAGTCAAGGCATGGGGAGCATGAGAGACTCTCCACAAGGCTAGCACCCCCTTGTGTCTCGAGACTTGGGTTCAGATGGCTGCTGTCGTCTACCAGCACTGAGTTGGGCTTGGGATGTGGGTCTATGCAGGCTGTGAGGGGGCCTGGCCTTTGATGTGGGGGCTCTCTCTGATGAAAGCTCTTGCCCTCAATCCTAGATTCACCCAGCAATTCAGACTACGGCAGTCTGGGGTGGGGATGGGGTACCTAACTGCCCATCAGCAGGGATCAGTTAACAAGCCAATGCAAAGAGAGTGTGGACTTGTCTGTCTATCCTTCTGGGATTAGAAAGCTCTTTTATGCCACTAGCTCTAAAATATACCCAAATCCATTTCCTTGTCTCTCCTCTTTCCACACCTAAGCAGCCACCATTATTACTCACTTGGACACACTCATCAGAGCCCTCTCCAGTCAAATTCACAGATCCTCCTCTGTAACCAGCCAGATAGATCAGATCAAACAGGGGCCTCACACATGCCAGTCAAGTGCACTACCTCGCAGCCCCTCACTGGGGGATTCTAGGCAGGAGCTCTACCACTGAGTCACGCCTCCAGCCCCTCCCTGGGGGATTCTAGGCAGGGACTCTACCACTGAGCCACGCCCCCAGCCC
>NW_022196904.1:22923020-22929982 GCF_008632895.1 Mastomys coucha
CAAGTAATCTATAACTGAACTATACTGTAGTCATCTATACATTCACAGCATTCCAAGGTAAAATGGCACTATAGTCTTTACAAAACCTCGGTCCTCCATTTTTCCCTTGAGTAAAGAGGTGTTAGGTAATTATAATTGAGGAAAGCAGGAGTGGTGGTGCATACTTGTAATCTCAGCACTTGTGAAAGAATAATGATCATATGGAGTTCAAGGCTAGCCTGGGGTATACAGCAAGTTCTAGATGAGAGCTGCATAGAGAGACCCTGTGTAAAACAACGACCCACCACCAACAACAACTAAAACAAAGCAAAAGAAAAACACACTAACAAAAGGAATTCACATCTGTGACTGTGGTAGCATGAAGGCTGAGTTCTCAGGGGGGAATTCTGGGTAGCCACACCCACCCAGGAGCACGCTGGTTAAAACCCGTCTTGTCTTTCGACCACACTGAAAACCTAGACTCTGCGGCTTCTGTCCCCACCCCTCTACTCCCAGCAATGTCTGCCAACAGTGTGGGAGGCCTGTCAGGAGAAGACCATGCTGCCTTCCCAAAAGACAACCTTCTGCTTGCTTTCTGAGGCAGATAGCAGTCCCTAGCCACAGACAGGCTGGAGCTTGCGCAAGCCTCATGGTTCAACACGCCCTTCCCAGCTGAGAAGTAACGAAGTGGCTGTTTTCCCACTTTTACACTTGGTGGCATGCACATCCACAGAAGGCCATCCAATCAGGCATCAGCTTATTTTTATAGCTGCATAGTGTGCCACACACAGGCACCCCACCACCACACAGTGAGAGTGAGCGTGTGCGTGCGTGCGTGCGTGCGTGCGTGCGTGCGTGCGTGCGTGCGTGCGTGTGTGTGTGTGTGTGTGTGTGTGTGTGTAGATCCCCTGGAGTTGGAGAAGCTGCCTGATATGAGTGCTAAGGACTCAACTCTGGTCCTCTGCAAGAGCATCAAATGTTCTTAACCGTGGGACTATCTCTCCAGCCCCATTTCTCATCTTGTAACAAGTGTGCTATAAATGAAAAGAAAAAAAACAACAAATTGACCTTGAGCCAGGCGTGATGGTTCACAGCTTTAGTTTTAGCACGTGGGAGGCAGAGGCAGCCTGTGATCTCTCTGAGTTCGAGAACAGCCTCATCTACACAGAGACATCTAGATCACCCAGAGCCACTCAGTAAAACCCTCTCTCGAGTGAGTAACTAAATAACCTTGGACATGATCACTTCCCACACTTGGGAACATCTATATACAAAAATCTCCAAGAATGACATTGCTGAGCCAAAAGAGGTGACATGCCACATCAGGCAGAGAGACAACATCCAGTCCCCTACTGCCAGCAACAGATAAGGCCATGGTGCCTGCTCAGGCCTTCTGTTCTCATACCCCGGAAAGGAAAAATATTTTCTTGTCATAATTTTAAGCAGTGCTCCTCCCATGCCCAGCGTGGAAGTGTCCAAGAGAAATAGTGTCCTATTTTCACAGACACTGGGTAGCAGACAGAGCCTCTCCCTGGATGGTACGCTTAAGTCAGTGCTCAATGAGCCCCCTCTCCCCGCTCTCTACTCTCTCACCCTTCCCTCTTTTGCTATCTACCCTCAGAACTCAAAAAAAAAAAAAAAAAAAAAAAAAAAAAAAAGGCCTCAGGCTGGACTTCCTACAAGTCTTGACTTGGCCCCATCCGCATCCTGTACTGGCTGTGTGCAAGCTCCACCCTTGCATGTGTGGGCCTTCCAGCTGCCTTCTACCCTTAAATTACCCTTGGTACCATCTGTCCCTTAGACTGCACCTCGGGCTCACTATAACCTTCCTAACTAGTTTATGTTTTCTTGGTACCAGACTGCCTCTAGGATGTGAGTCCTCCACAATCAGTGCCTAGCCTGGCACAGCAATGGATGGCCAGACAGTTTGCAGAGGGACTGAGACAAGCGCTAAGGAAGAGGCAGGTGGCTGGCCCTAAGGGCACAGCACGAACACCAGACTGCCCTGGCTTAGCTGGCTCTGTTCTCCTCCTCCTGCAATTCACTGTCCCTGAGGCTAGTGGGGGAGGCTAGTGGCTACGTACTTCCTCTGGATGCCCACAGCACCTATGCTACCTGCATGCCTCTCCTGGGCCAGCCCTCAGCTTTCTGGTTTGCTGCTGTCTGTGGACATGGGCCCTGTCCCTGTATGTGGTTGACCAGTTCTGGGAGGACACGTTCTAGGGCTGCCCTGTCCACTGCCTTGTCCCTAGTATCACATAGCCTAGGCTGGACCCAGAGCAGAGTTCAGTGAGTTTTCAGACATAAACAATGGTAACAAAGACTTTTCTAGAAGAGGAAAATCTAGTATATAACTCAATGAACCCCTTACCCATCCACACCCTCCATGCACACGGCACAGTGAGATGAAGTGAGTTTGGGGCTTGAGGGAGCTGAACATTGCTGCAGAGGATGGGAAAAGAGGACCCACTCAAGAAGAGGAACAGCTGGCAGGGGACAGGGAAGAGGAGGGTGATGATAAGCATCTTTGATGGTGGCTTGTGTGCTCCTCCCCTGGCTTGGGAATGAAGTGTGATTGTGTTCCCTCCAGTGTAACCTGTGTCCTCAGGCCCTCAGAATCTGGGCCACACTGATCATTTCCTACTCCACTTGTGTTTCAACTGAGGGCACACAGTGGTGTGTGTGGTCGACAAGGCTAGTGGGTCATGGGGCTGGGACACAGGCTTGGGGTCCTGCTGTTATGTTGTGGCTCTCTTCTGGGTCTGCAGACTTCTGCTGAGGTTCCGCTCCCTACCATGATGGCTACTCTCGACTGTCAGCTTGACTACATCTGGAATAAATGAAAACCCAGATGGCTGGGCACGTCTATGAGGGATTGTTTTCTTAAAAGTGGGAAAACCCACTTCCAACCCAGACCTTTCAGGTGAGAAGATCCACTTAATCTGAACGATCCCTTCTGGTGGCAGCCTGTATGAAGGACATAGAAGGAAGCTGGCTTTGTCTTTGCCTGCTTGCTCTTGCTCTCACTGGCAGGTCTATTCCTTTACTGGCATGACAGCCTACTTCTCTGGGATTCCAGCATACACCCTCCAGCCTCGTGGACTGAGCAATGCCTGGATTCTATGTTCATTCTATCAGTTCTGCTCTTCTAGAGAACACTGACTAACACACTCAAGAACTTGGCAATGATGCTGCTCACATTCGTGTACACTGTGAACAGCTAATGAGATGGCAAGACAGGCAGGCTGGGGAGAGGTGAGGAGTAGGTTCAGGACATCAGGAAGAGATGGTTTTAAGGAGACAAACTTAGGGTGTGGACTTGGGATGGCAGAAAAGGTAGAAACAGAACCACAGCTAATGGGGATTGTGGGAAGGAAAATGCGCTGTGGAGAGGAGAGACCTAGCAAACACTGTTGAGTGGGTGAGTATCTGGAAGAACAACCCACACACAAAACTGGTAGATGTGGAAGACAAGCTTGGGCAGCTGGCAGACAGGGACGGGGGGGGGGGTGACTCTCCACTGTACAGTCAGATGCTGTATACTGACGTGGCAATGAAGAACCATGTGTACAACAAACCCTTAAAACCACATCACTTGATAATGTCAGCATTTGATATCATGCCTGTGTTCACATAATGATAAAATCACCTAAAATCTCAGACTTTTCTCCTTTATCAAGCATGAAGTGATATAAAACTGGGCTGGGCTGGGTGCGCGGCTAAGTGGTAGAGCTCCTACCTGGAATCCACCAATGGAATGGTGCTGACTAGAGGCAGCCGAGGTTACTGGTTTTGTGAGTTGTTCTAACAGACAACTCACCTACCCTCCTCCTCTCCTCTCCTCTCTTCTCCTCCTCTTCTCCTCTCTCTCCTCCTCTCCTCTCCTCCTCCTCTCTTCTTCCTCTCCTCTCCTCTCCTCTCTTCTTCCTCCCCTCTCCTCTCCTCCTCTCCTCTCCTTTCCTTCTCCTCTCCTCTCCATGTTTTACTTGCCATAATCTCCATCAGCCATGGTTCAGTTTCCAGTGTCAGCTGCACACCTGTTTATATTCTACCTGGGGATAGTAAAGCACCTGCCTACCTTCACAAGACCTTGGGTTTGCTCCCCAGCACTGCAAAAAATACAAGAAAATACAAAAATTCCACAGATAGATTTTAATTATCAATGCTTGAAAATATTAGGTACTCAACAAATGACTGGAATCATGGCTCTGATACATATATAAATGCACACATACACAACAAGCTGGTACTCAACTTTGGAACCAACCAAAAACTCATGACAGTTGGGTTTTGACTGCGGAGGCTCTACTGGTGACTAGATGTGTGCCTTGGCCAAATGACAGACACTATCTAAGGCTGCGTCACTGCCACCCAAGGGAGAAAAGACAGCAGTGAGATGGGGCTGGTATGACACTGCTCTCCCCCTCTCCCCTTTCCTCAACTGTCAGGTGGGGACAGAATCTATTACTGGTCTCTGAGGCTGGCTGTGTGGATCTAACAGAATGACACAAGTGATTTAACACGGCAGCTAGCACTTACTACTCGGTGCATAAGGATCCTCATCATTGTATGCTGGTGAGTGGGAATCACTCGAAGGTGTGGTATGAAAAGCTCCACCTACTGGGAGTTAGCCATTCCAAAGGTAACTATGGGCTGGCAAGATGGCACAGCAGTGTAGCCTAGTGACCTGAGTTTAATCTCCAGAACCCATGTAAGAGAGAAGGACAGAACTGACTCCACAAAGCTGTCCTCTGGTTGCCACATGTGTCCATTCACATGACATACATAGCGGCAGGGATAGGAATAATGAAGTAAAACCAGAGGGTGGCCAGGTGTAGCGGTTCACACCAGGAATCCCAGCACTTACAAGGATCAGTATAAGGTAGCAATGAAAGTAATTTTATGGTTGAGGGTCACCACCGTATGAGGAACTGTATTAAAGGGTCATAGTGTTAGAAGGGTTGCGAACCACTGCTTTAAAATGTGTGTGTGTGTGTGTGTGTGTGTGTGTGTGTGTGTGTACACAAAATGAGTGTGGTATCCAAGGAAGCCACAGGAGGGCCTCAGGTTCCTTGAAACTGTTATAGTTGGGAGTGGCCTGATATGGGTGCTGGGAACTTGGTGCTCTGAAGAACAGGAAGTGCTCTAAACCTCCGTGGCATCCCTCTAGCTCCCGTTTCTGTTCTTCTCAGTCAGTGCCTCACTCTGACTCAGAGTCGGACGGGCCTACCGCTAGAGCTCATTCCTTGGTCCTGGACAGTCCACAGAGAGAGATGCCTTCAGTTCCTCGGGTTATTCTGGGTACTGTCTGAGAATGGCTCTCCAGAAGGCTGGCACAAGGTGTGCGCAGCTTGTGGATGGCCAGGCCTCCCCAGCAGCACCAGGAAAGGCAGGAAGCAAGCCTTCCAGGGGAACAGAGTAACAGGTGCAGAGGTGGGGAGGGCTCTGTGAGGAAGAGCATCCCGGGAGCACATTCACGTTCTGATCCCCAGGTGCCCCCAGCATTTGGGCTCAGGGCGGGAGTGGTTGCTCCATTATCACAGTCCCACCCCTCTGGCTACTGTGATTGTTTCTAGGAAGGCCATATCACCAACACATCCCACCAGAGAGGAGCTCCAAAGCTTCGCATCACAGCTGAGAAATAACTAACCTTCTCTCTCTCTTAGGACAGGGACAGGGTCATACAGCTCCGATTACTGTGGGCAGCTTGACCTCCAGCCTCCGGGGAGGCCAGGCTGGTAGTGATGCTGAAATAATTGGTTCCTCTGGACCAATGAAGGCATAGCAACAAAGTAGGTCACTGGGAACAGTCCCGCCTCCTGACTAACCATCACAGACACTGGCTCCTGGGAGGGTAAGCCCATCCCCACCTCCATCCGTTGGTGCCAGGTCCGGTTGCTACTTGTTGCTTGCAACCAAGGAACTGCCTGCCTGGTCCATAGACCTTTCTGAGGCCCAGCTTTGGTTCCCTGAGCCACACCAGCATTCTCTGGTTAAATCCCCTCCTTTTGCCTAAATGTCTGCCGTGGAGAAATCTGGCCAACAACTTAGCTTACCTCCTGCTGCAGCTTCCCCAGCTGTAAAATAGGGAAATTATAAACACTTGATCAAATTGTTAAAAGGATTAAAAATTATTTAAAAATGCCTGAGCACACTTGAGCTCAGTCATGTGTGTGCCACACGACGTTTTAGCATGGATCATGGTGGGCACGTGAGATTGTGCTGCCTGAAGCCTCCACAGCCATCTCTTGTGAAGATGCTTGGATGATGCTGGTTAGCAGAACAGAATTATTCTACAACGAGAGGGAGCTGAAGCGTTTCAATCCCAGGGAGCCACGGACTTCCCTCATCTTGGTGGCAGTTCCTTTGTTTAGGTCAGAGAGCCCTTTCTTCTCCAAGGCCAAGAATAGTGAGCCCAGTTTCCGCCAGAAGGGTGACAAATCAGCCTTAGTGGGAGGTCTGAATAAAAAGGCGGCCATTGGCTTCCCCAGGAGCCGGGTGGTAGAGGAAGCTCTCATGAGCTCATGTCTCCATCAGACACAAACTGGACTCTAGTGTTCCAAGCACAGGCTGAGGCTTGCTGGCACCATCCAGAAAGGAGACAAAAGAGAGCATGCTGGGACGGGAGAGAAACTGTGACACGGCAGGTTCTACAACTGCCTCTGGCTGGAGGAGGCTCTCAGGCTGGACTGGAGCCACATCCGCCCTTCAGCAGCTACAAGGCAGGCAGGAAAAAGGGACCCCGCCACGTCTGTATTTACAGCTGGGAACTGGCACCAGCATGGGAAACTCGCAAATAAACTCAGTCAGGAAGTGAGAGGTGGAGGATGCTTCCATGGCAACGCCCATCTGGAGATCCCTGATCACAGCTGGAAGCGTTCAGGGGAGAGGCTTATCGAGATAGAGATAGAGATAGAGAGAGATACAGAGATAGAGATAGAGATAGAGAGAGAGAGAGAGAGAGAGAGAGGGAGAGGGAGAGG
>NW_022196904.1:22930277-22955277 GCF_008632895.1 Mastomys coucha
AGGGGGAGGGAGAGAGGGAGAGAGGGAGGGGCACATAGCTTTCCTTCTTCCTCTTTGCACCCGGGGCTTGATACTTATGCTATACTTCCCTGGGCAGCCTCTGTGAGCCTCTTTCTTGTTCTACAGCTTAAAAAACCCACTCATTGTCTGAACACTTATGCAGATGGCTGCATGTTTCTAGTACTTTCCTCCAGACTGTCTGCCTTGCACATCAGCCCTGGCCTGGAAGAAGTGTCCAGCTGAAGAGGAACTGTCTTGTTCTTGTTTACTGTTATTCATAGCACCAACTTAGTCTAATCGGAGAATGAGCACCGCAGGGAACAGAATGCTTGCTACAGTCGTAAGGGCCACCACCATGTCACCTTCAAAATGAGATTCTTATCAACAAGCACCATCGGGGAGAAATGGAAACCTGAACCCCCAGAATGAAGCTGAACCCTTATCCTACAACAGATGCAAAATGTAACTGAGAATGCATCTGAGATCCTGGTGTGAGAGCTGAACCCACAGAAGCCTTAGAAGACACGGGGAAAGGCTTCGGGGCTTGGCTCTCAACCAGGCAATTTCTCAGTTACAATGCCCAACAACAAAAATAAGCAAGCCAATTAAAATATGCACAAAGGTGTAAAAGTATCTTTTATTCGACAGATGTAATTGTCTCAGAGGCTTGCTGCTGAATAAGCTCACCCTTTCTAGTTCTTTCTGAACTTGGTTCAGCAGTTCAACTCAGCTATTCTGGCTCAAACTGACTGATTCAATCTGGTTTCTCTCAGCTTCTCAATTAACTGTTCTGCTTGGCCTCAAACTAACTTTGGCAGTTGTTTTAATCTTCTGGCTCTGTCTTATCCTCTAGCTTCAACTGCTTCTGCTGACCTGCACTGAACTTCATAAACTCACAAATTCAACTCCACTACACCGCACTGCACTCACTGCAGTGACTCCCAACTGACTCTCTCTCCCTGCACGGCTCTTAAGTAGCTTCACTTTCCTGTGCTGCTGCTGTTGTGAGAGTTGGGTGTATCCTATCTCTGACTCATTCTGTTAAATCTTTCTCTGATTCGACATTTGACCCTCAATTAGACATAACTTTCAAACATGGCTGCTTCCTTTTACAAACTCACTTTATCTAACCTACAAAGTTTGGGATTAAGGGTGTGTCTGCATCCTAGCCAGAGGGATTACAGGCGTGTCTGTATTCCAGCCAGATCACAGACCTAGAAGGTCTCTGGATATGTTCCCTTGCCAGAGCAGCCAAGTTGCTGGATTAAAATTCCTCTACACAAAGGACTTGAGTAGCCACGCAAACCAAATGGGAGACACCCGCGCAGTCTGTGAGATGGCTGCGATTGTAGGGCATGGTGGTGCACACTTTAATCATAGTTCTCAGGAGGGACAGATCTTGTGTGGGTTGCAGGCCAGCCTTTTCTACATAGCTAGACATTGACCCAACAAAGAACTGAGGAGGCTAGCTCCCTGTGTCCTGTGGGCATCCATGTCAACCACCATGAGAACGGGATGGCAGTGCCCTACAAAATTAACTGGAGAACTAAACTCAATCCAGCAGTCCCACTGCTGTGATATAACCCTAAAGAGATAAAAGTGGGGACTGGATGTGGTAGCACAGGAGGCAGGAGCATTAAAGGCGTGTTTGCTACACAGAGAATCTGGGCTCATCTCAAAAAAACCAAAGTGAAAGGACTGAAGTGGAGACTCAACATATACTCATGCATGTTATTCACTATAGTCAAGGGGCAAGCATCCATCTGTAGATTAACAAGGAAGGAAACTGACACATGCCACGTCATGGATAAACCTGATGACATCACTACATGAAGTACGGTAGGCACAGAGGGACAAATACCACACCACTGCACTCAGTGTGTGCATGTAGAGTACTCAGTTTCACACTGACAAGTGGGAAGGACAGCAGATGTTGGGAGCTACTACTACTGTTTATGGGGTACCGAGTCCAGCTTGGAAAGATGGAAATTATTCTTTAGATGGATGTGCCAGCAACTGGGCAACTGCAACTACACAGCATGGTTAAAGTAGTTAAAACAATTGTTTGGAGCAATTACATTTATTTATCAAGTAATACAAGGGGTATAAAATCTGAAAATTATATTCTTGAGTGCTAGGTTACTATGCATTTTGTACATATTTAAGGGAAACAGCTTTGTATGAATAAATGTACGTGTACAAATAGACACACACATGCTTATACACAAATGTATGTTGTAGAATATTCATAATCAAACTACATCTAAAATGGCATATTAGAGTTATTTTATCACAATAAAGGTCACCCTTGGTCATACCAAGTTTGAGGTCAGCCTGTGTAAGCAAGCCTGCACAGCTGTGTGAATGTGCATCCTAGATGCGTCTCCAGAAGTCTGGGAAGAAAGAAGTGTTAACTCATAACCTCCCACTGAAGGCCAACACTGTAAAGATGGTAACTCAACTGCCTTCCGGTCTTTCCCCTGAGGACGCAGGTGACACGCTCTTTTTTGTTGTTGTTGTTTTTGAGACAGGGTTTCTCTGTATAGCCCTAGCTCTCCTGGAACTTACTCTGTAGACTGGGCTGGCCTTGAACTCAGAAATCCACCTGCCTCTGCCTCCCAAGTGCTGGGATTAAAGGTGTGTGCCACCACCGCCCGGTGACACGCTCTCTTTTTAAAAATCTTTCACCTAGGCTTTCTCAGAAGATTTTAAATAAGTGAAAAATAGCATTTGAATACATGATGAAAACATGTTAGGGAAAAAAATCAAAATTATGTATTTATGTCTTTAAATGATGATAAATATTAAACCTATTTCTCCAAACGGGAGACCCTGGAGGACGAAGCTTCCTTCTCCAGAGTCTCTGCAGCCATCAGAGCTTAGTATATGCTAAATACACAACCAGTCAGATATAATATTTGAGATGGACTACATTAATTGTGTAACTTTTTTATTTTGGGGATGGGATTGGGTACATGTTCTGTTTTTGAGATAGAGTCTTAATCTGTAGCACGGGTTGTCCTAGAATGTCCTAGAGTAAATAGCTCAGGATGGCCTTGAAATTGATAACTCTCCTTCCTATCTCTGAGTCTAGAATACTAGAACTTGTGATCCACCATGTCTGGCTTAAAAGAGGTGAAGTTGAAATTTTAATTAGCCCTTATTATCTCAGCATAACTATCATTTTACGGACAAAGATTTGAGGCACAAAGATATCTAGTGACTTTCCTAATGTCACATGACAAGTGATAATGCAGGGACCTGAACCCAAGGCCACCTGGCCCCATATTCTCTTTCCCCTGCTCCACAATGCAGATGACCCTGCAGTTAGGACATCAATGACAACTTTCAGGGCCAGGTTGCCAAGAGTTGCATCATGACTATTCATCCTTCTCTGCAGACTCATTCTGTTTCCTAAAGGAAATGAGAGATTGCTGGAATTCAGCAAAAGTGAGACAGCCGGAAGCGGCTGCTGACCACAGGCACACGTGGGTCTTCTGCAGGGCTGCTGGGGAAAAATTCCTAAACGATGACCTTACTGCACAGACCAAAGGCCAGATCCTGGGTGGGTCACCCTCTGCTGCCTGGGACACACCCAGTACCAGAGGGGACTGGGCCGTGTCTACCTTCCACAGCATGGCGGGGAAGAGAAGGCAGAGGATGGGAGCCGGGTGGCTCACAGCCTCTAATCCTCGCCCAGGCGCCTGAGGAGAGGCTGATAGCCATCAGGGCACAGACACTGAGGACTGCTCATGTGTGTTCAGAGCATGTCAGAGACAGGGGCCTGCTCAAGCCCCCACGGAGGCACAGTCAGTTGTTCTTGCCACATCACGCTTTTCCTTGCGGGAAAGCAGACCTACCAGTGAGAGGAATCCTGGAAATTAACCACTGGGGAGTTTTGTCTTGCCTCCCAATTAGGAAGAGATGAGAAATCACAACTTTGGAGGGAAAACTAAGATCATACCAAATGCTGAGCCAAAGGGTCCTAACACAGCAGAAGCACAGTGTCACAGAAAGGACAGTGCCTGACAGTGACAGCCCGAACTACTTTTGTATAACTTCTCATGACAATACATTCTCATTCAGTCTCTGTCTTCCTGTCTCTCTCTCCCTCTCTCCTTCCTGTTTTGTTAACATTCCAAAGAATTAAGAAAAGGTGTAATAAACACCCATGTACTCAAACCCCAATTTAACAGCTGTCAAGACTGAAACATTTGCTTATGCTTCTCCCATTTCTCCTCATACTGAAATACTGTTTTAGACAAGGTTTCTCTGTGTAGCCCCGGCTGTCCTCCAACTCCTGGAGATCCGCCTGCCTCTACTTCCCAGTGCTGGGATTAAAGGAGTACACCACCATGACTGGCCTGAAAGACTTATTAGGACAAATCCCAGACACCAAGTCGCTCCAAAATTATGCACTCCAGTTTGCACCTCTGAAGAATACGGGCCCTTTGAATTGGGTATGGTGGCATAGGCTGGAGTCCCAGAACAGCTGAAGCCGGAGAACTGCTGCAAGCCTGAGGCCAGTGCAAGCTGCACAGCAGCTCCCTCAAAAACATAAAACAAAATGAAGGGCAGGCCGAGAGAGAGGAGAAGGGGAGAGGGCTGGTAGGAAGGGTGGGCAGCAGGGTCCACCAGTGGGCATGTCCAGTATGCCTGAGGTGTGAGGCTGCTGCTGTTCTCAATCACAGTATGAACAAGCACTCAGACCCAGGCCTGACACACCCCAGAGCAGGGTAGTGGGGCACCTTGGTGCTTGACATGGAGCCATCCTTGCCTTTCTGGAAGGCCTCTTTGCAGTTGCAAATCCAAAAAAGGCTTAGCAGGCCTTGGGCTCTCCTGACTCAGATCTTCCGCTCCTGTACCCATCAGAGAAAGCCCTCTGGAGTCAACCACGTGCCTGGCAGTGCCCAGCCTGGACTTGACCTGAAGCAGGTGCTGGCACGATGCCAAGTGAGGTCTGACAATCAGGTCATAGCCACAAGCTCCTGGGCTCCTGACTCTGATGGTGAACGTCTGTGGAGGGCCACCCTCTCTCCCAACCCTGAGGTATGAGGAGGCAGCGACAGCTCCAGCCCCACAGCGCACGCACCATACCACATGCAGCGTGTGTATCAGAGCGTATACAGTAGGCCGGGCCTCCTTCCTCCCATAGCTCCCCCTCTGTGGCGAGGCAACCTCCGTTCCTTGGAGCTGGTGTAAAACAGGGTGGGAACCGAGCATGGAGAAGAAGGTTTTTAGTCTTAGCAGAGGCAAAACTCTGAGTTTGAGGCTAGCCTGGTCTACAGAGTCAATTCTGGGGCGGCTAGGGGACTCGTGGTAAGACTGCTTCAAAGAAAGGACCTGGAGACTGGAGATGCTGGGCAAAGGACACCAAGATTTAGTTACATAGGAGGAACAAGTACCACAGTTAAAAATGATGCAGTGTAGGCTTGAAGAGTGTTGAAAGCACATTTTAGGCATTCTTATAACACAAAAACCAATAATGTGAAGTAATATACATCTTAAATAGTTTGAGCCACCCTATAGTGTACACATATACCAAAGCTCCGTGCTGTTCCCCGTAAACATAAACAGGGTCGGGGTGAGGCTCAGTCATAGAGTCCTGGGTTGCATTCCCAACACACCATCAATCATCCCAAACTTCAATGTCTAGAATTTTCACTTATCAAAAGAAATGAAAACGGAAACTATAAATCCTCTTTCCATTAGGGTAACAATCAAGGGGCTCTGTACCTGGATCCAGCTTGTTGTGCACTGAGGGCAACATGGCTGGAGCAGAGCCTGTGAAAAGGGTTGGGGGGACCTATGACAGGAATGGACTCACCCACTCCAGCCCACAGAAGCTCCACTCCTCCAGATTTCCAATCCCTGACAGCCGCGATTAGCCCCCAGCCCACACATCCCAATCCACGTTCCTATACCACTTCCCACGAACCTGGCAGAACTCAGGCTTCCCTTCAGCGTCCAGCCATTACTTCTCCATAGCTCTCCCAGCCTGGGCCAGGCAGACTCTACCTTTCTGTCAGTGCCCCACATGACCATCAGACTCACTAGCCTGGGTTATGGGTATCTGGGTGTTTGGGCCCTGCTGGAGAAGTGGTCTCTACAGGAGGCAAGACCACAGGCTCCAGGTAAAAAACTAAGGGTTTGGCCTTCTGGGGCACTCTAAGCTTTTTGGATCTTGGGAAGCCATTTTCTCTTCCTTCCTGAGGTGATTTAAATGAGAATGGCCCCCATATGAATGTCAGGTTCCCTACTGGTGGAATTATTTGGGAAGGATTAGGAGGTATGGCTTTGTTGGAGGAGGTGTGTGACAGGGCTTTGTGGTTTGAAAAGCCCTTGCCATTTCCAGTTAGCTCTATCTCGGATGCCTCATAGTAGTTGTCTCAATGTGTGAACTCCCAGCTTCCTCTCCAGTTCTGTGCCTGCCTGCCGCCATGCTCCCCACCACGGTGGTCATGGACTCACCCTCTGGAACTGTAAAGTAAATCCCTACTTAAATGTCTTCTTGCATAAGTTGCCTTGGTTGAGGTATCTCTTCAGAGCAATGGATGAGTAAGTAACTAAGACACTTTGTAATCCTCGATTCTGCGGAGGAAACAGGCACAGTCCACAGCCACAGCGGACAGCTGCCTGTGCAGCTGAAGGCCATTCCCAGCCCTTCTCTGTTTGTCTTGCACTGGACATACGTGCATTTTCACCGCCCCTCCTGTAGCTAGGGGCAGCTATTGACTCCTTTATGGACAAAGAGATATAAAAAAGCTCTGCTAGGGTTACAGGTGTCTGAGGATTCACATTTCCTTCTGCTTGAGATGTTGTACGCACAGTGTGACGACTGTTTCAAGACCACATGACAGGCAATGAATGGATGAGCCAAGGAGCCTCTGCACTGACAGTTAGGCTTGTCTTCTCCAGGCTGTTTGAAATGAAAATAAGTCATCTCTACCACCTGGCCCAGATTCACCAGGTATCCTGTGACCTGCAGCTCGAGGTGTCCTGGGGAGACAGCCTCAGTGAAGACTCAATACCATCAAGCCAGGAAGCACTAACCACATTGACACTCTCTCAACATCAGCTAAAGTCCTTAGCACTCTCACAAGCAGCTGCCAGAGGCCTTGTTTCCAGACCACAGCAGGGGCAAAAGGCGCTGGCAGCAAACACTCCGCCCACTTCATCACCCTCCTAGTGCCTCCCCTGGAGGGACTGCAGCTGCCAGGCTGTGGCTCCACTGAGTGGCTGTCATCAGACCTTCAGTGGCACTTGAGAAGCAAGAAGATGCAAGGAGGGTCAGCAGCCTCCAAAGTTAGCTGCAGCTTTGCAGGAGTGAAAGGCACAAGGGTGCACCTAGCCCGACCCGAGCTTCCCCCTCCTTCACCGCCCAGGCTCGTCTGTGGCCAGCATCCACCCCTGCTCTCTGGGACCCTGGTGCCCTTACTTACTTTGCACTTTGTTCTAACTAGCCTCATTTTATTTTCAGCTTCAAAACCAACAACAGCCCCACCCAGAGCAGAACCCGCATAGAGTACCAGGCTTTGCTTACACTGTTTAAATTCTTCTCCTGTTCCGCATGAAAATAAACGCATGGCTATTAAAGCATGGAGTGTTTACTCAGACACCACCTCCAATTACCCTGTGGAGGAGCCGGCTTTGGGGAAGCCAGCCCTTCTGTCCAGCTTCCTCCTTGTCACTCCCATTATTTAGTCCTCAAAGGCCAATTTTCTGGAGAGAAGGAAGTTTCTGTAGTGGGGCCACATCTCACGGCTAAGATGATGTTTTCTAAACCTAACTGGCTCCTAACACTGCTCTGTGCCCACTGTCTCCCTGCTGACTGCTGGGCTTTGGGCCCACGTTTGAAGCGGTGGTTAGATCTGATGGCTCATGCTTCTCTGACTCACTCACAGGGCGCTCACAGCATCTTCATGGGTAGGGACATTACTTTCCTGGCTTAGGGATGAGGAAATTGAGCCCTAAAGGTGAAAGCCACTCACTCGAGCAAGGCCCCAGAGCTGGGAGTGGTAGTTCCAGAGACCCTGCCCTCGCCCACTTGGTGACGCTACCTTTGCAACACAGCCTTTCCAGGCACTGAGCACTCACTGAGTATTAAGCTCTGGGCTGACCTCAGACGGCCTGTTCCCTGCTCCCACCCAGACAACCCAAATAAAGTCTTTAAAATGAAGAGCCTGAGGCTCAGGGTAGTGAAGTCACCTATACACAACCACAACTCCAGCACTCGTGGAACCAGAATATTGTTGCCTGGCATGTAACGCCAAAGCTATCAACTTCACCAAGAGCCCTTCTTCTGTATCTTGTCCCTAGCAAGATACTGAGAGAGACCGGTCTCCAAAGCTAAGGAGTGAAAGAGGGTCACTTCTGCACCAGAGCCTTAGCAGTCTCTGTCAAGTCAATAGAGCAAACTGCGTGCCCTGTCCCAGAGACTATCATTCTGCATGGGCCACTGGACACACACTCAGGATCCAGGCCAGGGCTTCCCAGGTGGCAGCAGCTTTTTCCCAGTGAGAGCTTTTTTCCTTGGGGGTGAGAAGAATTGTTTGTCTGGGCTTGGAATGTCTGAACCTTCCCAGGATCCCATGCCAGTAGGGCCTTCCTCTGTCCCCATACAGACTGACTGGCATGGCTCTGCCCAATTGTTCTGTAGCCACAGAGTGGAGACTTTAATGGCTGGGGTGTAGCTCAGTTGGAGTTCTTGCCTGGGCTTCATGAAGCCCTGACTTTGACCCTTCAGAGGTTTTCATCTCGGGCTGTGATCCTCAGAACTTGGTGAGGGACCTTGTTCATCAAGGTCATCCTTGGATACACAGCCAGTTCCAGACCAGCATGGGCTACATGAGACACCCCAACACACACACACACCACATTCTCTCTCTCTCTCTCTCTCTCTCTCTCTCTCTCTCTCTCTCTCTCATCTATCTATCTATCTAGATGGCCCACACTCAAATCTCAGTTTTGTCATTTACTAGCTGTGGGTAACTGGACAAGTTCTTTTTCCTCTCTGTGCCTCAGTTTCCTCATCTGGAAAAGGGGTTAATCATAGCAAGGTGAGTAGAGTTGCTACAGGGATTAAATCAGAGCCAGTGTTGGCTACTGTTGAGTTCTAGCAGCCCAATGAAGCAGTCATGCTCTGTGATGACAGGGGTCTACCGGGCCTCTAAGATGCTCAAATCTTTCAGCAGCTAGCTGCAAGTCTTCAAGAAGCAGCATGCTGGCATGCTGACACACAGGGCATATCCACCTGGAGTTAGGATAGGGCTGTTGGTTCCCGCTGAGTAGCAGTGACAGTGGCATCCATCGGCAATTCTCCAGCTGTTTGGGAGTTTATCCACCTCCACTGTGGCCAGGAAGAGGATCCCACAAAGGCAAAGCTGGTATTCCAAAGCCCTCGGTTCCCATGGCAGGCAGACCAGCATAATGAGCACCCAGGGATGCCAACTATCTCCTCCCAGCTGCTGCTTTTCCTCTGATGCCCAAGTGCTGCCTCCCACCCCACACAGACAGATACTTAGTAAAGAGTGAATGGATGCAGATCCTGGGCGTTTAACGAGAACACTCGCCACAGCTGGGCATCAGACATTTCCACTGCATCCCAGGCAACTGTCCCCCATTCACAGAATAAGACATGGGTCTGAAATGACTTGGAAATCCATCTGCGGAGTCTCGGAAACACAAGCTGACATTCCTTGGGATCCTGGCAAAGGCAGACCTTAGAAGTTGTCTCCCTCAGGTCTACCTTTGAGAGCCCTAGGCCAACACGTGGCTCTTCAGACACCACCAGGCCATACGAAGGCCAGGGATGGGAGTGAGGGAGAGGGGTACACATAGTTGCCTTTCCTAGCTGTACCAACACAGTAGTGAATTTCATCTATCCCTCCTACAGGGGCAAGCTATTGAGGGCCACTCAATAGGTGGGAGCACCGGGCCCAGTGTGGCTATGCCATCCCTTAACCATCGGTACTAGGTGTCAAGTTAACGAACTATCTAAATTTCATGAGATGGAATGCCCCAATTCCATGGGAGACACCTCATATTCTACCAGAACCCCAGCTTCCTAGTCTGTAACACTGAGCTTACGCATGGTCTGCTCTGGGTGGCCAGGGAGAGGAGGACTCCAGAGGGCAGATGCAATGGATACCAATGAGCAAGGCCCACCCTCCTTCCTGCCTCTTAACTCTTTCAGCAAACACAAATAGCAACTACAGGTAAAGACACGGTCTCTGTCTAAAGGGGAAGACCTCTGGGGAGGGGAGATAACAAACAGTGCAGCTTTTATCTGGGGTCATGGCTAGGTAACAGAGGCCTTACTAGACTCAATGTCTTTACAGAGAACCAAGGAGGAGGGAAGAGATGGATGAGAAACCATCTGAGAGCAGGGCTGTGGATGGGGGGAAGCCAGCACATGGCCCCAAAGAGTCAAGCTGCAGGTGCAGGATAAGAAGGACAAGACAGCAGAGGGGCTGGAGGTAAGGGAAGATGAAGTGTGTATGGGGGTGGGGAGAGGCTTATGGGCCACGCAGAGGACAACGATGACAGCGAGCCAACCACAGGTTTCTGACCAGGAGATGGACACTCCTTGGCCATGCGGGGCATAGGCTGTTAGGGGTTGTTCTACCAACACAGTGAGGCCCAGTCCACAGAGCAGGAAGACTTAGAGGGATAGGAAGACAGGGAGATCAACATGGAAAAGTGGGTGACAATGGCCAAAAGAGAAGCTACACCATGCCTAGAATGTTGTTATTAAAGGGCTATCTCTGGTGACCTCACACAGCTTCCTACTATCCCAGTATGAACACCCAGCACAATATCTGATACTTCTCCTCTTTCTTGACTAGGGAACAAAGGACCCACCAGGAGGCTATCAAGAGACTCCCTAGAACCAAGTAGCTGAGACTAAGGGTGCAGGGTCATCACTTTGAGTATTCAGATAGCCTGGAAGGTCCTGGGTACAGCGAAGTTTGAAGGCACGAGGTCTCTGGTTCTCATTAGAGGCCACTTGGCCACCCCTATTCCAGGGCATAGTTGGAGACATTTCTAATTGCCTCTAGGGGAGTGGGGACTCCCCTAGATATAACTGGGACCCAGTGACTGAAGACCAGGTGCTCTAACCATCCCACAAGGCATAGGTCATTCTCACAGCCAAGAATCTGACCTTGAAGGCCCATGGGGTTAAGGCTGAAATCGTGGTTCTGTCTATGAAGTCCTAATAACCAGGAGAGGAAAGAAAATGCAGAGTTTTACCTAAGATTCTACATACACGTCAGACCTCTAGAATCTCAGAGATATTTGGAGTATAGCTGTCCCTCCTCAACCCTCAATAGTTTAAACCTGTAACAAAAGTCCTCAGGAAACTCTCAGGCAACTAGAAAGTCTAAAGGTGTAGGAAGCTTTGACCTCAGGCCCCTAACACAGGTCAGAGTGAGGACCAGGTGGAAGCAGGCTAGGCCCAGGCTTCAGCTGTCTCTACCTAACTCACTCCAGCAAGCAGCCACCCGAGAGGGTGGAGAAAGAGACGCAGGCAGTCGCCACTGCAGAGGCTCCACTCAGTCCCTGTCTCAGTCAACAAGTATCTTGCAGACGCTTGGCTTCCTGGCATCAAGTAACCTGCCCCGGAGAAGCAGGGCTGCTTTCTGGCAACTGAAGCAAGCACCCAGACAGATGCCAAGTTCCCAGACTGAAGCAGGGCTGGTGTGGAGAGCTGAGGATCAATTCCAAGTGACTTAGCTGTTGACAAGAAACCAGAAGAAAGAAACCCATCTCATTGTGACTTACAAAAGAACACAGTCTCTGTCTATGACAAGCCTGGGGCGTGTTTCTAAGCACGGCGGTGGGCCCAGTCTGCAGATGAAAAGCCAAGGACAGGCGTAGAGGCAGTGCCCAGTGAAGCCAGAACTGAAGCCGAGTCTGACCCCTCCAGGCTCTGCTGACTTAGCCACTGCTTCCCCACTAAGATCCTTACTCTCCCACCAAGTGGAGTAAGGTCTGGCAGCTTTCTGGGACGGAGAAAGTGGGCTACGCTCCACTGACAGCACGACGGGACCACCTTCAGGGTGAGAACACCCACATTCTTGGCTGGAAAGTAAGAGCCTGCCAATAGGAACCGGTCTTCCCTGTGGTCTGTCCCTGAGAAGGCCAGTGACAGTGAGAAGCTGAACCTCTGCTCGCTCACAGCCACGAGGCCAGACTCAGGAACCCCCAGGCTTTGCCTTCAGACACCTCTAGGTCTAAAGGTGGTACAGGCTTTGGGAGCAAGAATCTCCCACTTCTCTTTCTTTTTCTTTTTAAAGAAAAGGTCTCACTGTGTAGCCCAAGATGGCCTCAAATTTGTTGCTCCGATCCAAGTGCTGGAATTCAAAGGTAGGCGCCACCATGTTTTCACGAAATTCAACCAACTGGAGGACCATGCCATGTCTGCTCTTTCCCACAACCAAGCTTATTCTGATAAAGCTGACGCATGCTGTGCTCTCTGCCAAGCATTCCCTTCCGCCCTCTGCATGGCTGTCTCCTCCTCTCTCGGACTGGGTGCCACCCTCCGACATGCTCCTCTCTGCTTCTTTACTGTAAACTATCAGTACCACGCACTTCACAACCAGGAGACCTAGGTCGTGGTCCACTGGTCTTGTTTTGTCAGGGTTATCCCCCTTCCACTCCCTTCCCTTCTCTTTAGAGTCCTGGGGACTAAATAAACCCCATACACTGCATGCTAAGGAATCACTTTAACACTGAGCTACACAGCTACTGATTTATCTGCTTGCTCTGTCTGTCTGTCTGTCTGTCTGTAGACAGGGTCTTGTTAAGTTGCCTAGACTAGCCTAAAACTCATTATGTAGCTCAAGCTGGCCCAGAAGCCATGATCTGAATACCTCACTCTCTCAAGTGCTGGGGATTACAGGCATGTGATACCACGCTCAAACCTGGTTTTGTGCCTTAATAGCGCTACCACTGACAAATATATTTATTTCCCCAGGTGTGGTGGCACATGGCTTTAATTCCAGCATTCAGGGAGACAGAGGCAAGGAGATCTCTGACCTGGACAACAGAGTGAGTTCATGTCAGTCAGGGCTACACAGAGAAAACAAACCTGTCTTAGAAAACAAAACAAAACAAACACATAACAAGAACAAACCCACCACCATTTATTTCTAGTCTGTCTCCCCAGCAGATTTCCCATTTGTAGTAAATCTGCTTGCCTATGTAGTTATGCCTGGGCACAACAGTGCTTGGCACAGACTAGAAACCCTATAAATGAACTGGGTGTGGTGGTGCATACCTGTAATCCCAGTACACGAGAGGCTGGGGCAGGGGACCAGGAGTTTTGGGATAGCCTGGGTAATACAGTGAGAACATATCTCAGAACACATAAACAGGAAGGGCCTGTAAACATTTGCTGACAGAACTCATGCCCCTCTGCCTCTAGGAACTGCGCTCCCTCTCCTTGAGTCTTGCAGGACAAGGTGTTCTAGTTTGCTGGGGGTGCCTGCTCAGGAGACAGGGGAGGACCACACCTGCCACACAGTCCACAACGTAAGGGGCAGCAGGAATGGCAGTAACGGCACTGCTGCACCAGCTCAAAGCCCACTGATACACTAATGATGCTGGGGTGCACCTGAGCTTAGACAAGCCTCACTCATTCACCCAGGGTGCACTTAATACGGACCAAACCCTCCCATGACCACACAGTTCTGCCCACCTGCACAGGGCTCAGGCACAGTGACTCCAAGTCCTCGGGAGACCTTCCAGGCCATCTTTCACCCAGCTTCCTCGACAAAGAACACAGAGTTTCCCACCATTCCAAAAGTTCCAAGTTGAACCATGTGAGTATTAAAAAAGCTCTGATCGGGGTTGGACTTCGGGGTCCAGGGCAGTGGCAAGCAGCCCATTCTATGCGGAATCACCGTTCTCAGGCTTCCGGGCTGAGAATCATCTCCCAGGAAACTGAACTTGCCTCTCCACAAAGCTGAAGCTGCTGGTCTTCTGCTAATAGTACTGTGCAGCACCTAATCGCAGAGGCTAATTCTCACTCTGTGCCTGTTCTGACTACCTGTGTAGTCCCATAATAACCCCGCCCACCTCCACTGAGCAGAGTGAGGTGTCCTGAGAGTTTCAGTCCTTTGCCGGAGGTCAAGAGCCAGAGCCAGACCTGAACCCCAGGCAATGGCTCCAGGGTGTAAGCTTTTAATAACTACCCTTCATTGCATCTCAATCCCTATTTGGCATCTGCCAAAAGACACTGCAAGCAAGTGCTATTTAGCTGTTAACTGCGCCTCATGAGTCACTTCTGCACGCCTGCACTTTGCCGTGGTTTTCAAACCTACTGAATTGAGCTAACAGAAAAGATCTCAGAGGCCTCCTTACCAAGTATACAGCATTGACAAATGCAAAGGCAATTTCGATTCAGCCTGGCTGGAGCTGTGATAAGGAGAGGCCACTGTAGTATGCATTACAAACAAGCCTTGATGCCAGGAAGGAATTACCAAAGGGCTATGTAAGCCCACAAGGCCATCTCCAGAACAGCCAGCCAGAAGACGCTCAGAGTGATGATGTCCTCGCCTACCTGACACCTATTCCCCTCTTCTGGAGACTTTGGTCATGGTGGTAGTGCACAGACTTCCCAGCCCAAGGCTCCACACCTTCTGTACCCGCCTACTCTGCAGCCTCATTTATAGCAACATTACCCAGGAGTGCCATAAGCTGCAACACACAGGCTTCAGGAGCCTTTCTAAAGGAGGATACTACGGATAAAGGACCCCCAAAACACATGGCCTGTGCAGCTGCTGAGAGAAAGTGTTAACCAAGACAGCACACATAGCTGCTAACTTGCTTTGTGACCTTGGGCAAGTGACTTAGCAGCCCTGGGCACTTACTCATGATGGGCTTAACACCCTTTTCCCTCCTGGCAGCCACCTCTAGCACCGTGGACAGCTCCCCACCCCCACCCCCCCAAGTGCCTCGCCCCTACCTTCACATTTAAGGGGACCAATCATCTCCACAGAGAGGAGTCTAACCAGAGACAAGGGTTGAGTAGAAGGCCTCTGGGGGTCAGTTGGGTTGTCCATGGGGTGATCAGACAGAAAATAAACATTCCTGCCCCCAAGAAGAGAGACTAGCCCGGCAGCTTTCCCTGCACTGCTCTGGGCCCAGTTCCCAGGGCCAGTCTTTGACCCAGAAGACTTAACTGTTTCCCTGATTAGACAGACACATAGCTCACGAGGCTCTACAACAACTGTGTCCCTCACAGGCTTCCTTTCGGCTCTCCAGATTAGAGGCCGGGTGCTTCAGCATAGGCCATGGGCAACTTCTGCAAGATCACAAGGCCAAAAAGCACCAGGCTCCTGCTGATGGCTATATGCACTGGTAAGCAGATTCATGTGCATGCTAATGGTCTGCCAGACACACCTAAGATTGTGTTATCTATAGTCTACCAGGGCAGATAGCTGGGAAAACTCTTCATTGGAGGCCTTCCTTGGAGTTAAGGGTGGTCATGTGGCTTATCTGGCCAGTGAGTCATAGTCAAGTCTGGCAGGTTTGACCAGAGTCCTCTGCTCCATTTACCTTGACAGAAAAGCACCTGCAGGACTGTGTCCTTTGGGAAAGGCGAAGTGTTACTGCTAAAGTTGTGCCCATGCACAACTTCCTGAAACTGCCATTGCTGCCATCAGGTCCCCTGAGCCTTTGGTTCTGCAGAGCTCCAGACAGAAGGCAGAGTGTGTGAAATCATAGTAATTATAATAACAGCTGGCATCCGTTAATATCAAAGCATGCAGTGTGCCCATTTTCAGAGCATCCCAAGTGTTGGCTCACTTCATCCTGAGCTCAGGAGTAGGAGGCAGGTACTATGTCCACCTTCCTTTACATGTAGCCAGAGCAAAGTACAGAGAAAGAAGCCTGCTCAGGATAGGACACATCAGAGGGATATTAGAACCCAGGTAGTCAGGCTCCCGAATCCAAAATTGGTTTTTTGTTTGTTTGGTTTGGTTTTTTTTGTTTGTTTGTTTGTTTTTGTTTTTCAAGACAGGGTTTCTCTGTATAGCCCTGGCTGTCCTGGAACTCACTCTGTAGACCAGGATGGCCTCGAACTCAGAAATCCACCTGTCTCTGCCTCCCAAGTGCTGGGATTAAAGGCATGCACGACCACTGCCTGGCTTCAAAAAATTGTTTATTTAGGTTTCTTGGAGTTTTGTTTGAGACCCGGTCTCAGTGTGAGGTACAGGTCGACCTTAGATTCGGCTTGTCCCCAGTAATGGGGTAAAAAGTGTGTGCCGCCCTGCCAGCTCCCTCATCAAAGCTGCTGATCATGAGCTTTGATTAAACAAACAAAAAAAGGTAGGCCAACCTAGGTCTGTGAAAGTCCAATCCACTGCTATCACAAACCGGGTGCTGACTGTGGCCAACTGGGCACAGACAACCCTGCGGCTGCCACTGAGACAATGCCCACAGAAAGATGAGAGGTGATGGGACTTAGTCTGTGTTGGATGATGAGAGAGGACCAGGGTCACACAGGAGCATAAGACCGTAATCCTCCAGACACCAGGTCACACCCAGTGGCAACAGCTTGCAGGAGAAATTCTTAACCTGTTAATTACGAAGGGGCTCTCCAGGGCAGTCCTGGCCTTCCCTGCTCACCTGTAATGAAGGCCATGTATACTTGGACACAGAAAAACAGGACACAGAAAGAAACAGAGCAGAACGCTATGCCTAGGCGCTCTCAGAAACAAGGCCGTGTCCGTTCTCTGACCATAAGCCTTGCTGCCTGCACATGCTGTTCATGCCAGAATGTTCTTCCTCCAGCAAATAAAACCCTTCAGTACCACCCTCCAGTACCAGCCAGAAGCCACAGGGAGATCTAAGATGGATGCACTTTTGAGTGTAAAAGCCAAGCACCAATGGGATGTTGAATAGGCTGGCTCTTTGTAATAGAAAGAAGGACATATCAAAACAGATCTGCCTACCTACTCCTATTTACAGGGCAAAAGGGGTGGAGGGGCCAGGCAGGCAGGGAAAGGGGGAGCAGGGCCCTCATGCTGGGGTGTCTGTACACATTCATTCATAGAACTGATTGTGACATATGTGAGTGCCTAATCTATCTTTTCTCTGGAGTATTGAAAAAATAAAAACAAGGCAGGGGTGACCGGGAGCAGGTCAGAGAAGGCTGTGAGTGCAGATCTGAATAAACAGAGACAATGTCAGCCTCCCCCATTAGCCCATGGATTCCTGCGGGCAGGCTGGAACCTGTGCTGGCTGCCGGCCAGGGGCCTGCCCAGCAGCTGGTGCCCCAGCAGTGCTCAGAGTGTGTAAGCAAAGATACCAAGAGACCCACCTGAGGCCACACCCCAGGTTGCCCGCAGCTTGCAGCTGGGCTCCACCTAGGGCAGAAGGCAGGGAGAAAGGCGCACAGCAGACTAGAGAAATGCTGAGAGATACAGACTGAAGAAAAGCAGGGAGGGCCAGAGAGAAAAGACTGAAAGCTTGGGGACATACTGTCTCTTGCAATGACTCTAAAAGTAGCCACAGACAGTACATAACCAGGCAACATAGCTGGGTCCCATAAACTTTATGACATTGAAACCATAATCTAACATGTCATGAGACCTGATTTTTCTTTCACCTAACAAAAAACAAACAAACCAACAAACCCACACAGAGCCTATTCTTAATTACCAGGTCAGTTGATAACAGGCAGTAGGCCAAACCCAGCCCATGGCTCTACTCTATAGTCTGTGGTATACCTATCATGTTTATATATATGCTCGAATCCACGAGGAGCAGGTCACAAGCTGGACCTAGGAGTGCGAGCCTGTCATTTGAGCTAATCAGAAGGCTGGGGCAGGAGGATCTCAGGTTGAAAGTCTAACTGGGCAACTCAGCTCCTGTCTCAAAATGAAAGCAAAAAGGACTGAAGGTGTTGCCCAGAGGCAGAGTCTTGCCAGCGAATGTTGGGTATAGGTTAAACACTGGCACACAAGGAAAATACAAATAGCTCCAAGAGGCCACGGCTGTGCAAAGTCTATCATACATGGAAAGGAAGCCAACTCTGCATTTAAAAATTCTGAACAAATTAACTAAAATAATGGTTTTAATTTCTTTTTGTTGTTGTTCTAGGAGGGCCTCACAGATCTTAAGTACCTTCTCTTCCACTAAGCATTATCCAGAGCAAAATAAAACTGTTATAAAGAAAATACTAAAGAGAAGAAGAGCCCAGGCTTGGGTACAGGAGATCAGAGACACGTTCCTCATGGGACTGTATTTGCTGGGCACTGAGCAAGCTTCACAACTCCCGGAGTCTCTGTGCATTAGGCCTCCTAGGCTGCTGGGAAACTCTCTGGGTTCATGGTTCTGCACGGTAGCAGGCATTACAATGTGGGGTTACAATGCTCTTTGCTATCAAGGAAGTGCTACTAAGAGTTACCAAGGCTATGAGACCCCCACCCCACCAGCTGCTTGTGACTGAGGAAGCACTCTTGCATCAGCATCTGCACTGCCCAGAGATGCACTTCGTAGTCACATCTCTACATCCTGGTCAACAGAGCATGGCTCCTCAACATGGGGTCCCTTAACTGTCACATGGATGGACTATAGGACCTTGCACCTGAGTATCATGCAGTCCCATTTATTAAATGTCTGTGGGGCACCAGGATATGACCTCGCTTTAACTTGCCCTGATGCTGGAGCTGTAAACTGGGTTTTGTTTTTGTTTTTTTCTTGTTTTTGTTTGGTTGTTTGGTTGCTTGGTTGGTTTGGTTTGGTTTGGTTTTGTAGACAGGGTTTTTCTGTGTAGCCCTGGCTGTCCTGGAACTCACTCTGTAGACCAGGCTGGCCTTGAACTCAGAAGATCTACCTGCCTCTGCCTCCCAAGTGCTGAGATTAAAGGTGTGTGCCACCACCATCTGGCATAAAACTATGTTTCTTTTAAGGTGCTAGCTCTTGCTGTATATTCCCACCAGTATCTCCACTCCCTGAGTGTTTGTCCCTTTAACAAGTATTTACTGATGAGCGCCTCAGGACCAGGAACTAGCTGTCCTCAGTCCTTGGCCTTTTTTAGCCCCTCACTTCCCAGCTGTTGCTCCATGACTAGGAGTACAGTAAAGAAGAGGCCTAGTAAATTGTTGTCCCTCTAAGTACAAGCCATGGCCAGGGTAGAAAACTACCACAGGTTGAGTCAAAGTACTAAACATGTAGGACACCTGTCCCAACTCTTGGCCACATCTGTCCACTCTTTTTAGAGAAACTGCTGTTCCCCCATTTCTCGAAGCTCTGAGGTGAAGTATCTCAGTCAGTATTAACTGTCAGCTTGACAGAGCCTAGAGTTACCTGGGAAAAAGGCTCAACCGGGTAACTGTTGGTTTGTTGGCATACCTACAAGAGCTTGTCATGATTATTAATGCAGAAGGGCTCAGCCCACTATGGGCAGCACCAGCCCTAGGCAGATGGGTCTGGGTCATATAAGTCAGCTGAGCATACATCTATGAGTCAGGCAAAGTGAGCCAAGAGCAGTGTTCCTCTACAGTTTCTGCTTCAAGCTTTTGCCTAGAGTTCCTTCCCTGACTTACTTCAATAATGAATTGTGATCAAGAAGTGTACACCACAGAAGACTTACCCTCCCCCAAATTGATAATGGTCACAAATGGTTTATCACAGCAACAAAAAGAGGAGAACTGCCAATCACAGGGTTCACAGACACATTTATCTAAACTGGACCAGTCAGTTCTTGCTCAAGAATTACAATTTCAAGCTGTCCAAAAAAATCACAAACAGACAAATAAAACAATACAATGGTAATCACATAAGCAACAAAATAAAAATAATGGCAGCTAGTACTTATTTAGTCTCATGTTCTGTACTTGGTACTCTTCTAAACTCAACTCAAAAACCAACTTTCCAGGCTCCCTAATGAAGGAGCTAGAGAAAGGACCTAAGGAGCTAAAGGGTTTGCAGCCCCTTAGGACGAATATCAATATGAACTAACTAGTACCCCCAGAGCGCCCAGGGACTAAACCATCAGTCAAAGAGTACACATGTTGGGACTAATGGCTCCAGCAGCATATGTATAGCAGAGGAAGGCCTAGTGGGTCATCAATGGGAGGAGAGGCCCTGGGTCCTGTGAAGGTTCTATGCCCCAGTGTAGGGGAATGCCAGGGCCAGGAAGAGGGAGAGGGTGGGTTGGTGAGCAGGGGGAGGAGGGAGGAAACAGGGTTTGTTTTTTGTTTTTGTTTTGTTTTGTTTTGTTTTCTGGAGGGGCAACCAGGATAGGAGATACCACTTGAAATGTAAATAAAGAAAATAGCTAATTAAAAACAAACAAACAAACAACTTACTGCATCCTCATGGCACACTCCTTTTCTCAGTGTTACCTCACTGCTCCCAAACCAAGTGCAAAGAGGGTGGAAAGGGTAGGGGGAGGCTGGTGTGCGCAGCCAGGAGGCCAGCTGCAGAGTCCCTGCCATGCCCTGGCGGGGAGGGCCTGAAATGGTGCACCTCAACACCCACTGCAGACACCCACCCAGCTCTGCTCCGCCCTCGCTTCCTTTGTGGCCCAGGTTGGTTTCTGTCATTTGGAACCTCCGAACCCTGCTTGACAGATGACCACGGTCACTTACTTGGCCTCCCACTTTGTTCAGACCAGCTGACTGACACTGTGGAACTCAAAGGTTCTACAGACATTTCGAGTCTACAGTCATTTTCCTACCCTAGGGAAAGAAATTTCGCGGACACAGAGCAGGAAGTAAAGTCTGAGGATAGCCCTCCTTGCCAGGCTCCTGCTGGCACTTGGGGTGGACAATCTTTTGTTGCTGGACTCAACTCGCACGCATTATAGGTCACTTAGCACCATTGGCCACCCATGTCCTAAACTCTGACTGTCACCTTGGCTCACTGCAAAATCAAAACCACCTTCTCTGACAACCATGCACGAATCCTCCCACAATCCCAGGGTCTCCATCCCTCTCCAAGTCCCCATGTTTGATAGTACTGCCATCAGCTCATTTTAGATTCTGGCCCTAGCTGTTTTTAGATGCCACAAATGTCGATGTATCCTTAGAGCCTTGTCCCAACCAGGAGCTCCATCACATTCACTGATCCGATGGGTACCACAACTCAAAACAGAGGAGGAGACTGAGCATGGACCGCAGCACGATTTGCTGAAAGGCATAGGAACCTTTCTGTATAGCTGTGTCCTGGGTACACTGAAATGGGCCCTATTACTACAGTGTCTGGGCCTTCCCAAGAGGCCCGGGGGTACCCTGCTCTATCTCTGCTACCATCCAGCTCTTAGGCTGTCTGCCATGCCCTCCCCTACCACTGGGGTCTACACACCACAGTCTCCCACATGCTGTGTCCTGGCTCTCTTGAATGTTCCCTCCTTATGGTATGCCTCATGGCTCTTATGGTAGTGTGAATAGGAATGGCCCCAGAGGCTCACAGATTTGAATGGTTGGTCACCAGGAAGTGGCACTATAAGGAGGTGTGACCTTGTTGGAGGAAAGATGGTACTAGGGAGTGGGCTTTGAGGTTTCAAATGTCCAGAGGCTCACTTGCTCTTCTTGCTGTCTTCCAATCCAGATGTAGAACTCTCAGCTACCTCTCTAGTGCTGTGTTCGCCTATGTGCTACCATGCTTCCCACCATGACAATAAGTGATTAAACCTCTGAATGTTGGTAAGCCCCAGTTAAATGTTTTATTTTGTAAGAGTTGCTGTGATCAAAGTATCTCTTTAAAGCAATACAACTTTGACTAAAATGGTTGGGTTTAGGGCAACCTACTTGTTGAACATAATGTGTTTCCTGCCTCTTCCTCCAGACTCAGCTTCAGGAGGGCAGGCACTGGCTTAATGATGTCCCCGTGTCTAGAAGGTCAGGCACAGCACCTGAGAAACACTTTGTATGTGCTGATCAGTGTGAGCTAACAGTGCTGGTGACTGAATGCATAGACTCACTCAAGACAATCAAACCACAATCCCAGTTGAAATCCCTTTTGAAGTTTCATGTTTAAAACTAGGGCAGCAAAATACTGATTCCTAAAACCTGAAACTGGGTTGAAAGGCTGATCCTATAATCCAGGGGCATCAATGAGAGGCCCGGCTCTGTAAGCAGTGGCACTGGAGAGAACACACACACACACACACACACACACACAGAGGAGGAGCAGCAGGGAGTCCAGGCCGGCATGAACTCAAAACTGCAAAAGCCGCCATTAAAAATAAAGACCACGGAGCTGGTGAGACGGCTCATCAGAGAAAGGTGCGCACTGCTAAGCCAGATAACCTGGGTTTGATACTCAGGACCCAAGGTGGAAGGAGAGAACTGATTCCTGCAAGTTTTCTTCTGCTATCCATAGGTGTGTCATGGGGCGCATATGGCCGCTTACATGAAACAAATAAGAACATTCAAGGATGGGGGTGGAAGAGATGGCTCAGTGGCCATAAGCACTTGTTGCTCTTACAGAGGACTGGGGTTCAGTTGCTAGCACCCACATGGTGGTTCACAACCATCTGTAAGGCCAGTGTCAAGGGGATCTCTCTGGCCTCCAAGGGCGCCAAGCACACGTGTGATACATACACATACATGCAGGCAAAACATTCATACACATAAAATAAAAATAAATAAATCTTAAAAAAAAAAGAGAGAGAGACTAGCTATGGGACATGGCTGTAATCCCAGCTCATGGTAGGCTGAGATGAGAGAATCAGGAATTCAATTCCAGCCTGAGCTACACGGGAGTTCAAGGCCAGTGTGTTACAGGAGACCCTGACTCAAAAAACAGACGTTGGCAAAATGGTTTAGATGCTCCTGCTGCCAAGCCTGACGACCTGAGTTCAGTTCCCAGGGCCCACATGGTAGAAGAAGAGAACTGACTCCTGAAAGTTGTCCTGTGACCTCCACTGCACACACATGTGCACACGCACACACGCACACACATGCACACGCGCACACACACACACACACACACACACGCACGCACACGCACATGCACACACTGTAAAATGTAAGATAAACTTTAAACATACACAAGTACCAGGGAAATAAAAGAAACACACGTAGCCTGTTCTATGCAGAATGTCAAGCTCTTGCTCAGGCTTTGCCTTCGCCCCCAGGACAGTACCATTCTCTAGAGACAAGGGCTAGAAAGCCTCTCAGTGGGAGCCCACCTGTCCCAGGAGCTAATGACCACACACACGCTTGCGGCACACACACGCAGGTCAATTAGTCCTGTGTGCCAGGAAATGGAGGTGTCGTCTGAAAGCCGGGCACACAGCAAGTGCCCAATAGAACCCAGCCATGTGTCATTACCACGCTCACCACTGCCTTTCTGCCTCCACAACCGAGACAAAGAGACCATGTCTGCCAGCAAGCCGTCCACACCTCGCTGTTTGCTACCTGGAGGCTCTCTCTGCCCACTCTTGTGGCTGATGGTCTCAAGCCAGGAAATCAGTCCCTCCTCTGCTGAAGGTGGGTTTCAGTGCTTAGAAGCAAGCTTTCCAACATACCATCCCACCTAGTCATCTGAGAAGCCAACCACATATCTTCTCATGCACAGGAAGAAAGCGAAGGCAATTGTGCTTTCATGGTGTAGCTACAGCCAGTGTATACTTTACACAGATAGAGTCAAGTAAGTACCTGACCCCTGTGTCCCCTCATTAAAGGACAAAGAATGGAAGCAGGCCAGATGTCCGGCCATTCCACTTCATGAGCGCTTGCTCTGGTGTGAACACTGTATGGGCAGTGAGCATATGCTGTTCCCTCAGGCAGACTCAGTTCTCAGACATCATGGGGGCAGCTCCCACACTGTACTCTATTGACGCCAGACACTACCCGCATACAACATGGCCTCAAAAACAAGCCTGAGTCCTTTTGAAGGTACTTGTCACTAAGAAGAAATGTTCTGAACCTGACAGAGAAAATGGCTGTATGGGCGAAGTATTGGCTTAGCCTTGTCTTTCTACCCACACCTTCCCTTAATAACTGACTGTAGTCAGGAAAACAGCTGACTTGAATAAAGTCTGCCTCTCTCTCTCCCTCTCTCTCCCTCCCCTCCCCCCTCACACACACACATACACACACACACAACCTTCCTTACAGCTAGATGTGGCCATGTGACTAAGTTCAGACCAATGGGAGGGGAGAAGAAGTATATAGATTTTGGGTCATGTTTTATAACATGGTAGAATTTAAAGGGCATATTAATGAGGATGGTGAAGCTGCCCCTCTATTTTTCATTACCCTCTAAATGAAATCCAGCATTTCCTTTAATTATGGCACAGGAGAAGCACAGTTTTGCAACATCTGTAAATGTGTCACCCACAGAAACTACAAGTATTGACACCATATGTTATAACATACCCCAAGATGGCATTTATGCCTTCTGCTATTTAGAAATTATGATACTTACTAGATGGATTTGGCTGGACTATACCTCCAATTCTCCTTTACATTAAAAACCCTAAATCTCAGTAGACAACTGGCTTTTTGTAATACTGTTTTATGAATTAAAAATGTCAGAGAGTCCATAGTAGTCAGATATAGCAGTGACTATCTGTAATTCAGATAGTCACTGGGGAAGGCAGAGACAAGAGGATTCGAACTCCAAGTCAGTCTGAGACCAATCCATAGTGAGACCCTGACTTGTAGAGGAAGGAAGAGGGCAGTGTGGTGGGGTGTGCCTTTAACCCTATATGGTACACAGACATACATGCAGGGAAAATATCTGTATCTATCTTATGCCTCAAAAAGGAAACTTAGCTACCATATGACTGGGTGATTTCACACTTAGGGGTGTGTGTGTGTGTGTGTGTGTGTGTGTGTGTGTGTATCTCCATCCAAATACAGCCTGCCCAGGAATAGTCATAGCAGCTCTTTTTAATAATAAACGCCAACAGGCCTATCAACTACTGAATGAATACTCAAAATTCAGCTAATCTTCACAATGGAGTACTGTTTATTCATAAAATGAGGGAGGAAGCCCTGCTGGGCATCTTAACATATCTGCAATCTCAGCA
>NW_022196904.1:22956813-22959692 GCF_008632895.1 Mastomys coucha
TTTTAATTTTAAGATAGGCTTTTAAAAGTGGATGGTGGTGGTGCAAGCCTTTAGCCCCAGTGCTTGGGAGGCAGAGACAGGTGGATCTCTGTGAGTTCAAGGCCAGCCTGGTCTACAGAGTGAGTTTCAGGAGAGAAAAAAAATCCCCCCAAAACAAAAACAACCAAAACAAAACAAAACAAAAAGATAGGTTCTTATTAGGGAGCCCTGGCTTAACTCAGAGATGCATTTGCCTGTGCCTCTCAAGTGCTGGGATTACCATACCTAACGCTAAGATGTATCTTAACCTTTTTTGGGGGGTGGGGTAGGCATGTCTTCATGCATGCACATGCAGACCAAAGGTTGATAGTACCAGGTGTCTTCCTCAATTGCTCTCTCCTTACATACTGAGCCAGAATCTCTCACTAAACCCGGAGTTTGCCAATTTGATCAGTGTAGTCAGCCAGCAGCCTCTTCCAGGGATTCCCTTCCTTGTACCCAAGCACTGGGGCTGAAGTAGGCTGCTAGGTGAATGCCCCACATTTCGAGAGGTGTTAGGGATCTCAGCTCAGTTCCTCATGTTACACAGCAAACACTTTATCCACTGCTCCATCTCTCCAGCCCTCGGCCACTTCTGGACAGGGTAGCCTTGAACCCATGATCCGTTTCACTCAGCTTCCAGGGTTCTAGAGAGGCAACCAGGAGCCGGCAATGGTGATCTGACTCTGGCATTTCTGCATTACCCGGTGACTGCTGCAGCTCTCTCTCCAGACACACTGCTGCTTCTGGAAGGTCCACATGCCTAGTCTGCTGACCTCCCCACTCTCATCCAAGACGATGGACAGATGGCTTTGCTTTAGCAAGAAGAGGATGGTCATCCTGGTGAAAGGCTTCCGGCAACGGGAGAGATTCAGAACTGCACGAACCATGGAACAGCTCCATTTGGTATTCGGCACTGCTTGCCCTGGCCCTAACATAAGGTAACTAGGAGTCTAATTAAAAATGTATTCATCATCAGACTCTCGTTAATGTGCCCAAGAATGCTGGGAGGCATCCCATCTCAAATGGCCCCAAAGACTCTAAAAGGTAGGTCGCTTTGGGTTCTCCTCAGTCCAGCAGCCTGTAAATGTACAGCAGGGCACGTCCTCACTCAATCCACTCATAAAACTCTCTGTTTGAAAATTCACTGCCAAGTTTTTAAAACTTCCGGTCAGGCTCCCTTCCCTGCTCCAGTGTAGTGGCACCCCTAACCAAAGGTTTACATGAGTAAACCGCTCCACCCCAACCACATTCATTTAATAAAAACTTTTTTTTTTTAATCATCTAGTATGTACTGAGGATATATTGTGATGGAAAAAAACAAGCCCGGGCCTGACCTTCTGGGACTTCCAGCTCAGTAGGGAAGGCAGGCATTAAACATGCAAAGACCAACATAACATGTAATTAAATATTATGGTAACTGCTATGAAGCTTTGCCAGGCAAGAATAACAAGGGGCCCAGCTGAGCTTTCAGGGCTGCTCAGAAAAGGCTCTGGGAAGACTGGATGTGCGAGCTGGAATCTGAGGAGGGAGGCGGGGTGGGTGGGTGGGGAAGCACTCAGGACGAGGAGGGCAGGGTTTGAGAATCTAACTGACAGACTGGGTGTCCTGGGTGAAGATGGCGAAGGGGCGGGGCGGGGCGGGGCTTTACAGGTTGTGCTAAGGAGGAAGCTATTTTGAATAAGGTCTCGTTCTATAGGCTACTCTGCTCTTGAACCTGTGGCGATCCTCCAGGCTCAGCCCCCTCAAGTGTGTTGGTCTTACAGACTGAGCCACTGTGCCTGGCTCAGAGGCTAATTGTACTGGTAGAGAATTCTCCCTGCCCCCACATTCTTTTATTTTTATAAAACCATCCTAATTTTAGTTGAGACCCAGGTATCCCCACTCTGAGGGGCATGACACATTAGTGACGACCTAGGCCTATCACAGATCTAATTAAGACACCAAATGTTCTCTCACCCTCCCCTGCTCATAGTGACAGAACAGCTAGACATGGACCCGGAACCTTTGGCTAGCTGACGGAGAGAGGTGAGGAACGTCTATAGACGTTCCAACACAAAAGATGAGCACTCTCTCCTTTTCCCTTAGACCCAAACATTGAAATTTGAAGACAGACTTGTAGCAGTCAACATACAACTAGCTACCACAGAACAACCAATCTGCCACCAGAACCCACTAGGAGATCAACAAAACAAAGTGTTATTAGCTGAGCTCTGACTGAAGCGGCACCTACAGGCTTCGGCCAGGCATCTCCCAGCTTTCTTGTGCCATGAGTTTGGTTATGATTCTGATGGCCAGACACGGGAGACACCTGAAGGGCTCACGAGTGGGGCATGTGTAAACCACGCCTTCACTTATGGTTTTATGTTTGTTTTTGACACAGTATCTTGCTATGTAACCCAGCTGGCCTCAAATTTGTGTTCCTCCTGCCTTCCAAGTGCCAGGATGATGGCAGGGTGTGCCACCACCCCTGGATCTGCATTTGTTTCTGGAGAACAGAATGAAGGGCCAAAAGTAGAAGCAGCAAGCCAATGGGGACTGTGAGCCCTACTAAAGCTGAAGACGTCAGAACCCAATGACACAGGACAACTGGCTAAGTGCTATTATTTTCTGTTATGGTTTTAATTTGTAATATCCATTCATATTAAATGTTTTATTAAGTTATTTTAATTTTGTGTGTGTGGTACTAGGAATTGAACTCAGAGCCCTGTGCATACTAACAACTACCACTGAGCCCAACCTTCAGCCCTCACTGGGGCATTCTAGGCAGAGGGTCTACCACTGAGCCACGCTCCCAGCCCCTCACTGGGGCATTCTAGGCAGAGGGTCTACCACTGAGCCACGCTCCCAGCCCCTCACTG
>NW_022196904.1:22960109-22979436 GCF_008632895.1 Mastomys coucha
ACTGAGCCACACCCCAAGCCTCTCACTGGGGGATTCTAGGCAGGGGCTCTACCACTGAGCCATGCCCCAGCCCCTCACTGGGGGATTCTAGGCAGGGGCTCTATCACTGAGCCACACCCCCAGCCCTTCACTAGGGGATTCTAGGCAGGGGTTCTACCACTGAGCCATGTCCCAGCCCCTTCTGTTATAAGTCTTACACTTTGTAGTAACTTAGAATGTGACCTCATTTGGAAATTAAGTAGCTAGAAAGATCTTTAAAAGTTAGCAGGAGGTCTTTAGAGATGGAGGCAGGAGGATCTCTGTAAGTTTCAGCCCAGTCTGGTTTAAATATTCAGTTTTAGGTCAGCCAAGGCTACACAATGAACCCTTGTCTCAAAGAACAGAAAACAAACTACAAAAAATAAGTAATAATAATACTAAAAAGGAATAAAAGCACAAAGGGCTGGAAAGATGCCTCAGCAGTTAAGAGCACTCAGTGCTGTTCCAGAGGACCCAGGTTTGATTCCCAGCACCCACATGGCAACCCACAGCCATCTATCACTCCAGTTCCAGACTATCATACACACTCTTCTGACCTCCACAGGCAAAACAGCCACACACGTAAATTAAAAGTAAATAAAAGCATGAGACAAGGTCACACCTGAGTAGGGCAGGCCCCTGATCCAATATGACCTGGTGTCCTTATGAGAAGGAAAACTAGAACCCAGCGGTGGTAGCGGTGGTGGTGGTGGTGATAGTGGCACATTCCTTTAATCTTAGCACTCAAGAGGCAGAGGCAGGCAGGGTTTGAAGCCAGCCTGGTCTACAGAGTGAGTTCCAGGACAGCCAACGTTACACAGAGAAACCCTGTCTCAAAACAAACAAACAAAAAGGCTAGTTATAGACACACACATGCATACACAGAAATACCACATGAAAAGCAGAGACATGGTGAGATTAAAAAAATTCCAGGAAACTCCAAGGCCAGCCAGCTCCTAGAAGCTGGAGTGAGCCACGAACGCGATGGCCTTCTTCCCAGAGCCCAGAAGGAACCAACCTAGGCCATACCTGAGCTCAAACTTGCAGCCTCCACAACTCTGACTGCTATACTCAATTTCTGCTGCTCAAGCCAATCAGCTTGTGGCATTTTGTTCTCGCAATCCTAGCCAAGCAACACTGTACCTACATCTGTGCCAAATTCCCCAGCTAGCTGTGGGGGTTCTCTGGGCCTGCCTTTGGGGACCTGTGTTGCCAACCCTTGTCTGGTGATTCCTGCCTGTAGGAGGAGCTCTCCCACCCCCATATCCTCTATGACTCCTGTCTCCACCTGACACCTGCTTCGCCTCCATCCCCCACCTGTCTCCAGGGCCTGGGTAGAAAAGAAAGATGAATGAGACAGAATCGGAGGCTGGAGGCTGCATTGCCGTCGGGCAACTCTGAACAGTGTTCTGTGCAGAAGAAAATGTTGAGGAGGAGGAGGGTGGAGGTGGATCAAAATCACCTCCCTACCCAGCTGGCTGGCACCATGCAAACCAGCCTCACCCACAGTGCACTGCAGAGCAGCCCGCCCCAGACAAACTAAGCAGAAGGAAGGAGGCCATTAAGAAAATCATCCAGAACTATAGACACCCTTGGATCCCAGAGGGTCCCAGGCTCACCACCATGAACATTGCAATGGGCTTTCCGGCAGCCTCGGGGAATCCAGACCCAGAAGGGAGGCTCTGTCCAAACCTGCCCTGGGCACCTGGAATGAGTCTCCCTGCAGCAACTGTCCCAGAGCCCAAGGCACAGGCATGTGTGCCTGGCAGAGCCCTGAGGCCACTGTGGCAAACTGGGAACCATCTCCAGACACAGTGGTTTTGGACTAAGGCTGTGGCAGGCACCACTAAAATCCAAGTGGGACTGGAACCAATTAGCAGTTATTTCAGGAGAATCAGTAAGTGGTAGATCACACAGCAGGCGAGTGTGGGATTCTGTCTGTGTCTACACCAACCGTGGCTGACAGGGTGGGTAGAGGATGCAGCTAAGGCATATACTTGGGCCATACACAATTAAGAGTCAAATCACTGCTTGTTGTTTCTAATGCACACATTCCCGAGCACCTACTAAAATCCTGAGTTGGGCAGAGGTGGCAATGCCCATAGGTACTGAAGCTGACTCCCTGACATGAACTTTTCAGAAGAGGATGGCAACTAAATCACCTACAACAGTGGATGCCGCTGTAGTCACCAGGAAACACTGAATATAATTCAGAAATGCAGGAGCTTTCCAACACAAAAGTTATGAAAAGAAAAAAGCACAAGCTGGGCGTGGTGGCGCACGCCTTTAATCCCAGCACTTGGGAGGCAGAGGCAGGCGGATTTCTGAGTTCGAGGCCAACCTGGTCTACAGAGTGAGTTCCAGGACAGCCAGGGCTATACAGAGAAACCCTGTCTCGGGAAAAAAACCCCACCCAAAAAAAAAAAAAAAAAGAAAGAAAGAAAAAAGTACAAATCAAACCGTTTAAAACAAAAGTCACCAAAAAGCTACAGAGAGGCAGGGTGTGGCAGAGCACCCCTGTGATCCTAGCACTCGGCAGGGTTGGAGTTCAAGGTCAACCTCAGCTATATGAGATCCTGTCTCTAAACAACAAAAAGAAAATGCAAGTGAGCTGGCCAAATCATTACTATTTCTTCTCATAAAAGCCACATACAAGCGATGCAAAATAATAATGTACACAACAACTTGGATTCAATTTTTTTCTATAAACTTCTTCCCTAGAAACAGATGAAATCTGTTCTTTATCAAAAAAATGTGAATATTCATAAAGCCTGTTACTACATTAGAAAAAAAAATTCTCAAATTCCTCCAAAGAAAGTTTTTACCATAACACCTTGACTCTAATCCATTTAAAAGGTTCATAAGCACACACATGCACTCATGCAAACATGCACAAGTGCCAGAGTGCACACAAAGCACCCATACGGGTGGCTCACAACCACCTATGTACGAGTCCAGCTCCAGAGGATCTGTCTCCTCCAAACCCCGGTTTCCTGGGGCACCCACTTACATACAACGGCATACACACAGATACAGATAAAAAAATATTTTAAATAAATAATTTTGAAAAACTGGGTTTTTATACTGTAAGTCATTTGTATATCCTGTGTAGCTATCTTTTCTATTTTGTAGGTTCTACTTTTTTCTACTCTTTATCCATCCCTGATAGGAGAGATCGAAGGAAGGAGGGAGAGAGGGAGGAAGGATGGGAGGCAGATAGATATTTTTGAATCTAATTTCTTTCCTTTTGTTTCTTCTTTGAGCATGACTACTAACAAACCACAACCAATCCTCCTGACCAATCATCAACCCCACTTAATAGGGGCCCTAGCATTTGTATACTCTCTGAAAAGTTCCCAGAATTCCAAGTGTTACTCAAAGAAACTGTCTACAGCTGGCAAAACCATGCTTCTGCTAGAGCACGAGGCAAATCATTGTCAGCTGCTGCAGGCAGTCAGCCCCCATAATCCACACCTGGGATTAAAACAAGCACACATTCTTAAAAAAAAAAATCCGTGTTTTTTAAAGAAACCAAAATTCCAAAACTGTCACTACAATCTTGTACACAAATCTCTGAAAAAAAACAAAACAAAACAAAATTTGTAATCCTTTTCTCCCATTCTATGGGCTGTCTCCTCACAGTCTTGATGGCCTAATCACAACACTTGCTTTTGATGAGGTTGGATGTAACTTTTCCTTTACTTGTTTGAGCCTTTGGTGTCCTACACCAAGGAACAAGGCTCAGAGTTACAAAGATACACTCTTACGCTTTCTTCTAAGCAGTTTATAGTTTTAATTCTTACATTTAGATCTGAGGTAGCACAAACCTTTAATCCAAGAATTCAGGAGGCAGAGGCAGGTGGATCTCTGAGTTCAAAGTTAGCCTGGTCTACAGATTGAGTTCCAGGACAGCCAGGATTACACAGAGGAACCCTGTCTCTAAATAAATAAATAAGTAAGTAAATAACAAAAAAAAAAAAAACCTAACAAACCCAAAACCCCTTTGACCTATATTAATTTTGCACATGGTGTCATGTAAGATTTCAGATTCAGGGGCTGGTGAGATGGCTCTGCAGGTAAGAACACCAACTGCTCTTCTGAGGGTCGTGAGTTCAAATCTCAGCAACCACATGGTGGCTCACAACCACCCATAATGAAATCTGACACCCTCTTCTGATGGTCTAAAGACAGCTACAGTGTACTCATTTATAATAATAAATAAATCTTTAAGAAAAAAAAGAATTCAGATTCATTCCTTCCCCATCTGTCCTATCTGTAAGCATTTTGCAATTTTCTGTGAAATTACTTCAAAATAAAAGGGGAAAGGAGGCAGAGGCAAGAGGATCTCTATAAATTTGAGGCCAGCCTGATCTACAAAGTGAGTTCTAGGTTAGCCAAGGGCTACACAGACCAAACCAAACCAAATAAAATAAGGTGCAAAAGAACTGTTTTAAAGCACTGAAATCACACTAAGACGTCATCATTATGAAATTTAATTTTAAATGGATAAAAAGAAATGTGGTAGACCTCATAATAACCAAGATTAGCTTAGATTGGGGCTTTGGGTTAAGATCAGATGAAGTTAACTATTTTTCTTTTCTTCTCTTTTTAATTTCTTCCTTCCTTTTCCACTTCTCTCCTCCCCAGCCCCTTCCCCAGGGCTTCAGTGTGGCTAGGGCTCAGCTCAGACCTCAAGGCCACAACCTCAGTCATCCTCCCTCTCCATACTCCCTGGTAGCTGGGGCAACAGGCATGTGCTACCACACCTAGCAAACAAGACACCTCTGAAGAACTCACAAGTCAAGGAGGAGCCAGGAGGAAGAATACGTTGACTGGGCATGATGACTCACGCCTTAAATCCTGGCACTTGGGAGTCAGGATCTCTGTGGATCTCTGTGAATTCTGGGTCAGCCTGGACTCCACAGTGAGACCCTATCCCCCAACAGACAGGTAAGTAAGTGGATAGCATTTTAAATGGAAGAAAATAAAACACTTGATATCAGCATTTATAGGACACAATTAAAGAAATATAAATAGCATTTATAATTTTAGGTGACTGTATTAAGTAAGATTTCAGATGAATCATTTAAGCTTATTTATAAAACAATAATATACAGTTATAAAATAAAAATAGAAATGCACAACTCAATACATACAGAAAGGTACTTGAAAAATACCCATTCATTAAAAAACAAAGTCACATCTCCAGACCAGTGAAGATGGCTCAGCCACTCGAGCCTGGTGAACCGAGCTCCTTTCTGGAATCCATACACAAAATGGCATACCTCACCCACTACTATATGCACACACAGACACTGAAATGTAAAGAGAGATACACACAGAGACACACACACAGAGGGACACAGAGACACACACAGAGGGCTGGAGAGATGTTTCAGTAGATTAAGAGTGCTTGCTGCTCTTCCACAGAACCTGGGTTGGTCCCCAGCACCCATGTGGCTTACAACTGCCTGTAACTCCATCTCCAAGGGATCGGAAGACTCTGTGACCTCCATGGGCACCCTCATTCACACGCACATGTCCACACATGGTCACATAATTTAAAAAAACTAACAAAAAATGTTTACAATTTTTTAAAGGTACCCCTCCCCCCAATCCTTTAAGTTAGAAACAAGGAAATTTCTTCAACCTGGTTAAAAAAAAAAAATACACACTTGCCCTCTGGCTACCATCGTCTCTGGTGAGGGATGAATAAATACTTCTGTCTGATGTGGAGGGCAAGGTAAGGCTGGTCAGCGTCACCTGTGCTTCCCAGGCAGCACTGCAGTTGTCAGCAATTCAGAAAGAGGAAAAGAAACAGCTAAATTACATGGATTTTTAAATTAATAGAAATCAAATCGGAAAGGGAAAGAAGTAAAAGGGTTCCCTGTGGACGCCATGACCCTGTGTGTAGGGATGCCTCGCGGAGCGCAGCACCTCGCTGCTCCCGTCCACACAGAGTCACACTGGCTCCTGGGCACAGATCCCCTCTCCTAACAATGCAGGAGCTCTTCTCTGAAGGCAAGAGACATATGTCCCAGCAGAGAGACAAGTGACAGGGAGAGCCACTTAGGCCTCTCTGAAGCAATGTCTGCTCAGTCCTTCAGGCAGAGCCCTGAATAAAGGATTCAATTACAGCCAGGCTTCAATGGTGCACGCTGTCAGTCCCAGCGCTTGGGAGACAGGAGCAGGCGACGGAGCTCTGCTTGTCTGAGGCCTGCCTGGGATGGCCAAGACACTCAGAGAAACCCTGCCTCAAAACACCAAAAAAATTTTAAAGTTTTATATTTTAAGCTCTTACCTCTTAAGAGGGTTAGGATTCATTTTGATCTTTTGTTTTTGTGTTTTGTTTTGTTTTCTTGGAGACAGGGCTTCTCTGTGTAACCCTGGTTGTCTGGAACTTGCTCTGTAGGCCAAGTTTCCCTTGAACTCAGAGCTCTGTCTGCCTCTGCTGGGATTAAAAGTGTGTGCCACCACTGCCTGGCTGAAACCTTAATTTAAAAAAAAAAAAAAACTGATAAAACTAGAAGACTTGAGAGCTGGCTCAGCGGTTAAAAGCACTTGTTCGTCTAGAGGACCCAGGTTTGATTCCAAGCACCCACAAAAGCAGTGCACGACTGCGTGTAACCCTGCTTCCAGGGGATCCAATGCCCTCTACTGGCCTCTATAGGCACCAGGCACACATGGTGCACACACCATACTTGCAGGCAAAACATCCATATGCTTAAAAAAACAAAAAATTGATAAAATAGACTGTTAAAACTTTTAAGCTTTGAAATTTAAAGTTAAGAAAATAAAGATAGGCAGAATGTGGTAGCACATGCCTATAATCATAGCACTTTTGAGTTCAAGCTCAGTCTAATCTACAGATTGAGTTCCAGGCTAGCCAAAGCTATACAGGGGAGACACGAGGAGGGGGAAGAAGATGAGGGAGACGAAAGGAAAAGTAGCCAGTACAGTAGGCAGTGCATGACTGTAACTGCAGGGACTCTAGCTGCCGGAGCATGGCAAACATGGCTCTAGCAGGCCTTGCCCTTCTGTCCCATTCCCTCTGCCTTGCTAAACCGTTAGATTACATTTGTAAAGCTCCTCCTCCTGAGGCTGACTACCAAGGTCCTGCTATCAAAGTACTGAAGTCCAGCAATCCAAAGCCCCCGTGGCTACCACCCTAATTACTGTGCCCAGTTAAAATCAAACACCTCATCCTAACACAGGTGTTCTCCTTTTCCTCTTATATACGTGGCCCATTTTCCCATGGGCCACATCAGATTCCTCTCTATGCAGAGGCAGTCCTTTGTCCCCCCAAGGTAGATATCCCTTCTCGTCTCCCTTGTTCTCTGTCTTCTGTCTTTGCCTCTTATTCCCTGACCTCTGTCCCTCTGGGGTAAATAAATCTCCTTTGTGCTGAGAATTCGGTCTTGGGGTACCTGTTTCCTTTCAGTAATCCCATCACTCAGGAGGCTGAGGCAGGAGGATCTCTCTGGAGCTAGCCTGGGCCATAAAGTGAGACTTTTGTCCTTAAAAAAACAAAACAAAACAAACGCCCATGTATGTATAATTTACATATTGGCAAGTTACAGATTTGATGACTGGCATCGTATAAGGGACTCTTCTTCTTCTTCTTTGTTTGTTTGTTTGTTTTGTTTTTTGAGACAGGGTTTCTCTCTGTAGCCCTGGCTGTCCTGGAACTCACTCTGTAGACCAGGCTGGCCTCAAACTCAGAAATCCACCTGCCTCTGCCTCCCAAGTGCTGGGATTAAAGGTGTGCGCCACCACTGCTCGGCAAGGGACTCTTCTTGTTTGTGTTTTGAGCCAGGGTTTCTCTGTGTAGCTCTAGCTGTCCTTGAACTCAGATATCAGCCTGCTTCTGCCTCCCAAGTGCTGGGATAAAGGGTGTGCACCACCACAGCCTGGCTCCCATAGAAGGAACTCATAACCAGGTATGATGGCAGCTGCCACGATCCCAGTACTTGAAGGTGAAGGCAGCAGGCTCACAAGTTCAGGATCAAACTATTCCATGAGAAGCCAGTCCTGGCCACACGCCGTCCTTCTTTTCCTTTTGTTAGTTGGAGGCAGGGTCTCTCTATGTAGCCCCGGCTGGTCACCACACCTGGCTAATAACCAAACTTCTTTAAAAAATACCTTGCCAGGAATGGTGGTATACACCTTTAATCTGAGGACCTGGGAGGCAAAGTCAGGTGAAGTCTGTGATTTCTAGGTCGGCCTGGGTTATACATAAGATCCTGTCTTTAAAAATCAAATCAACCAAGCTGGGCAGTGGTGGTACACATCTTTAATCCCAGCACTTGGGAAGCAGAGGAGGGCGGGCGGATTTCTGAGTTCGAGGCCAGCCTGGTCTACAGAGTGAGTTCCAGGACAGCCAGGGCTATACAGAGAAACCCTGTCTCGAAAAACAAACAAACAAATCAATCAATAACAAACAAAACAAAAAACCTTACAATTCAATTAGAGAATGGAGGGCAGGGGCAGGGGCTGAGACTCATACTCAATGCTTGCTTAGCATGCACAAGGCCCTGAGTTCAATCCCCAGCACTGCAGAACATGGGTATGATAGCACACAAGTTTCAGGTCGGGGCTTTATGAGACCCTGGACCCTTCCCCTCTAGGCATGCTGGACTCCTCCACTCAACTGCTGCAAGGCTACAAAAAACAGCGAGGTGGATTCATGAAAGGTCAGTCACCAGATGCATCTGTGAGTAGAAATGAAAGCATCTGTTGACATGGAGCCTTACGGAAATGATCGCATCAGCAGCCACACTCATAAGCACACCTGCCTGGCACCAATACGGATCAACCAACCAGCCAGTAGTAAACGACTGTGGTATAACCATACAACAGAATACTACTTAGCAATGAAAGGAAGTCAAGTGCTGCTATGTGCTGTAACACGATGAACCTCAAAACCGCAGAAGCCTGGGGCCCCAAACTACTAGCCACCCTATGACTGTGTCTGCTTGAGCTCTTCAAAGAAGGAAAATATACAAAGATGAAAAGCAGATAGTAGCAGTTTGGCAGGATGCTGGGAGTCAGGGTGAGGCTGCACAAGGCGGCTTTGGGGATGATGGCAACATTGTAACTCTGGACTAGCGTAAAAAGCTATACAGCTTTACAAATTAGCCTAAATGGGAACTGAATATACAGAATGTGCTTATGGAAGTGTGGGAGGTTATATATACCCTGTCCCAGAACACACAGCACTCCTGTAACCTTCAAAACCCCAGCTCTTTCTACTCTGACAACTACTGGAATTTTTAAGCCAACACTCTCAAGGCCTGGATGTGCTGGCCTCTAGATCACAGAAACTTGCAATGAATTCAACAGCACGAATACTTTTAAGGGAAGGACTATTCTCACCCTCAGTTTTCACATGTTCCCCTTCCTGACACTGGTCCAAACGGGAGTCGCCCTGCCTCCTTGGTAATGATCTGTCTGTCCCCTACAGTAACAAGTCCCCACATCTTGCCAAGGGCTCAGGGGTGTGTAAACCTCTAGGACTCCAAAAGGAAGGCACCCAAATCAGTTCAGGGAGTCACCTTTAATAAACACCTAGGTATTTTCACTCTCTTACTCACCTACCATCATTTTACTGTCAAAAAGATGAAATTTGGATTTAGAAGTAGGACATCTTAACCCACACTGTGATTATGAACTCCTAAGCAGTACACAGGTTAGTGCCCCGACTTTAAAGAGAATGTTTTTCAGATAGCAGAATTTTCCAAAGTTTATCACCAAAGAAAGGAATATAGAAGGAAAACACACACACACACACACACACACACACACACAAGTGCACAAGTCATTCACATGGATCTTTTTCATCCTGATTTATTAATGAGGTAGTCAAAACATCTGCTACTTTGAGTGGACAGGCTTTCCCTATGTTGCCTAGTATGGTCTCAAGCCACTGACTCAAGTTGCCTCTCCTTAGCTTCTCCAGAAGTTGGGACTGCAAACAGGTAGTTGCCACCAGGCTGGGCTGTGCAAGCCACTTTTAAGTAATTAACCACACCTGACAGTGCTCCAGTTATATCTGACCTCCACCTTAATGCACCACCTTATAAAATATGTACTCTATTTTCCCCACCAGAATAGCCTAGAGTCACTCCAAGATTATTATAGATGTCAACCTTCTAAATTGATACATAAGAGAGGTGTAGACTTAATAAATTGGGGGGGGCACCACAAAATGGAAAAATAATCAATTTACATATGAATAACCTTGCCTGACCCGTGCTCTAATTCCTAGTGCTGACCAGCAGAAACTCCACAAGGGCACAAATCCTCAGGACAATGACAAAATCACACGTGCCTGGGGGGAGGGGGGAACAGGGCCAAGGGGATGGGTCAGCCAGGCTTCAGAGCCCCACCCTCAGGGGCCTCAAAAGCAAAGCTGCTACATGAGAGTGTTTGAAAAGGGATTTTCTGGCCCGATGAATCAACTCAAAAGACTCTCTTTCACACAAGAGAAAGAGGCCTGTTGCCTCTCCTTCACCTCCAAGAAGAACAAGCGTACACACCCACACAGCTAGGGGAGCACTCCCTCTCTGCTTGGAATCTATGGTGTATTTTGTTACAAAGCATACCCTGCTCTCTCCAAAGAGAGAGTCTTGCTTAAGGCCTTGCTTAAAGTGATTACATATTGTTTAAAGAGTTAGTGAGCTCATCTAAAAGCACAGTCATCCAAAATACATGCAGTCTAGGTGCCATGTCTATATGCAGCACCCTGTGCTAAGGCCAACTAACAGGCTGGAGAGAAACAATTTTTTTCTAAACAGGTTTTCAACCTGTAGGTCGAGATCCCTTTGGGGGGGGGGGTGTCGAACAACCCTTTCACAGGGGTCACATATCAGATATTTATATTATGATTCACAACAGAAGCAAAAGTACAGTTATGAAGTAGCAACGAAATAATCTTACGGCTGGAGGTCACCACAACATGGGGAACTGTATTAAAGGGTCACAGCATCAGGGAGGTTGGGAACCTCTGCTCTGGAGTCAAAGTCCCCTGGCCTCTCTATCTGATGAAACCTTAGGGATGATCCACGCTTGTCAGTTCACATTTATCAGAAGGGTTCTCACACTCTGGGGAATCCACCCAGTCACTGGAAACCCTGCTGGGAAGTCAGCTACTCGGCCTGAAACCAGGAGTTTTCTGCAATTTGGAACAGAGCCTCTGTATTTTTAACAAGTTCCTTAGGCAAGTCTGCTGCTCACTTGAGTCTAAGAACCACTCAAAAAGTCTATCGAAGTGTTTCTCCAACATCTGACTCATAGAAACCATCCCTGGAGACATTTTAGAGTGCAGATTCTAGGACCCACAAAAATAACTACAGTACTTAGGAGTCTGGGTTCCAAGTGGCAGAGACCCAACTGAAAATAGCTTGGGAAGGGGAGAGGCAGCACCACGACTCATAGATTTGAAAAGTTCAGGAGTTACTATGACTTTTGATTATGCAAAGAATTTATCACTCTGTCCTACCCTGTGGGCCAAGGTGGCACCTGGCAATACTAAAGTTATGGCCAGGTACTTGGCACCCTTTCTCTGACAGGCCAGCCAAAGACCTATTTCTCTCTCCATTCTGATTGGACAGGCAGGACTTGTGAGCCCTCCTCCAGGAAACAGTCACTGAAAGAAAGGAAGGCTTGGTTGGAATGGCCTAGGCCTACTCCACACATGGTTGTTTTATTTCCCCTTCTGTTTCTAAAAGTTCCAAATAGAAAATGTAAAAAAAGAAAAAGGGGGGTGGGGTGACTGGAGACATAGCTCAGAGATTAAGATCACTTGATGCTCTTTCAGAGTACCTGGGTTCAGTTTTCAGCACCCACCTGATAGCTCACAACTGTACCTACTGTTCCAAGGACTCTTGTTAAACTTTTTTTAATCTTAGTAACTAGCACAGAATCAAGTACCTGGGGTTCCAGGTCCTGGGGAGGCTGAGTCAGAAGTGCTCGGGCCCAGAAGTTCAAAGGTCAGCCTAGGCAACTCAGTAAGACTTTATCTCAAACAAACTGGTTTTTGTTTTTTTAATTTAAACATTTTAGGCTGGTGTGGTGGTACAGAAGCAGGTGAATCTCTGAGTTTGAGGCCAGCCTGGTCTACACAGTGAGTTAGTTGTAAGCCTTTCAGGGCTATATAGCTGGATCCCACCTTTTTTTTTTTTTTTTTTAAATTAAAGATTTATTTGTTATTAAATCTACGTACACTGTAGCTGTCTTCAGACACACCAGAAGAGGGCATCAGATCTCATTATGGATGGCTCATGTGGTTGCTGGAATTTGAACTCAGGACCTTTGGAAGAGCAGTCAGTGCTCTTAACCTCTGAGCCATCTCTCCAGCCCTGGATCTCATCTTTTTTTTTTTTAATAAATAAATAAATAAATAAATAATCAAACATTTAGAATATTTCCACTCAAAGCTAAGCATATATGCATTCTGCCTTCTTAACTAGAGCCCTGTTCTATTTAACAAAGCATTTCACTGTGGCTGAGTTTTTATGACAATCCCTCCCAAACAGAACAAAAGCCAAGTATTCTAGTCACTTCCATATTTGCTTAGCTGATGCAGCGAGTGCTTCCTCTTTCCCATGAATTGGTTCTTGTTTTAACCACCAAGGATGCCAGCAGGTCTTTCCCAAGAAGAGTGACATTCTCTCAGTCACAATTATGAAAATTAGGAAGTGATTTAGGATAATACCTACAGGCTCACTCTATGGTCAATGCCTCTGTCGGCCACAGCCCCACCTGTACAGTAGGTTATTAGTGCCTTGCACACACACAAGCATCAGTGGACCCAGTGATGAAGAATATTTCCCAGAGAAATCCCTCAACAAATAATGAATGGCTGCTGGGGGCTCAAGAGCACAGTCTGGCCGCAGGAAGGACAAGTGAGGGCAAGAGGGAGCAGTTCCTGTGCACGGATCTCACCAGACTAAGCTCTCAGCACAAACTTCTGTTTTTGTTGGTTTTTTTGCTTTGTTTTGTTTAATTGGTTGATATTTCAAGACAGGGTTTCTCTGTGTATCCCTGGCTGTCTTGGAACTCACTCTGTAGACCATGCTGGCTTTGAACTCACAGATATCTACTTGCCCCTGCCTCCCAAGCTGGGATTAAAGGCGTGCACCACCAAGGCTAGCTTAATAAAAACTTCCTTAATACACAGATGGTGTATTAAGTAGGAATATACTCTCCCTCCCTTTCTTGAGACAGGGTCTCATGCAGCCTGGGTTAGCCTCAAAATTTATTATGCAGCCAAGGCTGACCTTGAGCTCCTGAGCTGCCTCAGCCTCCGGGGTGCCAGGATTACTGACCTTGCCTTCACCTCCATTTGAGAGATGAAGAAACCGTTAAAGTCTGTGAGATGAAGTGTTGATTGCAGGCTAATCTAAGCCTGTGCCTGAGAGGCCATCCTGGAATTCAACAATATCCCTGTCTAAGCAGGTTCCCATGCAGGGAGCCTGGAGGACAAAAAAAAACTGAGACATCCACCCCTGCCAGCACCCTGCGCTGGCTTTGACCACAGTCGCAGACATAGACACCCTAGCCAGAGCAATGAGGTGGGGGGAGGTGGGAGGCAGGTATGCGTTCGTACACAGGAGCACAGCACAAAGCAATAAAGCCTACCATGGTGGACAAAAGGATGGGATGCTAAGGAGCTGCAGGGAAGGCTGCTGAAAATACTGCAGTCAGGAGGCTGGTTATGAGGAGTCTCCACTTTGCCATCGGAGGGTGAGATGCAGAGCAGGCAGCAGCCTCACTTTTCCATCCTGTTTCCTCACTGGGAACAGGAACGCTGTCACTGTGCTTCACTAAATTCAAGCAGGGGGCCTGGAGGGGCGCCCTGGACTCCAAAGCATTCAGGCCAAGCCAGGAAGGGTGGCAAATGCCTGTAATCCAAGAATATGGGAGACTGCACCCGGAGTACTGAGTTTGAGACCAGCCTGGACTACATATTGAGATCTGTTTCAAGAAAATCAGACAACCAAAACAATGAAACTGATCAGGGCTTTATTTATGCTGACCTCTTCAAATTGGTGGAAGAAGACAGACTATTTGGCCAGGGCTATAGGAACCACTCACTGCTGAGTTGATGAAGTCGACATACTTATCTCAACCTAGGCCAAAATGAATGTCAGATGGTGGATGTGGAAAAGAAGATGCCACCCAGCGGGATTGGTGACTCGGCAGGACGGAACCTGCCTGGCATATAGAAGGCTTTAGGTTCAACCCCTAGCACCACACACACAAAAGGATACTTATTTCATTTTAATTAAAATCAAACATAGATTAAAAACAAGGACCCTAACTGCAAAGACATAAATACACTCATGTAAATAAATGTGATTTTTTAAAACCCAGTAGAAAGACAGACAATTAAAGGAATGCATTTGATTAATAAATATATAAAGTAAGCTTGTAGAAAGTAAGGGAAAACCAAAAGCTGGTTTTGGTCCCAGCAGCAATGATCAAAGGAGTATTCAGAGAAGTGTGGGTGCAGACCTAGGAAAATCTGGGCTCCCTTAGACTAATCAGAACTCCATATTGATAGAACCTTTCCTGAATACAAGCCAGCAATATATATCAATGGGTTTCCCAAGTTAGCCATATACTTTGTTTCAGTAATTGCAACTCTAAGACTTGTCTGAATAAAAACCCAAGAAGCAAACAAAGGCTGTTTGGAATCAGAGATAGTAAGAAAGAAAAGGCAGAACGATCTGTCCACCCAGCAAGGCCCTGATAGGAGAGAATGCAGTGCCACAGACCTTGATCCACTGCCACGGGAGGAGCCCCAAGACAGACCATTCAAGAAAGGTAGAGCCACAGAAAAACTAAAGGGCAGGCCTGGAACATAGCCAGCCTGTGAGTGCTCAACACATGCCCGGAGCAGTCTGACTTCTCTGCATATTAGCGTAGAAAACCCTGTCTCACCAGACCACTGAGACCACCTCACTGTCTCAGAGATGTGCAAACAGATACAGGTGTGGTAGTGAGAGCCTATAAAGCCAGCGTTTGGGAGTGGAGACAAGGAGATTGGGAATCCAAGGCAGGCCTGGTGTACAGGAGACCTTATCTCAAGACAGACTAAGAGAATCAACAGACAAGGAAGCCAGGTTTCATAGCACACACCTTTATTCCAAGCACTTGGGAGGCAGAGGCAGGTGGATCTCTATAAGTTCCAGGCCAGCCATACCTACTTAGTGAGACCCTGTCTCAAAAGACCTGGGGTTTGGGGCTAGGAAGAGGGGAGAGGGGAAGGGGGAAACAGGGGAGGGCCATAACATCCCCCTGGACAGGAACTATGTGGCAGGCCAGTCCACAGATGGCAAGATGTTAACCAGGGAAGATGCACATTTTACACACCTTCCCGTTCCACTCTTGTTTACAGCCCATGTGTGGCTTCTCGAGATTTAAATAAATCAACGTAAAACTCCTTGTTGTAAGGCCTAAACTCAAAGTGTGCCAGTTTTAATTTGTGCCCCTGAGGATGATCAGTGAGCATAGAAGCAAAACCAGACTTGTGGGTGGCTGACAGTCTCCTCTGAGACACCAAGTAAAGTCATTCGCCGGCTGCGCACTGGGGAAGGTGTTGAGAAGGATTGGACGGAGGTGAGAAAATCTTTGGCCCATCAGTTCAGCAAGTCAAAGGTCACAGCCTGGCCACACCTCCTCGGCTACGTGTAGAGTCTACCCAGGTCCACAGTTGAAAAGTCCCTGCTTTCTGCCCTGTGATAAATACTGTAATAAAAGGCATGTCAGGATCTGCTTATCAGGGAAGGTATCAGGAAATGCTGCTGGTACGCTTCATCCTACTCTGAATTCGGGTAAGACATGGACATTCTCCACAGGCTGTGTTAACACTGTGGCTGAAGGGAAGGAGAAAAGGGCAGCTCCACAGCGAGCAGCTTCTACCCCCAGCCTTGAGTAGCTGTGTGAACAGTAGGGAGAGTGTCACTTCTCTGGGCCTCATGCCTCTTCTCTGCAAAGGGCGAAATAAGAGCGTATGAAGCCATGAAGGCACATGCCTATAATCCCAGGGCTAGAGAGGTGGAGGCAGGAGGATGTTCAAAGCCATCTTGGCTAGATACTGAGTCTGAAGGCAGCCTCACATGAAGGCTATCCACTGTGTTTATAGCTGTGTATGTGTGTGTGTGTGTGTGTGCGCGCGCGCGCGCGCGCGCGCGTGCGCGTGCGCAAAACAGAGAGAGCGTGTGCACAAGCGCTTGTGCGTACACTTATGTGAGAAGCCACATAAACCATGTTAAAGGAGATTGGGAATAATACCTGATGGCTGTGGTTCATGCCTTTAATCCAGCACTTAAGGGGCAGAGGCAGGCAGATCTCTGTGAGTTTGAGGCCAGCCTGGTCTACAGAGTGAGTTCCAGGATAGCCAGGGCTACACAGAGAAACCCTATCTTGGAAAGAGGGGGGCAGGGAGAGAGGCTGTGGTTACTGTGTTAAGTAGCATTACTGGAAAACTAAGCCTGAACTCTTTGGATAATGCTCTACCCTTCTCACTACCCTTTCTGCCAATTCCCCGTCAAGTTCAGCAAGGTCATAGATCCTTCCACAGCACCAAAGCCAGCAGTGTACCTGACCCTGCACTGTACCTTCCCCTTCAGCTGGCCTAGGCTGCCCCAAAGCCCCGCCTTCATGTTTTTTTTTGGGGTAGCCAGGAGAGAAGGAGAGGTGATTCACATGCGCTCCACCAGGCCTTCACCCTGGCCCTTCTGCTGCCTCCTCAGGCTCCAGCCACACCAACACAAAAGCACTTCTGCTTCAGCACCTTGCACCTGCTCTTGTGAGCCTTTTCACTCAGTGGATGTGTCCCAAGCCTGGCCGGAGGGAGGGAAGAGGGAGGGAAGCTCCCTACAACCGCAGCTGCCCAGCCCCCCCAAGCCCCTCCCACCCCAGGTGTGTCTCTTGCCATTCCACTTTAATGAGTTCCCAGTACCACTCATCCCTGTCATTACCTTATTAGTCATTTACTTCTGGTTATCTGTACCCCTCGCCCTGAGCATAAACCTTAGGCTCTGTCCCCAGGCCCTCAATGAATACTGACTAAATATGTCAACAATCCAATGGATTAATACACCGCCCTTCCTTCACTGCACATCCAACACTCCCCTCCCACAGGGAGTAACTCTCTAGAAGCCAAGAGGTTCTTGGGGATTGGGTAGGACAATGCATAACTGGTCCCAAAGCATCCAGATGATTCTAAGAACGCTACTGCTCTAAAGAATTCATGACCCAGCTAACGAGCCCAGGTCAGAGTTCCCCCTGACCAGGCCACTAGCAGGAATGGCCTCTCTCCACCAGAGCAGACTCCTTCATTGTTCTGTCAGGTTGGAAAGCCTCTCCAGAAGCAGTACAATACTCAGAAGCCTCTTGACCCAAGCAGGAAGAATGAAACCCTGGCTCCTGGGCAGACCCTCAGCAGACCCCCAAAGTCAGAAAACATATTAGGGGTGGGGGATGGGAACCGTCAACAGCCTAGGGTTTCTTCCTAGTGATGTCGACTGACAAACACCAAAGGTCCCACCTGGCCAAAGGTAAGGCTTGGGTCAGCCACACCTGCCCAGGGGACAGCTGGGACCAGTATCTGGGTGTGCAGTATCAAGGGCCTGTAAAGATCGAAGGAATGAACATAAAACCCTCAGGAAGATTGCAATCACTGTTCCAGATTGTGCAGATTAGAAACCAGGCTGCCGGCTCAGTCTCAGTCCTCATTTCTAATGTAAGCAAAGGTTCAAAAGAGCCAGACCCCAGGGGGCAGAGGGGTGGGGATGAATAATACATGTGGTTTCTCCTTCCAGCACACGTCCAGGAAGATGGAGAAGGCATATTATAATGTCACAATGCTGGCAGACTGCCAATGGCAAAACAGACCTAGGCAACAGTCACCCATGGCCACTAACACAGAAGACAATGGACTTTCTCCATGGTGCCTACTGGATACAGGCACCTCAACATCAGGAGATGGTCATGCCCTTCTTGCCAAAACAATGTGTGCATGTGCATATATGAGCATGTGTGCACACGTGTATACTTGCTGTCTAGCAAAGCTGATGTTCACTTGGTCTCAAAATCCAACTACTCATTTACAGCAAATACAGGGAAAACACAAGTCCACTCTGGACCTCACTGTATACAGAACAAATGATGCAGCTTTCTTCATCAGGTCAACTGCCAGAAAGCACAGATGTGGTGGCATAACCTGTAATCCTAGCACTCGGGAGACTGAGGCAGGCAGGTCTTGAGTTCCAGGCCAGCCTAGGGGGTCAAATCAAGTAAAAGCCAAAATGTGGGGGTGGGTAGAAGGTTCAGAGGGTCAGGTCACTTGCTGTCCAAGTATAAGGACCTGAGATCAAATCTCTACTATTCACAGAAAAGCCAGATAATGTGTGCCTGTAACCCCTGAGAGTTAGCTGGCCTAGCCTAGCCAAAACTTCAAGCTTCTAGTTAAAAGAGAGACCCTGTCTTAAGGAAGTAAAAGAGAACAATAAAGACATTAGATGCCCTGCCTTCGAACATATGCGCAAACCTGTACACACACCCCACAAACACACCCCAAGGTATGAGAGAGAGAGAGAGGATGCTCTTCCCCATAAAAGATTAAGAGAAACTTAACAGGGTTGGGAACCAATCCAGTGGGAACTGGTGGTGGAACAAACAGGTTCCAGAAAGACAGTGAGGGACCTAAATGTTAACACTGTCAGTCCAGATGATGTAAAAACTTATTTTGAATTATCTTAGTCATGACAACAGTCCTGTCTTTAAAGAAGACTTATCTTATAGGGACAAACACTGGCTATTTATGCAGCAATAGAGGACTCAGAATATACAGGTTACAAGAATATACAGGTGGCGATGCTGGAAGCCAGTGACGTTAAAGCTTTAAAACATCCTTGGTGAGAGCTTCGAGTGACTTGAGATCACTTTCCTATCTATGTGCATCCCCTCCTTCTCGGAGCCCTGCCAAGGCTCACCTTAATCTGGTGGGTGGATCTTTCCTGCAACCCACAGGGCCCAGGTGTTCTCTCCCTCACCCCTCCACACACAGGGCCACCATTCTCCCACTCCACAGAGATCCAAAGCCCCTCCTACACCCCAGGCACCAACTCACCTCAGGCGCTCTGTGCTGCCCTGCCCCTATCTTGCACCCCAATGCTCTTCTTCCCCTAGCTATCCAGTGCTCCTCACTGCCCTTCTGAACCCCATGCTCCAGTGACACACCAGAGAGGCTTTCCCCAGCACGGCACTGGAGCCCGCCTGCACCGTGTTGCTTGCCTCG
>NW_022196904.1:22979446-22988692 GCF_008632895.1 Mastomys coucha
ACTTTCCGACTTGCTCCCTTTATAAGAGGTCTGCACAACCACGGACGGGAACTTTGTTTCATACGGTATTGTCTCCCCAGTTCCCAGAATAGTTAGCTCCTTCTCCAGTACTTGATCAGTGGAATAAAGTTAAGAATGAAAAAGGACAACATATAAAGCTTCCATCCTGACATCTGGCAAATCCTTCATTTTTAGTAGGGTGTGGTGGCATATACCTATAAACCCAGCACTCAGGAGGAGGAGCAGGAATTCAAATTCTGTCTGGCCTACATGAGACCTTCTTTGAAAAAGACAACAAGACCCATGTTTAGGATATACTACAGATGGGTAAAGTTGTTAGTTGCTTATTCTAATGTTAGAACTTTTCCGTTAACTTAGGAAGAAAAGCTAATCTGTAGCTAAAACTAAGCCATGTGAAATGAAACTGTATTTCTCAGATCCCCTTTTCAGCTATATATGCTACTAAATTCTGAGCCAAGTAGAACTTTTGCCTGAAACTTCCATCAAGTCTTTCTACAGATGAGGAGAGTAGCCAGGTAGGGCAGTAGCAGGGTAAGGACAGCAGAAGTGTCTTAGAAGAATATGTGTAAGAATGTCGTACAAGAATATGGCCCTGGTCTGTTTAACTCCAGAGTCCTTCTATGTAAGAGAAAAAGCCTTTCCTGAAGTACTTACCAGTCCACTGTTTTTTTTTTTTTGTTTTTTGTTTTTGTGTGTGTGTGTGTGTGTTTGTGTTTCATCACTTTCTTTACCTGCAGCTTAATTAATCCTGACATGTGGCAAGTGTGTCAAAGACACAGAAACTGAAGGAGGGTCCAAAACTGACACTGTAAAGTAGGTGCACCCAGAGACTGTGGAGGTGGGAAAGGGAACACACAGGAGATATAGACAATGATGACCAAAGAGACCATGAAACTCTCATTAGCTTAAACAGGACTGGTAAGCCGAATAGATAAAAGACACTAACAAACTAATGAAGGCCAGGTGTGGGGGTGATGGCGCACACCTTTAATCCCAGCACTCAAGTGGCAGAGGCAGGTGGATCTCTGGGAGGGTGGTCCAGAAAAGCCTGGTCTAGGGAGTTACAAAAAGAGACCCTGTCTCAAAACAAACAAATCACAAACAACAACAAAACCAACACAGGCACATACTGAGAGGATTTGCTGAAGGAGGAGGAGACAGGAGGTTGATGAGTTCGAGGCCAGCCTGAGCTACACATTTTTGCTGGGTGGTAGTGGCTTACGCCATTAACTCCACACTTGGGAGGCAGTGAGTTCCAGAACAGCCAGGGCTACACAGAGAAACCCTGTCTGGAAAAAACAAAAACAAAACAAAACAAAAAGAACAAATAAATAAATAAACAAACAAACCCACGAAAAAGGGGCCCAAAAAGCAAAGCAGTGTGGAGAGGAAGGAAAGAAAAAGTGGCTTTGCTTTACACATCTTCAGATCACTGCAAGTTCACCACAGTAAGACTTCATGTCCATTACACTAGGAAAGCTTTACCCAGCCGAGTGGGACAAGACACAGGTCAAAGGAAACTCAAACCCCTCAGACATCCTTAGTTAAAATGTGTTGTGGGCAAAGAGATTATATCTAACATGCCCGGCAATCTCAAACTTCCTGTCCATGGACACCTAGCAATAAGTTGGAGTAATACATGGTGAGCAAAAGCAATCATGAAAACCAACAGAATACCTGTTGCCATGGAAATGACTACAGCAAGAATGTTGGGTCGTTGAGAAGGCTCAGCAGGTGAGGACATCTGACACTGGGTCACAGCCTGAGTTCAATCCCCAGAACCAACTCCCACAAACTGTCCTCTGATCTCCATATGTACACCACAACATTATATGTGCCCCCTACACACAACATACACACATAAATAAAACAAATGTCATGAATAGAAAAGAACATGACTAGAACAGAAATGCAGTCTAGTGATTTAAAAAAAAAATGACCGACGGCTACATCAGTCTAGATCAATCTTAGAATTGTATTAAGCAAAAAAACACAGTTTTGAAAAATACCTACATATGTTCCATTTTGTTTTGATTTTTGAGACAGTATGTTGCCTGGGGCTCCCAATTACGGGATTACAGGCATGCACCGCCATTCCAAGCCTTAGTAGTTAACTCTTCCAAAGTATGAGAAATTCAAGATGGGCAGGTGGTGGGGTAGAAGAAGTTGTGATGATGGCTCTTGGACCTGCAGTAGAATAATGGCTGCCTGTCATTTCGTGACACACTTTTCTTTATGTAGTATGTATTAAAGGAGTAGGGATTTTCCTACTTTTTCTTAAACTAGATTTATTCAGGCCCGAGGAGGTAGGTTAGTCAAAGAGCCTGCCTAGCATATGGAGACCTTGGGTTCCTCACCCAATTTATTTATTTGTTTGTTTGTTTGTTTATTTTTGACAAGGTACATCCTGATCTAAGTGACAAGCTATCATCAGGCACACCGATGAGGCAGGAAGCATGAGTGCAGGGGAGGGGACAGTGGGTGGTTTCTGGTTTCTCAAGCCCATTTCAGTAAGAAACATTTCTAAAATAAATAAAGCAATATGGCAAGAAATTCAGTTCCTGGTCTCTAGGGCCACACAGGAGCCTGAGTCAACTCCACAATGCCATCCCTGATGGACATACTGGGCATGGTGACAGCATCCACTCCAGGGGACTCACATAAAGAGAGTACTTGCAGTGGCTTCACGACGCAGGTGAAGCCCTCTGTGAGACTGGCTGCTTTGTGGCCATTTATCTAGCTGTACCTAATGAGAAAAGACCTAAGCAAAAGACCAAGACCTACAGAGGATGCTGATCAGTTGACTCCCACACAGGTTCACTTCCCTGGTCCTTACAAGCATCCTACGAAGCCTGATGTGGGGCTGACCCTAAGGGCTTATTGAGTCATTGATAAATGAATGCATGTTGCCTGGGTTTATGTAGCCATTCCTGTGGCTGTCTGAACAAAGCACTTGTCTAGGACCCTATCCAACAGTATGTCTCCTACGACTTCTCCTTCCTTACCAGTCCTCTGCCCAGACCAACAATGCACCCTATAAAGCTACGTTTCCTCCACTTCCTTGCAGCAGAGAGTGGTCATGCCACAAGGTAGTGGAAACCAGCTAGGGATTTCAGGAAAGCTGCTTTCCTATAGGAAAGTCTCCTTCCTCTAACAGGGATGTGGGGCTGCCAGTGAAGCAGGTGTCTTCTGACTGGGAGGCTGAAGATGCCAGAGCTGACAGAATGCTGCTCTCATCCACAGAGGAAACGAACGGGCCCTGTCCTGTGGTGGCGATCGGTGTTGGCAGGTGAACCCCAACAGGGCACGCACCTTCCTGGCATCAATTCCTGCAGCATCCTTCCTTTTGCGAGTCTGTGCTGATACAATGGCTCACTTCAGCCAACAGAAGGAAGAAGGGATCTGAGCTATCTCTTGCCCTAAGCCATAAGAAAACCTACAAAGCCAAAGAAGCAGGTATGGTCCTACCTGCCTGTAGTTTGGGGGTAGACATTAAGTTTGAGGTCAGCCAAAGCTAGATAGCAAGATTCCCAATAAATAAAAACAAGCAAACAACAACATAAGAGGAAGAGGCTGCTGTTATACAAGCCTGGCTGACTACAAATGCTACATGGAAGGAAAAGTCCGGAGACCACCCAGAAAGTTGGACAGTCATCCCAAGGGCCATTTGAAGAAATAACATCTGGAATAGTCTAGCCCTGTGTTCGGGAGACTTGCAGCCACAGCAGGACCAGCTGAAGAGCCATCCCATCCAGCCGAACCTCAGTCAGCCACACATGCATGAGAAAGAATACTCTGTTGACATCTTCAAGACATTCGCAGTCTGCAGGATGTCTTGTTGGGCAGCAGTATCTCATCAGAATGTTTCAAGTTTCATGGTGACAAGCACATTCCCAAACTGAAGTGCTCTCTAACACTGAAGCAGCCAGCAGAAATCTCTTCCATATTCTGATTTCTAACAAAGACTGTTAATAGGAAAGAACATGACCCCTTCCCTCCTCTCTGATTGTGTCAGAAGTACCCATTAGGCACAACTAGTCTGTATCATGATGATGTATCTATCTATAATTAACCAGCACTGAGAGTAGGTGGCTCATCACTGCACTGAGCCTGTGAGCACCCCTAGAAAACACACCTCCTGTCTGGACAAGGGGCATCATCATGATGCTACCATTGCTTCCTGTTCAGCCTCAGAGGCCTACAGGGCTGAAGTTAAAGTAGCTAAGCTCCAACACCTGTAAGCTAATTAAAGAAGGCCATCAATTATAAAAGTAATTTTGGGAAAATGTTAGAAACAGAAAGAAAGCACATAGATGACATCTAGCCAAATAAATTATGGCACACCCACCCAGAGTACATTCAGAGTGGGAGTGTGGCTCAGTGGTAGAGCACTTACCTAGAATACTCCAGTAAGGGACCAAGGATCTCAGTGACAGAAAACTTGCCTAGAATCTCCCAGTGAGGGGCTGGAGGCATGGCTCAGTGGTAGAAGATATGCTAGGATGAAGTATAAAATATTTTTTAGATTTTTATTTAATGTTTATGAATTTTTTGCCTGCATATATGTGTGTGCACCACATGTGTGCCTGGTATTCACAGAGGCTAGGAGAGGGCATCAGATCTCCTAGGTTTAACAATGGTTGTGAGCTGGGTAGGTGATGTGGGTGCTGGGAGCTAACCCTAAGTCCTCTCTTTAAGAGCAGCAAGTGTTCTTAACCAACTGAGCCATCTCTCCAGGCCCCTTTCCTTTCTTTTCCCTTTCTCTCCCTCCTTCCCTCCCCTTCCTCCCTCCCTCTGTTCCCTCCCTCCCTTCCTTCCAATACATTTTTTTGAGACAGGCTTTCTCTGTGTAACCCTGGCTGTCTTGGAACTCACTCCATAGACACAGGCTAGCCATGGAACTCAAGAGACCCACCTGCCTCTGCCTCCAAAATGCTGGGACTAAAAACAAGTGCCACCACTGCCAGACCATATATATATATATTTTTTTTTTCTTTTAAAGTTGGAGGAATACTGAAAGATTCAGAAATATTTCCATATGGTACTGCTGTGTGAAAGCAAAATGCAGGAAAATAAATCCCTAATAGAGCAACACTATATAACCATGGAGAAAATACCCACGTAAGATCCGGGAAGATGTTGACAAGGGAGGGCGCTGCTTACAGGTCAGGTAAGGAGGAAAGGGGAGAAAGAAGAGCCTAGAAAAAAAGGGGGGGCTGGGGCAGACTGAAAATACTCAAGAACTTAAAGTCATCTCCTGAACACTTAGCCTCCCCACTATTTTTGGTCCAGGAGTCTTCTGGCATACTAGATGTCACCTGACCTCTCTTTAAAGTCTCACTTACACAGACACTATCAATCAGCACCATCTCCCAGGAAAGGCAACTGGGGCCCAGAGTTTAGGCAGTGCGGCTCAAGCATTACAGGAAATGGCTTTCCTCAACTTCCCCAAGGGATGCTTCTTGGAGCTCAAGGGACAGCGACCTGAGGCCACCGCAGCCCTCCACACCACAACAGGCTCTGGAGAGCACATGACTGTCACACGGCAACAGTGGGCCCATGAGGTACCTCAGAGCTTGAGGCTGCTGGAGAAGCCTGGGAGGGAGGGCCACTGACCTGGCTCCCTGTAGTGCCTCGGGGAAGCCTGCCTGGGATATTTTTACAGCATCAGTGGCTGCTACCTGGAGCCAGAAACAGAGAGTGTGTCAGTTACGACACAGTCTGATTCCTCCAACTCACCGGTTAATTAAAACCTGCTCAGCGCAAAGCAAGAGTTATTGCCTATTAAAGCAGAGGGGAGGATAAACCATGGCTAGTCGGGTCGCTCTTATCTCTCCTGTCTTCCTGCCACAGAAACCTGGAGATGTCACCTTTCCACATACACAGCTGACGTGCACAAATCCTCTTACGGAGATTATCCCAGTGTTCTCTATCTCGCTAGTTACCACACTTTCTCTGTCATACCATGTGCCCAAAGTTCCCAAATGGGCCACTGCCAGGTTCCAGGCTGTGAAGCCTGAAGAGGATGAGGGCCAGGAAGCCAGCAGCTTAAGGCTGACAGACCCCAAGAATGGCTGCATGACCACACAGAGACAGGTGACAGGCCATACCAACCACTGCCATGGCTTCCTGGAAACACTGGTGGCACTCTGGCCATCCATCTGCCAATGGGCCACCTAGTAGCATAAATCCATTCATAACATAACTGAAGCTGCACCCACTCGCCACAGGCCAGGCGCTGTTCTACAAGGATCAAGGCCTGGCCTGTGTTCCCATGAAGCCAACAGTTGAGACTCACGTGGAAGAAAAATCCATCAGAGGAGGAGGCTCCAGGGTGACTGAGAGGAAGGCACTCTGGGTCGGGAACAGCTGAGCAGAGACTGGAGAAGGGGGTGGCTTTGGAAGGTCAGTCCTGAGAATGGCTGCGTGCGTGTGGGAAGGCAGGTGGACATGCCACCCCAGCTATATCCACACGCAGAGGACACAGCCAGGGAGAGGCCAGAGCAGGGAGCAAGGAGCCCGAGCTGGAGCATACCAGGTAACACAGGCGCAGTCAGAGGAGCTGGGGCTTCGGCCACTCAGTGGGTACTACTGCTACTTCCTATTTCCCCATAAAGAGGAAACGGAGGCCCCCCGCCGGGAGGGAATAGGATTCACAGGAGACCACGCGGCATGCATATCAGGCTGGGGCACCCGCAGCCCCTGGCAACAAGATCTGCAGATAGCAGGGGCTCAGCTAGAGTCATCTCCACGGAAATGGGAGTCCGTGGCCTCCATTTTCTTCTCATTTGCTCAACACTTGGCCTACCTTTCTTCAGGGTTAGGAACAGACAGGTAAACACTTCATGAGAGAAGAGGGGGTAGGAAAAAGAGAGAAAAAAAGATAAAAGCCAGCGCTCCCTCAAAGAAGAGACAGATTTACTTTCTCTGGAAGGTGTTACCGAGTGAGGAGACACTTCTCACCTACCAGGCGTCCCGGAACACAGCCCCGATCACGCTCCAGGAAGGTGGCTGCTAGCTTGGCCCCAGGTGTGGCTCCTGTCCCAGGTTTTCCCTAGGCAAGGGCCACCTGCCCCAGCTCCCTAGGCGGACCTAGGGTGGTGCCTCCTCCTGAGCTGTGGGTGTCTGGAATGCGGAAGTGGGAACCAGCCATGCCAGCTTCTAACGACTTATTCAGCGGCCTCCAGGCCACGCCAGCTACCGGAGTTCCCCTGAGATGGCTGCTCTCTGCATACAGGCACATTCCCAAAGAGCCTGTTTTGCCAATATTCCCTTTGGGGAAGGGAAATAACAGGATTCCTTACTCATCAGACACGTGGTCTTGGGTCTGAATGAGTTTGGGAGAAAGCTCGAAGGTAACAAAGCCTGCCTGTTACAGGCCACCTGCTCCATGCTGAGCCAGGGCTGGATCAGCGCCACAGCATCCCTGCCCTGGGCCCGGCAGCTTCATTCACAACCCTCCTACCCACAGGTGGGCCACTCACCTCTGCCCGCAGTGCGGGCTGCAGAGGCTGGAGGATTAATGATTAAGCCTTGTGGAAGACTCTCCCACCCAGCCGTGGAAGCTCAGCTCTCAGAGGGTGCTACTCTAAACACTGCTGTCTCTCCAGGGCCTCGAGGGGAGCCTTTCTGTCAGAACTACGGTCAGGCCTACTTTACAGACAGTGTTGAACAGAAGTCACAGGGTGGAGGTCACACAGCAAGTGGGGGTTCAACCTAAGCAGTATAGCTCAAGAGAGTCTAGCTTCTGACTGCTGTGCTAATGTGCCCTTGTGAAGAGAGTAGTGTCCACACCTTGGGACAGGAACAGGAGTCAGTGAGGTCATAGCTCTGGCCCATCAAAACACTCTGTAACAGGTGGAGCCCAATAGCTCATGACTATGATCTCAGCATTGGAAAACTGAGACAGGAATTTCAAGGTCATTCAAAGCTGCATAGCGAGTCCAGGACCAACCAGAGCTACATGAGGCTGTCTCCAAACAAACAAACAAACAAAAAACAAACAGAAAAACAAGAAAACAAAGACCAACCAAAACATTTCCAGAACTCTCAGCCTTCAAAATGAAAAACATCTGGCTCACAGTTCCAGCGCTGGACCTCCAGACCTCTGATGGGGTGTGTATAGACTCCCAGGTGTCATGCGCCTGCTTGTAAGCCCAGCATTTGGGAGGCTGAGGCAAGAGGAACTGCTACAAGTAAGGCCACGCTGGCTGTCAGCATCAGACTCCGTCTTAGAAGAGCCAAATTAAAACTCTTACTATCATCTTTATCAAACTGTGGTCAACCAGAAGAACCACGATGCTCTTGCCTGCAGGGAGCTCTCAGTCACCTAAGAACAATCTGGCAAAACAAAAGAAAGCAACTGAAGGAAACAGGCAGATCCCCATGCACTGGAGGGGCCGGGGCACTGGCTGTGAGTCAGACACTAAGCACATGATTTCACAAGCTTCAATCTCCCCACAACCTACCTGCTCTACCTTGCAAATGGGGAAGGGGAGGTCATGGGGCTTATCCAAGACTAATACAGGGCCCAGTAGGACCCAGGACTTGCACACAAGCTAAGTCACATTTCTCAGGCCCTCTGCAGTCTCCCAGGGCAACCACTGTCCACAGGTAGTCAGAGAAAAATTCTGCCTATAAGAAGAATGTTGCTTTCATAGGTGGTTAGGGACTGGGACAGAACCACCGGATCACAATTTTGAGCTGGCAACTTGCCCTTGACCTACATCTTCTCCTTCTGTCCATTCAACAGCCCTCCAGGGTCCTCAGAGTCAAGCATCTTGCTCAGGAGTGGAAGGGAGCAGAGGGGAGCCCAGATGGTGCCAAGCAGGGTGAGCTCTCAAAAAGCATGCACATACCTCCTGTGTTGTGCTCAACTTGGGAGTCCCTATGCTTTCAGACAAAATGTTTGGTAGCTGACACAACGGAGGGCTCCTAGGGGACAGGGACTATGATTAAAGAGCACACAGCCAAGCAGCTGAGTAATTACAAAGTGCCACATGAACAGCACAGTGCAGGGTACTGTGGGTCTGCTGCTCCGTACTTCTACAGCCGACCCTCACACACTCTTGTGTGCTCCTGAACAGTGATGTGAGTTTACTCCCATGGCCTCTGATCTGCACAGACAGGGTTATGTGTCAGGTTATTTGTCCCAGTGCTTCCACAAAAGACCTAAGAATAAGGGAACAGGGCATAAAAGCAAGGCCCTCCCTCCCCCCTCCCTCT
>NW_022196904.1:22988908-23012736 GCF_008632895.1 Mastomys coucha
CCGGCTGTCCTGGAACTCACTCTGTAGACCAGGCTGGCCTCGAACTTAGAAATCCACCTGCCTCTGCCCCCCAAGTGCTAGGATTAAAGGCGTGCGCCACCACCGCCCGGCAATTCTTCTCTCTTAAAGGGACATATAGATGTCCCTTAACTACTACTGGATAGGGTGTGCCAACTGGAGCCACACAGGGAGCCAGGGGTCATGAGAGGTGCACAGCTGATGGCAGAGTGACAGACACAAAGGACGGGGACTGGGTCGTGTCCATTCTGAAGAGCTCCTGTCAACCCTTGCTGAGACCTATGGGATTCTTTGTTTTCTAAATCTCATTTCCAGACAGTTTTTGTTGGGGCTTCCTATGATAGATCAATGAGTCTCAAAAACGTGTTTTTTGGGCACTGACCCTGGTAGCTCCTGGGGATTGTTGAAAGCCCAAATGTTCACTCTCGCTGGACCTGAAGCATAGAGCTTTCTGGACAGGCCCAGCTTGTCTGTGATTCTGCAGACCTGAGAACCCTGCAAGAGCACAAAAGGCTGAAAAGTTACTGACCATCATTCCCTAGCCCTTTGACCCCGCCTCCCAGTGAGTTATTTAAATTTTACAAAGGGAATACGTGGGTTAGCTGAAGGGATGGCTAGGAGGCTTGGCTCACGTTAGTTACTACATGTAAAGTACCTAGCACCATGTCTGGCACATATTAGACACCAAAACTTGTTTTTGCTACTGCTGCCACTACCGTCATTATTACTTTCAACAGCCAAAGACACACCAACTGAGGCAACTTCTGGCCCAGGTCTCCCAAGGCTGGGCCCCGCCTCTTTTACATTTATCTTATTCCCAGGAGTCAGTCCTTTTGGGCATCCTTGAGGACTTCTGACTATCTTTTTGGTCAGTATAAGGGTGTGGCAAATGGGAGGGGCCAGAGGGCTTTCTTCCTCCTCCACACCACAATTCCTAGGCCTCTTCCCAAGCCACTTCCTCTCCGCTGCATCCCCAGCACATACCACCATAGGATACTAAACTCAGGAACCAAGATGAGAAGGCTAAAGACTGACCTACCGGGCCCCATCCAGTAGGAAAAGGACTTTTGTCAGGCTGCACCAGAGCCAAGCTTTGGAGCCATAGCTGGGCAAGGGCTCTTACTCTGAGCTGTTCTAGGCACTGTAGGGCCAGTCAGTGAAAGCAAAGAATGAGCGGTAGGAGGACAGGTCTCTGGCCACCAACCCTCAGAGTGAGAAGGGTGAGCAAAGGCCTCCTGCTCATGAAAGGAAGCTGTTAGACCTAAGTTCATAAAGCTCTATGTGAAGCCATTCTTAATCCACAGACAAGAGCCACAGTCGGGTCATGGTCCAACCTAATACAAGTCAGGAAGTTCAATACAATGTGAGGGACTGGAGGCTAGCAGGCACCTGACTGGCCGTGTCTTCCACATAGGGACTCGGATGTCTAAAGCGTTCTGGCCCACGCAGCTGTGGATACTACTCAAATATCAATACTATTTAACAATCAACGCTTCGATGTGCTCAGTGTCATTGAACATTCAGATTTCTTTTGTTATTTTAGAGAAAAGGGAAAAGGGGGCTCCTACTACTTCCACCTCAGTCTCCCCCATCTCCCTAAATCAGTCTGCTGCACATATGCCCCCACGAGCTCCTCCATCTTACTCCCCTCAGGACCTCTGCATGTCCCCACCTCCTCCATGGCTGTCCTCTGGCTATGCTGCCTAAAACTTCCACACCTTCTAACCTAATACTTCATATTCCCTCCTGCTTCATCTCCTCACTGCAGTGTTTGCTATACCATCCAACACAGTACACGGCTTCTTTACCTTGTTTTCTATGGTTTTTTTTTTTAAACAATATTGTTTTAACTTGCAATTGTTCTCTCTTCTTCCACGAGTTGGGTTCTAGGGGTCAAAATCAGGCTTTTATCCCCTGAGGTATGCTATGGCCCTCTTGTTCTATTGTTTTTGTGTTTCTTTGAGGTAGGTTTCATGTAGCCCAGGCTGGATTCAAACTCAGGACACAGATGAAGATGGCCATGAACTCCTGAGCACCCTGCCTGTTTCCCCTGGCTGAGGTTACAGGTGTGTGCCGCTAGCTTCGCTTCACTATTCTTGTTTCCTAACCTCACACTTGAGTGGGCCCTAGGATGGTGTGAAAGGTGAGGGATGGACACTGCACTGCTAGCTAGCCTTCATGTCTAGCACAACTTTCATAAGAACACAATCACCAAGTAAGTTTCAAAACCAAAGCTAGGCTGGGTGGTGGTGGTGCCTTGAGCCCCAGTGGCAGGCAGAGCTCTGTGTGTTCAATGCCAGCAGCCTGGGCTACAGAGTGAGTTCCAGGACAGCCAGGGCTACACAGAGGAAACCCTATCTCTAAAAACAAACAAACAATGAAGCTGGGGAGCCAGCCACCTTTAATCCCAACACTGGGGAGGCAGAAGCAGAAGCAGGCACATCTCTACATAGTGAATTCCATGATAGCCAGGGCTGTGGAGAGAGACCTGGCTTCAAAAACCCAAGACAAAAACAAACGTAAAAATCAAATCTAGGGGCTTGGGAAATGATTGACTGAAGAAGGCACTTGTGCCAAATCTGCTGGACCTGAGGTCTATTCCTGGGTCATGCATGGTAAAAGGAGAGAATTGATCACCAAAAGAACTGATCTTCACATGTATACCACAGCACATGCCCCATGCCCCCATATAAAGTTTTAGAGAAAGACTCAAAGCTCAACATTATGGCACATGCTTGTAAAAACAACACTTGAGAAGCACATACAGAAGGATCAGAAGGCGTTTGAGGTCAGCCTGGGCCATGTGAAACCCAGTGCTTAACTAGAAATAGTGCTGAGGAGATAAATAAAGCTCAACAGAGAAAGAAAGCACTTGCTGGGCAGGCATGAGGACTTCAGTTCCATCCCAGAACCCATGTTAAGAAAAGTGAACTCCTTGGGCTGGAGAGGTGGCTCAGTGGGTAAGAGCACTGACTGCTCTTCCAGAGGTCCTGAGTTCAAATCCCAGCAACCACATGGTGGCTCACAACCATCTGTAATGAGATCTGACGCCCTCTTCTGGTGTGTCGGAAGACAGCTACAGTGTACTTACATATAATAATAAAATCTTAAAAAAAAAAAAGAAAAGAAAAGTGAACTCCTGAGTCCCAGCTGTGGAAAGCAGGGACAGAGCTGACCCCTGGGGCTGATGGCCATCCAACCTAGCCTACTTGTGGATTTCTGGCCAGTGAGGTGTTGGGGAGAGGGCTGTGCCTGAGGAATGAGAGCCACATGTCTTCACATGCAAGTGTTAGCATTCACCCATGCACACCTGCACACATAAATATACACGAGAATAATAAATACCGAATGCACAGTGCCAACATTTGGGTTTTGCCAACCTGTGGGTCCACACATGCATGCACGCCTCCATCCTGACAATGAGGAGCCTGGTCTGGAACAAGGTGCCTTAGAGAAGAAAGGATCCCCAGCTAGAACAAAGGGTGCCAGCTCTCAGACAGAATCACATCAACTCTGTCACATCTGCCACCTCCCTAAGACCTGCAACAAGCAAAGGGGCCAGCAGAAAGTCCCCTGCCCCTAACCCCCAAGGGTTTCTGCTCCTCTGCCTGATGCTTCTACAAAGCGATTTCATCATGGGCTGGGGAGTTACACTGGCAAAAAAGCAAATGCTGCAGGAGCTTCAACATGGTGTGCCTGGGGGACACAAGCTGGCTGTAGCATTCATACTGTTGGCCAGATATCAGGTCCTTAAGAAATGTCCCAAGCTGCCCCTCTTCATTCTTTGGTCAAAAACCAGAACTAAAACAGACATTTCCATGGCCTCCTGCTGCGGCGCTGCCTGTAAACCAAAAGCTGCCTTCAGGTTCCTTGTGGAGCCTTCACAAAGCCCTGCACAGCCAAGGCTGGATGTCAGAGGGCTGTTCTGGCTGCCTTGAGTGACATCAAGGGAGGATCTGAGGCCTCCTGTTGAAACAGGTCTTTGGGGGTTGGGGGGAGAGGGGGAGAACAAAGTAGGTGGAGCCTTACAGTCAGGTGCTAAACAGATTAGGGACCAAAGAGGGACCATGGAGGACCCTGCCACCATGGGCTTGAAGCTTGTGGCTGCTGGGACTGGCCAGGGGTGCCCCATGCTTCCAGAGCCCCAGCCACTTAATGAGTTGCATAATGAGGAAGAAGGGGAGGAGAAGCAAATAATTTTATCAAGTAAGTGGACTGAGCAGAGGCAGGGAATTCCCCACATGTACTCTTGAGCCTGGACCACACAAATGCTGAGTGAAATCTCCTGTATTTGATTTTAACTTTTCTTGATGAGACACTTCAAACACACAAGGGTAAAGGGAGGCTATAATAAGCCCTCCCCACCTAGCTGCAACCGTTCCCAAATCACGGCCAATCTTGTTCCAGCTCTTACTCGCCCCCACGAGCCTGTCTGCCTCCACTTTCCACCCCCGTCCAAGCACTGCAAGGCACATGCTGGGCATCCCAACAGTCCACTCACTCACAGGAACACAGGAATTTCAGAATGTACGGCCTAAAGATAAGGGCTGAGTCGTGGGATCATGATCACATCTGAAAAACTCTCAATACTACCAATACTCAGACCGCCGCTGTTATTTTAGTGGAGATGGGAGAACAAGTTTTGGGATGAGAGAAACCCCAGGCCCTGCGTGGCAGTCAACCTCATGGCCCCAAAGCATTTGGAAGCTGCTGCAACAGTTCCCCAGAGGAGGTATGTGGGGTGAAGAGGCTGGGACTCGAGAGGGTCCCCATCTGCCCACCAGTCATTTCATGGGCAGACCACAGGTTTCACAGGCTCTGGAAGAGTCTCTGACTTGGTGACTCTAGCATCTCTGAACCTCAGCTTCCCCAGATGACAGTGCCTACGCTATCCCATGGAGTGGACCAAAGAATCAAAGCTCTTATCCCACAGAGCTCCCAGAACAGTGCTCCCTCGTATGTTCAATTCAGTTAGTAGTGTTACTGCTCACATTTTACACACCAGGCATTGCCAGTCGTAGGAGGTGAGTGCAAATCACCTCAGCAATATAACAAACTTGGAATCCACCTGCTCTGCTTGGCCGGGAGCTGCAGCTCCATCTTGCCCCTTCTTAGGTCTCAGGTAGTCCGTATACCTAGAAATTAACTCAAGCTGGACTATTCAAGGATTTCTGGTGGTTAGATAAAAGCCAGCATTCCTCAAGAACTTGTGAAACCGGTTCCCATCTGCCAAAAGAAGTCATTTCCCTTACCTCTGGCAAAAGGGACTGTGGCTACTTGAGGCTCCTATCAGCATATCAAGGCCCACGCTAGTTTCCAGGCTCCCTCAGTATCACAAGTACATTCAAATACACGCTAGTCTCCTGGCCCTTTCTTACAACCCACACTGATTTCTCTACCCCACAAACTCTATTCTACCTCTCGCTGTCTTGCTATTCTCACACGTCCCTCCTTCTCTCTCTCCCTCTCATTCTTGCTCTGCTCTCCTCTCTTTAGTCTGCTTTCTTTTCTCTCTGCCCTGGACTCTTTGCAAAAGCTGTGCCCCTGATGCCCAACCTAGAGCATCTCTGACAGTGGATATGATGCCACACCGTTCCATACTGTTCTGCTGCTGTGTGAATGAGATACTACACAACTAGCAGTGCTTTGCCTATCAAACAACCTGGAAAAGAAATGCTGTGTCCACATCCCCCACTGGCCTCATAAAGAGGGCCTGAGATGAAGAGAATCGAAGAGTATCGGTCTACAGCGATTTCATTTGTTTTGGGGTTTTGTTTGTTTTGGTTTTGGTTTTTTCCAGACAGTATAGCACTGACTGCTCTGAAACTCCCTCTGTGGACCAGGCTGGCCTTGAACTCATGGAGATCCACCTGCCTCTGCCTCCCAAGTGCTAGGATGAAAGGCGTCAGCCACCACCGCCAGGCTTCAGTAATCTCATTTGTAAAATGAGTTCAATAAAGTTAATTACATCATTAGACTACTGGAACCATTAACTGAGGACATGTGGAGGACTTAGTCCAGCACTTGGCAGCAGCCCGTGATGCTTGCATGTTAGCACCTCTTTTTATTATTACTTTACAAACTTTTAAAACAGTGTGAGCTTGGAGAACAGAAATCCACCCTAATCCAATGACAATGACATTGCTTCTGTGGTAAGCTCATTCTAAACTCCTGGCTCTGCACTTGCTGTTCCCTCTGCCTGGGACTGCCCCCCAACAGCCTCCCCCCAACTCTTGCTCATTCAGTCTTACCTCACATGCCTTTCCCTCCCTCAGCTCGGGAAGCATCCCTGATCATCTGACTAAGCATTAATCACTCCCTCCCTACCACTCACTGCTCCCCACCAACCACTCTGGCCTTTCACCCTGTCATCTCCCCCTGACTTAAAACCTTCGGAAAGTAGCATAAACAGGTTTGTTCAAACAAACAAGATCCTGAAACTACCTGGCTTTACTGCCCAAGTAGTCTGCAAGCCCCGAGAGAGCAAGGATTCTACCTGAGCTAGGTGTGAGTCTATAATCATAGCACTTGAGAGGAGGGACAGAAGCCTGAGAGTTCAAGGCCAGCCTCAGCTACATTGCAAGAGAAAAAAAATGGAGACTAGACCCTGCCCGGCTTATTCACTGTCAAATCCTCCAGTGCCTAGAAGAAATCCTGGCACATGGAAGATGCCCGATAAACTGGTCAGCTTAATAAGGTAAGAGTAGTAACTCAGGCCTGACCCAGAGCTGACAGCAGCCCAGCAGGCCTGGATCTTACAGACATCTCATTCAATCTCCACCAACCCCTGAGATAGAGACAGAAGTTGATCGTAAACATTTCACAAATGAAGGAAAAGCTCAACGAGTATCTTACATGTTAGTGGCTATGTGGGATTTAAATCCAGAGCTGCCACCTATGTCTTCTTCCAAGTATTTCCCATTTCTTGCAAATATGAAGCCAGATACTCCCTACTGGTGCTCCACCATGAGTCCCCACCCCAACCCCTGCAGTGGTGGCCTCTTCCTTTTCTGGGCAGAATTTTCACTTCATTCCAAGCAGCTAAGCCTCTCTCTCACCCCAGAGTCCAGCGTGTCCAAGCTGGTACCTGCAGGCTTTATAACTTTTCTGCATTTTTTTTCCCTGGTATCTCCAATGACTAGGGTAGCTCTTCTCATGAGGGGCTTTGGATTTCAGCGACCGTAAAGCAGCAACAATGGACCCTGCCTTAAAAGTCTGATACATTTTTCTCTCAACAACTACCCCAAAGGAAGGTCCTGGTACCACTCTGATTTTCAGATCCAGAAACTAAAGCCCAGGAGAACATGTGCCATACCCAAGGGAGTGTAAGCCAGCTAGGCTATATGAGACCCTGTCTCAACACGAAAATGGGAGCAGACTGGACATTAAAATATAAATATAAATATAAATATATCCCTACTCATTCTTTTTCAAGGAAGGGGGGGGAGGAGGAAGAAAACAGTGGATGTAAGCACATACAGGTAGAAGTTAAGTAAACACAAACACAACAAAGCATGTAGCTAAGTTACCAAGGCCAAGGGCATCTCCATTTTACTCTCTCTGGTGCTCCGAAAGCTGATGCTAGATACTTATTACCCTCAGTCTAAATGAGCAGCTATCTCAAGGGAAATGAGACTGTGCTGTGAAAGGTGCTACTCACTGTTATCTTTCTATACCTCCACAGTGAGCTTACCTGTCTCGAATACTCTAGTTTTTGAGACAGGGCATCTCATATAGCACAGGCTAGCCTTGATCCTCATGGCCTGCTCTACTGCCAAGTATGTGTCACCACGCTCACTTTGCATAAATTCAACTACATACACATACACAGAAGGAATGAAGGAGAAAGAGAGAGAGAGAGGAAGAGAGGGAAGGAGGGAGAGGGAGAGAGAAAGAGAAACAGAGACAGTCAGACAGACAGACAGACAGAGGCCTTCACAAGCCTTAAAAAAATAAACATACAAATTGGCCTGGCAGCTTCCCTCTCATTCTAGTAGCTGAAAAAAAATACCAGAGAAGAATGTATTCTTTTTTTTTTTAAATGTAAGTACATTTAATTTAGCCTTTGCAAGGTATGAAGCCTAAGCTTGAAAAACATAGGCAAATACATTTTAGAGCAGGAAAGGACACCAATTGTGGCACGTTCTACATTCCATTTTTGATTTACCGCCTAACAACTGCAACATCTGAACACCAGGCTCACGGTTAACTCTTAAACCATTCTACCCGAAAGGTTTAAAAAACATTTGCTGTTGTCACTACAAGGGAGATAACCCAGGACCTGTTTTAAGTCATTGCCTTAATACTGTAGATTAAAAACCAAAAACAACAACAAAAAACAAAACCAACCAAACAAACAAAGAAAAAACTTAAATGTGATGGCCATCATAAGTTTGAATAAGACAAGTTTGCCAACCTCAAATGAAATCACAAGCACAGGTTTACTCTGCCACAGAGACCCAGCATGATCCTTCCCAGCCTGGTGTGGAGTAGTGTGGTGGTGGTGGTGGTGGTAGTGTGTGTGTGTGTGTGTGTTGCCTTCCCACATTGGATATTCTCATAAACTGACAGAGTGCAGGTTTTCAGAAAGAAATTATCAACTCAGCTTGTCTTTGGCAGGTTAAAGACCATAGAAATGAGCTGCCTGAAAGCCAGGCCTTACTGACACATCTGTAGCCAGAGCAGTCTGGCCAAATTCCCATTGTCTTTTCTGGTGCATGTGTGGCACATACTGCATATATGTACCCTATGTTCACACTTGCTGGCCTAAAAGAAACAACTGGGCCTTGTCAGGAAAACCCTGCATCCACAGCTAGGTTTACACAGACACAAGGATTACAAGTTCAAGGTTATCCTTGGCAACATAGTGAACTTAAGGGCAACCTGGTTTACTTGAGACCCTGTTTGAAACAGACAGAACAGGCCACCTTCAGGGGATAGGGAAACCTCCAGCTTGAGTTCAATGAAGTGATGCTTCAGTAACAGGGTAGCTCTGTCCTCTCCAGTCAACTGGATATGAGAAGACTGGGGAAGACTTCTGAGCTACTGCCTTGGGCAACAGGGTCACGGTTGGCCGATGTGCTATGATGGTGGCCACTAAATCAAGGAGGGGAAAGAGGAGGAAATGTTCAGATTGGATAAGCTGAGTTTACAGTATCCAAGAACATCCATCAGGGGACATCAAGGAAATATAAGCTCCAAGTCTGGAGCTGGAGGTGAGGTGGCTAGTGTCTTTGAGATGCAGAGTCCAGAGCCACAATGGATTCCAGGGTTTACAGCAGCTGTAGAGTAAGTGTTTAACATGCACAAAGCCCTGGATTCCATCCTCAGTATATAATAATAATAATAAGAAGAAGAATAATAACAAGAATAAGAATAATAAGAATAAGAATAATAAGAATAATAATAAAACAGAACTGGAGTGAAATACACTGACTTGGAGGAGGAGGACTGTACAAGCGTTGCTGATGGCAGTTCAGCACTGTCTCTTTGGGTCCTTATACTAAAATAATTTAACCTTTTCTAAGTAAACTTTAAGGATGGAGGGAGTCATTAACCTTGCGCTCCTCCCTACGGGTACAAACAGAGTCAGAAATGGCTTACTGAAGAAAAAGAGAGAGGTACATTCATCAAGTGCTTGGGGCCCTGTGCTAACCACAAAAAAATCTCCTGGAGTCAGAAGAATTCTGGCATAGAAGTCCTATGACTACCATTTCACAGATGGGACACTGAGGCTGGGAGCAAACGTGTGGGGGAGCTCAGGGCTGTCATGTCACAGCCCACAGTTAGGCAGCCTCTGGGCCAGATGGAGAACACTGAAGAACAATCATAATCCATACGAGCTGCTACTCAGTGAAGGATGGTTCAGCCTAGTGCTCAGCAAATCATCACACCCTTACCAAGGTAACACTGCTATTGTCCCATCTTTACAAACTAGAAACCTAAGTCTGGCAGAAGGGAAAGCCAATTGGACTCAGTGTTGAATTTGGCCCACTGGGGAGACCAAGGCTACAGTCAGAGAGAGCCCTACTCAGAGAAGGTCCCTAAGCTCCCCAGAAACGCTGAATAAATGACAGCATTCACAAATTGCTATGTGCCAGCAGCTGTGCTAAGCACTTTACAACGGGGTGTTCTTATACATCTTCAAAACAATTCGATGAGGTGGCTCCCATTGAAATCTCCACTTTATATTTAGGCAAACAAAGGGAAACTAAGACACAGAGGGGTGAAGTTAGTTGCCCAAGGTCACACAGCTTGCTGGTGCATGGCAAAACCTAAATTTGATCGTGAGTCTCTTCGCTTCACAAGCAAAAGCTCTTACAAAAATGATCGCAGTTAACAGCAGCTACTCTGCAGTGAGTGTTAACTATGGACTCAGGTTTTTACATGCACATGGTCAACTAATTGGCAAGCTACACAGTATCTTCACCTCATTTCTCCAGGAACTAACAATAACGCAAACCCGTAGTAAGTATCTTCAATGTGAAACGCCTTATTCACCAGATCTCAACACCTCAGAACAATCACCAGCAAAAGACAATTCCACCTTCCCCGTTTTACCGAGGGTAAAAACGAGGTTCGGCGCGGTTCGGCGCGGTTTTCCCAGACCGCAGCTCCAGAGTGGCAGAGCTGGGACGTGCACCCGCGTCTCCCGGACTCCAAGCTCTTCCCCACCGTGCCGGGTTGCACGTCTGGAAAGTTGAGCCATGCGGGCACGAGTCCCGCCGGGTACGGAGGGCGTGAGTCCCGGCGCTGCCGCCCCCCACAGCCGATGCCCACACCCGGCCGTCCGCCTGGTCACCCGCCTGCGCTGACCCTCGGGGTCCGAGCAGCTACCAAATCCCCACCACCCTTACCGGAGACTGCTCCTGCACCAGGAGCCACGTACCTAGGCGTACGGACCACACGCCCCGCGGGCTCCTCGACCGCAGCATTCAGCACCGCGCGGCTCGCTAGAGACGCCGCCAGCTCCAGTGGCCCGAGTGACTTCCAGGCTGCCCACTTCCAAGCCGCTTCGCGCGAGGCCTCATGGGAACTGTAGTTTCCCCCTAAGAAGCAGCGCGCTAAAGAGAGCCTGGAGCGCGAGGCCTGCCGGGAGTCGTAGGCACGCCACCGCACCACCTTCTGGGAATCGTAGTCTACTGGTCGCTTCGGTGCGGCTCCAGTCTCCAGAGGACTTCCGCAGCCCCGAGGGGTGTGAGACAGGGAGGCGTGTCTTGTGTCAGCTCCAGCCCGGGAGCCTCGTTCTTCACCCGGTTCGACCGGTTTCTCCTTTCTCCTAGGCTCGTCCGCCTTCTCTCTCTGCTCGCGGAACCTTTCGCTGTCCCTCTCCGCGGGGCGGGAGTCTACGACTCCGAGCCTGTGAGCCTGGGGAGGGGCGGGAAGACTGGAGCAGTGCGCTAGACCCCCTTCGGCGCTGGGCGGAGCGGGACGGCGGCGGCGCGCCCTCGCGCACGCGCGCTCTCCGGCCGACCGGATCGCTGGGGGTCCCCCTTCGGGGCGGGGGTCGGAGGACTTCTTTTCCCACCCCCTTTTGGAACGCGTGCGCGTGCCACCGTGCACACGCGCTCGCCCTGGTTGCCCCGATCAATCCGCCAGGTGCGGGGCTACGGGACTAACCGTTCTGTGAGTGGGGGTCCTCCCACATCGTCTTCAGCGTAGCTTCCCAGGTCCCCTCTAGGTCTGTTCGTCTACACAGGAGCTCCGGGGTGCCGCAGAGCTCGCTGTCCCTGACACAGGTAACAGGCGCGGTTTCTGCCCGAAGGTGGTGGACACACCTACCTCCCGCCCATGTGGATTCCGGGGTGCCGGAACGTGAGGTCGCGGTTCCCCGTGTTCCTCTCGGCTCCAGACCAGTCCCCGAAATGGGAGGCGCAGAATCACGACCCGTAGGGGCTGCCTAGCAGGCCTTTTCTCTTCTATTCTTTCAGTATGGCATAGTCTGGAGGGTAACTTAGTGTTTGTTGAGTGCCTACAGCCTGGGGAATGTCCAGATTTAATCCACTCGTAGAAATGAGTGAAGATTCGACCTTTAAAAAACAAACAACAACAACAACTAAAACGGTGTTGCCACTCACACTCCATGAGGGATCCTGAGGCAACTGCCTAGAATTGCTCAGCCCTCTAAATCTCATGCATACACCTACCTTTTGATTAAGCCTGCGCCCTGGGAAGGTGTTCATTTTGACATGACGGCAAGCACATATTTCTTATGGGACAAATCAGAGGCGTCATTCACGTGCGCATTCTTTCAGCAAAACATATATACATCTAATCCAAGTCATTGTAATCACAAGCAGTAATACCTAGCAAAAATACCTACATAAACTGTTTAAGTTTAATTTTTGAGACTGGATTTCCCCATGTAATTAGCTGGCCTGGAACTTTTAATGTCCTCTAAACTGGCCTTGTACTCACAAAGATTGCCTGCCTCTGCCTCCAGGTGTTGGGATTGAAGGCATGCTCTACTATGCCGGACCAACATCAATTTTTACATAAAACTAGGCCTGTAATCATTGCACTCACACAGGTGAGGACCAGGAGTGTTAGTGCATAGTGAGTTCTGGGCCATCTTGGGCTACCAAGTTAGAACTTTGGGAGTCATAATTTTATATAAAAACTCCCCAAGCCTACCTTTCTCTGAGACTCTATAGGCTTAAAGTTAATGGTTGCTAGGGAAGAGACGTTTTGTTCAGTGGTATGGAGACGTTTTGTTCAGTGGTATGGCCAATAGTAAGCCGCTCATGCCCATGTGAATAGAACCTCAACCATGCTCTTGTAAGTAACTCTAACTAAACCAGCTGATTCAGAAAAATAGATAAAATAAAGTTTACATGTAACACTTAAGATTAATCTCCACGGGCATGGTGGCACATACCTTTAATCCCAGCACTTGGGAGGCAGAGGCGGTCAGGTCTCTATGAGTTTGAGGCCAACCTGAGCTACAAAGAAAGTTCCAGGACCAGGACAGCTAGGGTTACATAGAGAAACCCAGTCTCAAAATAATAATAATAATAATAATAATAATAATAATAATAATAATAATAATCTCAATAATGAGCTGTGATACCTTAAAATGTAAAATATGTTTTCTGTTTCAGTTTACAATTGAATTAAAAGTATGAGACACCAACCAAGGTAGTCAGTCATTTGTGGCATGGATTGTTGTAACAAAAGGTTGGACACTGCCCAATGTCTATTAACAAGCCAAACACACTGATAGAAGGTCTGTAATTTACAGGGAAATTCACCCGGGAAGTGGAGGCAGGAGGCCTGGGAGTTCCTTGGCTACACTGCAAGGCTGACACTTGTCTAAGCTACATGAGATACCCCTCCCCACATACCCACACAGGACCAATATTTATTAATAGGAATTTGGGTGAAGGACCAGTCATATACTCTGCAACTGGCAACTGTTAGAAAATGAAGCATAGCTCTACATATTAATATGAGTTAATCTCTAATAGAGTGAGAATGAATGTATGTACATTGTATACAGACAAATATGTAGAATATGTATTATACATCTATATGTACAGAGCACCTTTAGAGAGATACAGAAAGGACATAACCACGTCACTGTTGGGAAGAGGAAACAGGACAGGTGGCCAGCTGTGAGATGGTGACTTTTTGTTCATATGGCCCTTGGCATCCCAATATTCTTTCCATGTTCATCTTAAAAAGCTAAGGGGGAATAATAGCTAACTCATAGTACCATCATAAGAACTAAGTGGGGTCTAGAGAGCTGGCTCAGAGGTCAAGAGCACATACTCTTCTTGGACCTCTGACATGGGACCAGTCTCCTGAACCCACATATTGAACAGTTCACAACTACCTGTAACTCAGGTTCCAGGGGATCTGACACCCTCTTCTGGCCACCTTCCAGGGCACCTGCACTCATGCACATACCCCCTCCCCAACATATACACAGAATTAAAAAAAGAAATTAAAACCATATTATATAAAATGCCTGGTAGGTACTCTGTAGCTTTGTGCTATTTGTACTTGTGGCTAGGTGCTATTATTCCCAAGGATTTGAGCTACCTCTCTTATTCACCGGAAACTAGCCTACCGTATTGAAGTATGTTTGCCAGCCATAAAGAAAGTTAAGTGCATCCTAGCCTGTTGAATCTGCCCAAAGTCCAAGAGTCATGCTCCCAGAAGACCATGTGAACAGATTTCAGCTCCTTAGATGTAATGCCATTCAAAGAGCAGAATAAGCCAAGGTGACCTCTCTAGTTTTATAGGCAGCTAATGAGGTCCTTCTGGTCCCAGCTGGACTACCTGCATGCCTGTCCCCAAATGTGAGGCCTGCCTGGAAGGCAAGGCCTTTTAATTCATTCAGGGTCCTATGTCAAAGCACAAACGGGGCACACATCACCCTCCCTTTGTGTGCTCATTGTTTGTTAAATACACTCACAGTACATACGTTGTGATACGATACTAGATACAGTAGCCAGCTTCCCAAAAGACTGAGGCAGGAGGACCACCTGAATCCAAAGTTCAAGACTAGCCTGAACACACATGTTCAAATGCATATGAGTGGGCACACATGCCAGCAAGCACACCATGGGGATCATCAATGGGATTTAAGTTTGAAACAGTTAAAGGCTGCAGAAAAAAAAATTGATAACCTATCACTCCAATTGTCCTATTGTTAATTTTGTGAGCATTTGTAGATGCCTCCTTTTCCTGCTAAGCTGTAAAGTCTAGGAAGCAAGAAAGCCTGTATCAGACAGAGTCTATGAAGCCAGGGAGTGCCCAGAGGCATGCAGTGTGGTGGAGCAGAGTGCCCTCTGCAGGCAGGCCTCTTATAAGGCAAGGCTCTTATGGCACCTGTTTTTCCTCAGATAGTGTCTATATGTATATTGGACCTAAGAAAAATGGAAACAAAACAAAACAACAAAACCCCCCACAGACTTGGGTTTTCTCTGCAGGCAACAGGAAACATCACATCTTAGTCCCAAATCCTTTGTCTCATAATCACTCTGACTATAAACTGAGTGCTACCAATAAATCATTTCTGCATTATCAAGCTATCTGTCAGTACCATGGGAACCAAGTCCTCCAGAACTCATTCCAGACTAATTTTTAAGGATTATCCCTGAGTCTAAGGATGAAGCTTGGCCGGGCTTAGGGGAGAGGTTTCCTCTGGGTCAACTTAAGAATGAGCTCAAGGAAGGACTGACAGAAAACACAAACCTCGACCCCAGTCATTATCCTGTTCTCCTGCCTCAGCCATCCAATTCCTGGAATTACAGGTAGTCTTGAACACATCTCTCTTCTTCTCCAGACAGATTCCCATCCACTCTACATAAATGTCCTGCCTGCTGCTTTCTCTCTGCAAACATAGGGCCTAAGCTTAGCCATACTGGAGGGGTGATTTTGCTGGCTCTGCTTCAAAAGACCCATGCCATTCTGACTGTGAACTCCAACAGCTTTCTAAACAAATAGTCCTCCATTTTAGTGTGCAAGAGATCAGCTAGAGAGCTTGTTAAAAGCCAGGTTATCATTGGGTCTTATATAGGAGTTTACAGTGCAGTAGGGCTGGGGTTGGGTCCATGAAAATTTGTCCTTCCATCCTTCTCTTCTGCTCTCCCTTCTCTTCCTCATTTGTCCGGGGTTTGGGGAGCAAGCATTAAGATAAGGTATCTCTACACAGTCCTACTTGTCACGGAACTCAGTATGTAGAGGAGGCATTCAGAGAGATCAAATTCAGATAGATTTGCCTGCCTCTGTCCCCAGAGTGCTGGGATTCTAGGTGCAGGCCACTGCCTCAGGCTAAAAGGACTAGTACTAAGCAATCTAATACGTTCCTTAAAACACTACTGAGCAGCAGGCCTGCAATCATTTCTCTGAGATAGAGGGTTCCTCCCCACAGCCTTCACTGGTTGTCAGGTTGGCCTTCACTGCCCTCTGCTGGCCAGAGTATAAATGTAGTCGTTATGTTTATAGCGCAACTGGGAGTATGAAGAAGGGAAGGGGAAGAAAAGAAGAAGGCAGAAGAGAGGGGGAGGAGAGGAAGAGGGGATGAACGGGAAGGGGAAGCGGGAAGGAGGGGATGAAGTAGAAAAAGAAATGGAAACCCAAGGCATCTTGGAGCCAATGGTGGTTGTTGCTTCAGGGTATACTTATCAAGGCTTTCTCAGGAAAGCCTTCTCTGTCTGACCCTCGTGACAATGAAGATATAGCACTGTATAAAGCAGGCAAGACTGGCATCTTCATCTTACAAATGAGGAAAAGCGGGTTTAGGGATGAAGCTCTGTGGCAGAGCCCTCTCTTAGCATGCACAAAGCCCTGGGCTCCATTCCTAGCATTGCATAAGACAGGCATGACTATTATCTCCAGCACTCGGGAGCTATGAGCAGAGGAACCAGGAGGTGAACTCATCCTCTGCTATACAGGAAGTTCAGAGCCAGCCTAGGATACACAGGATATCACGAAACAAAGGAAAACAAAACCCAAACCATGAGCCAAGCTAAGTTCCCTCTCTTTTGGGTACCCACAGGTCTGCAAGCAACAATCCTAAGGAGGACCAGGGGAAAACCAGGCCAGGATGGCTTCTTCCAGGATCATTCCCAAGTGGAATGATTTTTTTAGGCTTGTGAATGACACCATTCACAAAAGCAAGGTAAGGCATGAGTTTTTAGGGCATTAACATATTATCGGTGGGCCTCTATCCATCTTATGGTAATAGGCACTTCACAAGAGCTATACATGGTCCACAAAAGCAGGAACCAGGGCAGACCATTGTTGTCACCTCAAAAGAAGGGGGCTATCAGTTTCCAAATAATTGTACAGACATAACAGTGAGGCATAGTGATAGTGGTACATAGACATTTGGGAGCATTGTCAGAGGGACCACCCTGTGTGAAGAGAGATTTCCTGAAAGGGAAGAGTGTCTTAGTCATTGCCTTGTTGCTGTGAAGGGACACCATGACCAAGGCAACCCTTATGGAGGGAAGCATTTCATTGGGGGCTTGCTTATGTTTTTAGAGGGGTGAGCCTATCCTCATCATGGCAGGGAACACACTGGAGAAGTAGCTGAAAACTACATCCTGATCCACAGGCAGCAGGCAGAGAGAGACTGGCCTGACATGGTCTTTTGACACACTTCCTCCAAAAAAGATACACTCCTAATCCTTCCCACACAATTTAGCTGGTGACTAAGCGTGCAATCATGTGAACCTCGAAGCACTTCCAAGAGTAAGATACCAGCAGTACAGCCGGCCTTCTGGCTACTTTGTGGCTCCTTTTTTCTTTTACCCTTGTCCACCCCTCTTCTTCCACCCCTTCAACTCCCTAACACTAAGTAGGAGAGAAAGAAGGATAGAGGGGGGAGGGAGAAAGAAAAGAAATCCCCAAACAAAGTCAAGAGTAGGAAAGTGGGCGATGATACTGTTAGAGTACTTTCTGCTGGTTAGGGGTGTGGTGGCTTGAAAATGCTTGGCCCAGGCAGTGGCACTGTTAGGAGGTGTGGCCTTGTTGGAGGAAGTCTGTCACTCTGGGGGTGGGCTTTGAGACCCTCCTTGTAGCCATGTAGGAGACATTCTTCTCCTGGCTGTCTTTGGAACAAGATGTAGAGCTCTCAGCTCTTCCAGTGCCATGCCTGCCTGGACGCTGCCATGTTTCCTGCCATGATGATAATGGACGTGAACCTCTGAGCTTGTAAGCCAGCCCCTATTAAATGTTGTCCTTTTTTTTTTTTTTTAAGATTTATATATTGTTATATGTAAGTACACTGTAACTGTCTTCAGACACACCAGAAGAAACCTTCAGATCTCATTATGGATGGTTGTGAGCCGCTTTGTGGTTGCTGGGATTTGAACTCAGGACCTTCGGAAGAGTAGTCAGTGCTCTTTCCCGCTGAGCCATCTCACCAGCCCCAAATGTTGTCCTTTTAAAGAGTTGCTTTGGTCATGGTGTCTCTTCATAACAATGGCAACCCTAACGAAGACAAAGGGGCATTGCTCTCCTTGGGGCAAGTTTGATCTTTGCCTGTAGGGTATCTAATTTCTTCTTTTGGACTCTTCTTCTGTAACAGCTTGAAAACTGTAACAAACTGAAACCAACAGCATCCAACCACCAACAGACAAATAGCCCATTCTGCCAGGACTCTAAAACTCATATATCCTTGGAAAAGTCCCCAGAATTCCAAACGTCACACACAGAAACTCTGTGCAGCTGGAAAAACCACGCCCCTGCTAGAGAGAGCACAGACAGATCAGCCACCTGCTGTGGAACAGCACACCCAGGATTAAAACAAAACATATTCTTAGAATATTTCTCTCTGTGTGTTTTGGTTTTGGTTTTGGTTTTTTGAGACAGGGTTTCTCTGTGTAGCCCTGGCTGTCCTGGAACTCACTCTGTAGACCAGGCTGGCCTCGAACTCAGAAATCCATCTGCCTCTGCCTCCCAAATGCTGGGATTAAAGGTGTGCGCCACCACTGCCCAGCATATTTCTATGTTTTTAAAGAAACCAAAGTCCCCACTCTAGAGCAGAGCGAACATTTGCTAACCTCAGCTTTGCCGTAGCTGGCTCTGTCCAGAGGACCTCAAGCACATAGTTTATATTTATGTCCTATCTCTGTGGAATAATACACCATGTATGTTCTGTCCCTTGGCCAGAATAAGGTATCCTAAAAGTCTTATTTGTGCTGGTGTTTGCTTTGTTTTGTTGTTTTCAAGACAGGGTTTCACTGTGTAGCCCTGGCTGTCCTAGAACTTGCTCTGTAGACCAGCTGGCCTTGAACTCACAGAGATTAAATATTTATTTTTATCATATATATTGTGTCTTGCCTGCATGTGCACACGGTGCTTGTGGAGTACAGAAGAGGGCATTGGGTTCCCTGAAACTGGAGTTATAGGCCATTATGAGCTATAGCGTGGGTGTTGGGAACTGAAACTAGACTCACTGAAGGAACAACCAGTGTTCTTTACTGTTGAACCGTCTCTGTAGCCCCTTATTGGTATAGTTTGGATCTTTAGTAATTCTAAGCTATGCTGATTTGGGGGCACCCTGTTACATTGCATGTGGCTCTAAGATGACAGACTTGTTTGAGTAGCTTGTTAAATGTGCCCTTTCTGATCCATACACCTTTTAGACATGGAGTGAGAGGTTGGGTATGACTAACTACACCTTTATGCTGCTGCGATGAAAACACTAACCAAACAAAAGTTGGGGAAGGACGAGTCATTTCATCTTACAGGGTCTATCACCAAGGGAGTGGATGGAAGGGCTCAGGGTAGGCAATTGAAGCAGAAACCAACCAAGGGAGGAACACTGGCTTCCTCCCTCTGATTTGCTCAGTTAGCTTTGTCACACCACCCACCTGCCTAGGAATGCTACCCCCTCAGTAGGCCTGGCCCTGATATTATCAATTGTGAATCAAGAAAATACCCTCTAGACATGCCTACAGCAAACCTGACTGAAGCAATTCTTTGATTAAGCAGCTCTCTTTCCAGGTATGTGAAGCTGACAACCAAGATAAGTCACCACAGTATACTTTGGGAAAACACGGCAATCTTGCCCCCCACCGGCCAATCTGTTAGTGCCTAAGCCTCAGTTTTTGCCACATTCTCTCCCCCAGAAATCCAGAGTGGAGGAACAGAGTGAAGTAATTGTGTTGACTGACCGAGCCCAGATACTGTTCAAAGAATCCCGCTCTCCTCTCCCTATGCCGACCATATGCCATTACTTCATTGAGGCCCACTTCTTTGCCTCTCTCTCCTGGGTGTCGTCCTACATAAAAGAAACACTGGTAAGGCCATTTCCCTTCTCCTTCTTAGTTCCCCCCAAAGCCCACACCCTTGTAGCTCTGAACCCAGAGCCACCCTGTGAATGTCCAGGATCCAGATTCACGGTTTCCCTTCATACGTTGTCCATTCATGTCCTTCACTCTGCTTAGGTGTCATGATCAATGTTAAGTTGGTGAAAGGATTCAAGCTTCCCTTCCTCTACCCTCTTCCCAACTCCCAAGCAGCAAAGGCACCGGTCTTCTGATACCTCCTCAGCAAACAGACAGACAGACAGACAGACAGACAAGGAAACTTGATATGATGCCACACGCCTGTCATCCTGTTGTTCAGGAGCCTGACAGGTTCCTTTCATATCCAGAAGATCAGGAGTTCAAAGGCAGCTTGGGATACAAAGCAAGACCATGTCCAAAAAAATAAACAAATATCTGGGGTGGGAGGGAGTGCACACTTTTGATCCCAGCACTTGGGAGGCAAGGACAGGTGGTCCTCTGAGTCAGAGGCCAGCCTGGTCTAGAGAATGAGTTCCAGGACAGCCAGGGCTATGCAGGGAAACTGTCATAGAAAAACAAAAACAAACAAATAAGAAGGAAAAAAAATAGAGGTCAACTAGGTCCTTATAGTAAATTCTAAGCCAGCAGGGTTATGTAGGGAAATCTTGTCAAGAAGGGGAAAAAAATTAAAAAGGGGGAGGAAGAAGTAGAGGGAAGAATAGAAGATGGCTGACTGTCTCTCTTCTCTACTGTCTTGCAGGCTGTAGTGTGGATGAAAAACAAGACTGACGACATGGTTGAAAAGAGAACATTTCCGATGTTGGAGCGACTACGGCCTGTCCAGGCAATGGTGCACACAGGCAACCTTCATCTCATTGTGGCCTACTGTGGCGACATGATCCTGAGGCTCTTTGGGGACCATTTTAAGGCATTCAAATCCATGTGTACTGTGCCCTGCCGCTTTGACATCACCTGCCTCTGTTTTGATCCAGAAACAAAGATGCTTCTGTCCGGCATCCTGGGGGGAGTGGTCACCTGGATCATTGAACAAACTGGCAAGGGCCTCCACATGCTGCAAATCTTTCCCATCCCTGGTGACGAGATGGTCCAAAGCATTGTCCTGAATGGCCCGAAAGGCTGCATCATGGCCCTGTGTGAATGTACTCTGAGAGTCCTTGAACACCAGGGCCAGGGTCAACTGGGAGAGTCACAGAGGTTCGTAGCCACTAACTGCAGCTCTCCCATCACCTGCTGCTTCACAAGCTTTGAGGAGAACCTTCTCTACGCTGGGAACAAGGCTGGAGAGGTCTATGTATGGACCCACCTTCAAAGCCAGTCTCTCCACAGCTTCAGAGCCCATCCCACATTAGTGGTATGCATACAGAGCCGGTCAGAGGCCCACACCCTGCTGACAGCTGGGAGGGAAGGCACACTCAAAGAATGGAACCTCACTTCAGGGAGCCTGCTCAGGCACCTGGAACTTGGCAAGGAGCTCTATGGCCTCCAGTTTATTGACAACACTACTTTCTTCTGCCAAACAACGCATCAGTTTTCCTTGCACCGCCTGCCCAGCTTCTACAGCCTCTTCAATGTCTGTGGTTCCGTCCCTCAGCAGTTACGTCGAGTCCGCTATAGGGACAACTGCTTCCGGATCCTATGTGCCACTGAGGATGGCCTGTTGCGCTTTGTGTCTCCTGTAACAGGGGATCTTCTGCTTATCACTTGGCCTTTATCAGTCCTCGACCATGCTGTGGACTGGGCCTTCGATCCAGGTAACGAGGAGCTTTTTGTAGCAGCAGGCACCTCAGAGGTGCTAGTGTTTGACACAAGCCGCAACCCTTGCCCAGTCAAGTATCTCCTGTGTACCTCACCGGATACTCAGGACTTCGTCCAGTGCCTGGCTTATGGGAATTTCCACCTGGGCCGGGGGCTGGAAGGCCTGATATTCTCTGGGCATCAGAGCGGTATGATAAGAGTGCTTTCCCAGCACAGCTGTGCCAGAATTGAGAAAATTGTTCACTTTGGGGCCGTCCTGGCTCTGTCAGTATTCTGTGGGAGGCTTTCGACTACCCAAGAAAACTCTTTGCTCTGTTCCTATGGGGTAGATGACTACATACAATTGTCAGAAGCTGTGTTGACGGGGAGCCGATTACAGCTTAGGATCCTGGCTTGCATTCTCAGCAGCTGCCCACTAAAACACCTGGTCCTCCTACCAAAAGCTGTAGGTGCCATTACGGATACCAACTGCCTACGGCTCTGGAAGTTCCATGATTTTATGGCCTTCGGGTCAAGGCAAGGCACCAAATTTATAGAAACATTGCCTCTACACCAGTGTGCCATCACCTCCTTTGATGTCTGCTTGTCCCTGAGTATTTTTGTCACAGGTGGTTCAGACGGCACCGTTCGCATCTGGGATTTTCAGGGTAAACTTATGGCCATGCTGGACTCGTCCCTGCACTTTGGGCCACTCTGCTTCGCCAATGACCGGGCCGACCTGCTTGTGACTTTCAACCAGAGTATATATCTGGTGTCTTGCTTACAACTCTTATCCCCATCCGTACTTGCTCGTGTTGCCCTTCTGACCATAACCGATGACATAGTGGAAATCCCCAAACCTTTCATGCCAAGCTTCTTTTTTTCTTTTGAGACCTTATTTGTGCCTAAGTATAGCTACCAGGGCCTACGGAAACAGGACCTCGAAGGCCTAGTAAACCTTTCCAATAGGCGGGCTATTGCCTTTGATCATAACGTGCCACATGTCATAGAAGAAGAAGATGATGGCAGCACTGTGTTACTGGCCACTTCCCGGTATGCTTTTTCGGAGGAAAGGGAGCTGCTGAGTGAGTTTGATAAGCAACCCCAAACTCACTATGTGATTCCTCCCCAGTTGCAGTTGACTGCCTGGGACGGACTGAACCCCTATCAGATACTGCGATGCTACTTCGGACACGGGAAGAAATGGCTTCTTGCTCCTGATTGCTACATCCCTAACTCAGTGATCCGTGCCCGTCTTTGGCCAGAGGGCAGTCCAATATTCCTCAAGTGCAGCCTGCACCCACCCCAGCGGGATCTGGAATGGGAGAAGGGTCAGCCATTCTTCTTCTGGCAGAGCAAGGTAAAAGCTCCGAGTGAAGTAGACGAAACACCACAGAAAGAGGATGAAGGTTTCCTAGAAACGAGATTAACCAAGGACATCACTTACAGCGTCCTCATCGATGCAACAAAACGCAGCTGGCTGGGGAAGAAGATAAGCGATGTGGCTCTTAGCAGCCTGATCGAGACAATCCTCAACATCATGGTCCATGCCAACCCACTGAAATACCAGTGCTGTGTTGGTGCATTAGGACAAATCTTTGCCTCTTACCAGGTGTCTCCAGCTCTGCGCTCGGAGACGGCGCACCGTCTGCTGGATGACACAACCCATTCCAACCCACTTGTCCGAGAACTAGCCTGGGAGGGGCTGAAGCGCCTAGGCATGATCACTCATCTCTTTGCCTTGCCTCTGACCCAGGGATTGTTGGACAAGGATCAAAGAGTGAGGAACAAGGCCTTAACCCTAATGCCCAATACTGGAGTCGATTCAAAGAGCTCACTGTTAGCTCTGATCCAGAAGCCAAGCATTTTCCAGGAGTTGCAGTGAGTTACTAGTGACTTCCTCAATTCTTTACTGCTAGCTTTAATCTTCTCCCCATCCCAGTTTTCCCTCCTTTCCCCCCATCTTTATCTCTGATCATTATCACTCCCAGTCAGCCTTTCTTCTTTTTCCTAGCCCCTTGTTATTCCTAAACTGCCATCTGATGACCTCAGCTGCCCCTCTCTTGCTTCTCCATCCCTTCACCTATCCCTGTCTCCTACCTTGTTGGAATTCCAGCTTCACCCACACAGTGCATCCTCAACATTGCTCTCTTGGCTCCTGGATCACATGCTGTCCTTCTCTGCCCCTCCGCTAAACCCTATGTTTGCCCCGCACAGTAGCAGCTCTCTTCTCCCTATTCCCCAGTTGTGCCCGATTCAACATAGTTATATCTCTCTCTCTCTCTCTCCCTCCCTCTCTCCCCCTCT